>NC_047107.1:85203633-85536576 GCF_902500255.1 Thalassophryne amazonica
CTTCACACAGGCGTCTTCTAACTGTCACAGCACTTACAGGTAACTCCAGACTGTCTTTGTTCATCCTGGAGCATTCTATTCTTCACTCTATTCCTCTTCCATGTATTTCTTTAACTAATCCTTGATCAAGGGACTTTTCTCCAACACCCCTCAACATTAAAGAAAACGGCAAGTACGTGTCCAAGCAAACTGTTCCCAGATGTAGTAGTTGCACCAGTCTGCGTCAGCTACAACTGTTCCCGTACTAACCATTAGCCACGTAAAACTCAGCCTGAACAATAAAGCATTTTGAGAATTGCTCAATGCATAAACAGCAATTCTTGTGAAATCAAGCATACCACAAGGACCACATTCAGTAGTTGACAAACGAAAGCAAACCACACATATTATGGACAGGATTAATAAAGAAATGCCCTTGCAAGAGGACAAAGTAGACTTCCAAGACAAAACAGATCAACACCATGTGAGAAATTCTGCACCTTGTTATGATCCAGAAAGAACATGAGACAACTCAACACTTATGACAACAATATGGTATACTTTATCAAAAGAAAGGATGACCAATGGACAAGTGACTGAAACGCAAAAGGCACACTTACATAGAGAGCAAAAGCCAAGGCTGACGGACAGCTGATGTGTGCACGGTTACATTATGCAAAGACACTTTTCATATAAGACCCAACATAGAGGGAAATGTTTAAAGTCAGGAAAGTACAGACAGAGGCCAACAATGCCATGATCCAACCCAGGTCTACCTATGGCACTGAAAAGTGAAATCTGAACTCCCTCAGTGGGGAGCAACCAACTTACCAATTGAAGAGAGGTGTGGTAGGATTTGAGATAATCTCTGCACGTCAATGAGAACACAAATCTAGAAAGGTTAAACTAAAAAGAAAGTACCTGACGGTAACCTGCCATGAAAAGTAGGGTAAGCGCCATATGTTTCTAAGGAAAACCGTATGGATTGGTTTAGCATGCAGTGGTGGTGGTGGAGGTGGTAGTGGGGTAGGGGTGGGAGATCTCTATCAGGGCCAGATTGTTTTCGTAAAACTTTCTTTGTTACATTCCCTTATAAAGTTAATCTAGGTAAAGGAAATGGATTTTAAGGATGCTATCACAGGAGGATGGCACAATAAAACCCCATGAGATTAACAGTCTGAATAGGTTCAGGGCAAATACTTCCAGTGCTTACTCATTGATGACACAGAGGGTTTCGAAACATTTCATGTGTGTCATGCCGTTTTCATGACAGTTTTAAGAGAGTGATGTGACTGCAGACAATATACAAGCAGCAACAAAAGATAATGATCTTTCAGCAGTGAAATTCCTTGATTTGTTCAGGGTTTTGATGTGGCCCACTGTAATCTTTTACATACTGTCTCACGTACCACAAAACATTTGCCACTTTCATTGCTAAGAGGGTGCAAGTACATCTCAAAGCCATGCTTCTATTAAACCAAGCCATAGTCCAACTTGTGCCAATGTAACTGAAGAAAAGTTTTACAGCTGGGTATGATGACTTCACTTCACCCCACAATACAATAATATGGCATGCTTTGCATAGTACACACACAGTACAAGCAAGGGTTTATCACTTAATGTGAATGTGACACCCAAAAGGTTATTCATAATTTGGTTTGCTGTTTGGTAGTATCCACAATATTAACAGCACCCACACAAGAGATGCCATACAGTGCATCCGGAGAGTTTTCACAGCACTTCACTTTTTCCACATGTTATGTTACAGCTTTATACCAAAATGGAGTAAATTGATTTTTTTCCTCTCAAAATTCTACACAGAACACCCCATAATGACAACATAAAAAAAGTTTTTGAAATGTTTGCAAATTTATTTAAAATAAAAAAAACTAAGAAATTGCATGTACATAAGTATTTACACCCTTTGCTCAATACTTTGTTGATGCACCTTTGGCAGCAATTACAGCCTCAAGTATTCTTGAATATGATGCCATAAGCTTGGTGCACCTATCTTTGGGCAGTTTTGCCCATTCCTCTTTGCAGCACCTCTCAAGCTCCATCAGGTTGGATACGGAGCATCGGTGCACAGCCATTTTCAGATCTCTTGAGAGATGTTCAATCAAATTCAGGTCTGGGTCACTCAAGGACATTCACAGAGTTGTCCTGAAGCTACTCCTTTAACATCTTGGCTGTGTGTTTAGGGTCACTGTCCTTCTGACAGATGAACCGTCAGCTCAGTCTGAGGTCAAGAGCACTTTGGAGACTAGTCTCCCAGTTCCTGCCTCTGAAAAACATCCCGACAGCATGATGCTGTCCCCACCATGCTACACTGTAGGGATGGTGCCTGGTTTCCTCCAAACATGACACCTGGCATTGACGCCAAAGAGTTCCATCTTTGTCTCATCAGACCAAAGAATTTTGTTTCTCATGGTCTGAGAGACCTTCAGGTGCCTTTTGGCAAACTCCAGGTAGTCTGCCATGTGCCTTTTACTAAGGAGTGGCTTCCATCTAGCCACTCTACCATGTAGGCCTGATTGCTGCAGATATGGTTATCCTTCTGGAAGGTTCCCCTCTCTCCACAGAGGAATACTGGAACTGTGACAGAGTGCCCATCGGGTTCTTGGTCACCTCCCAGACTAAGACTCTTCTACCCCTTCTACCCCCAGTTCTAGGAAGAGTCCTGGTGAATCTGAACTTCTTCCATTTATGGATGATGGAGCTCACTGTGTTCACTGGGACCTTCAAAGAAGCAGAAATGTTTCTGTCCCCTTCCCCAGATTTGTGCCTCCAGACAATCCTGTCTCGGAAGTCTATAGACAATTCCTTTGACTTCATCCTTGGTTTGTGCTCTGACATGCACTGTCAACTGTGGGACCTTATATGTACACAGGTGAGTGCCTTTACAAATCATGTCCCATCAACTGAATTTACCCCAAGGGGTCTCCAATTAAGCTGTAGAAACATCAAGGATGATCAGTGGAAACAAGATGCACCTGAGCTCAATTTGAGCTGTGAATGCTTATGTACATGTGATTTCTTAGTTTGTTTGTTTTTTTATACATTTGTAAAAATCTAAAAAAAACTAACTTTTTTAAAGTTAAGACAGGATAATCCTTTAATAGTCCCATTGTTATTATGGGGTATTGTGTGCAGAATTTTGAGGAAAAAATTAATTTAATCCATTTTTGATGAAGGCTGTAGAATAAAATGTGGAAAAAGTGAGATGCTGTGACTATTTTATGGATACACTGTAGGTGTAAAATAAATTAAATGCTTGTAGTAAGCTGTTCTAGGAAGTCTGTCTGATAAACAGTGATTATTTGGCTCCACCTACAGGGCACACAGGACTTGTGCTGCTGAACACTAGTTGCTGTCATTTCAAGAATTAAAAGTACAGAATAAGAATCAACCAATACAAGCTAAGATTTACATTAAAATTATTGCATTTTAGAGCAACAAAGGCTTTAGGGGGAAAATACTCAGTTCATAAGTTGCTGGTAAGCACTTATGGTAACAACAACTGATACTAGTCCCCACCCTGCTCAGCCATAGTATTTGCTTTAATGAATTTTGATATCAGTGGTCATAAATCTTCTGGGATGGAATGCCTAAATAAACAACATTGTCCATCTTGCTACTGAAGAACTCAACAGGTGTGATTATACATGGTACTGACAAATATGATAATAAAAAAGTTAAATATGTCTCCTTGAACATGTCAGAACAGAATTGTTTTCCTTCATGTACATCTTCAGTGTTAAGTCGGAGTCCGCGTTCACACCGGGCGCGACGTGAGCGACTGCAGCCACAGGTTGCCATGTAATCCCTATGTAAGGACGCGTTTTGGCACCAAACCGCGCAGCGCAACGCGATGGAGGCGAGTGAAGCGATTTTGAGCGTTTTGTGCGTTTGTGGCGCGATATTGCGTCGCCTCACGTCGTGTTGCCCTCCTCCCCAAGTTCAAAAATCTGAACTTTTTCGTCTTGTTGCGCCGCAATGACCAATCAGGGACTGAATATGTAGTGACGTGGAGATGTCTGGAGTTTGACTGAAGATGTGAACATGTCCTGTATCTGGTAGCAGCCTGTGAGCAGGACTTATGTCTCTTTTGTCCTTTATTTCACAATCATGACAGAGTTTTTGGAGCGAACAGCAGCACCACAGCAGCGGGAGCGGAGCTTTTTCCTTTTCTTTTTTTTTTTACGTGCGCACGCAAGCGAATTGTCTGTAGAGAATATTTTATTAATTAACTACACAGATGTATAATAAAACAAATGGTGACTGGTTTCTAAACACAATTATGACAGAGTTTTTTGGGGGAAGAGCCAGCTGCAGCAAGCAGCAGAGTTTTTTTTTTTTTTTAATTGTTTACATGTGCGCGCGTGAACGGGACAGTTGATCCTCAAACTGGGTCCCGCAGAGGTGGAAGGACCGCTGAAAGCGGCCGTCACCCAGACACAGCTCCTGCAGCAAATAATGATACTCTCTGTATTGGGAGCTTTTCACAACAACTCGCTCCATGTGATCAAGGTCCGTCATGTTAGCTTGACTGACAACCGAAGCCGGCGAGCGGAATGGAAGCTCCTCCTATTTGATGACGCACCGGGGCGAATTTTCGCAGCGAAAGTCAACCCAAGCAGAGCGACACACCGGCCGAAGGAGGCGCGTCCATCGCCTGGCGACCCACGCGAATTTGTAGCATCTGATCGCGCCTGGTGTGAATGCGGGATTACTGAAATGCACTTACTGATTTAGAAGAAGCTGTATTTTACAACATCCATGAACAGACAGACAGACATGGTGATTCATATGTACTTCTAACACCTTCCCCCACCACACACACACACACACACACACACTCACACACACACACAAAATGTGTTTGTGGATGCTTCTTATAAATAAACAATAGGGCTGCAACTGAGGATTAAAGACATAATCAAGTCAAAAGTGTCTACTCCAAGGTTGTCACAATTAGAAGTGCAAATATTAAATAAAGCCATAATAACTCACTTAGTGGACAATCAAAAGTGACTGAAAAGATCATTGTTTTTCTTTGGATAAACCAAAGAGGAAAAGGAGGTTAAAGTACAATTAAAGTTATTTGTTAAAAGTTTGTTGTTTGTTGTTTTTTTGTTTTTTTTTTTGGTCATGCCAAAAAAAAAAACACAAATTTGAAATGAACCACTTTATTCTTTTGAGTTGTGTGTCTACATTTCTTACATACAAATCAGGGTTGGGGGAGGCTTCAAGGGGGAGAAAAAAGTTGGATACCACTGGTTTAAGTTGATAGATTATTTGCAAATAATCAAATAGTTTATTGATGTGATCCCAAGTTCTAATCCAGTCTTGTCTGTTCTGTGTGGAGTTTGCGTGGGTTCCCTCTGACCTCCAAAGACATGCAGATTAGGTGAAGCGATTACTCTAAACTGACTGTAGGTGTGAGTGAGTGTGTGAATGCGTTTCTCTATACATGTTGGTCCTGCGACAGACTGCTGACCTGTCCAGGGCATACATACCCCGTGTATCACCCGACTGCTGTGAAAGCATTTTTTTGTTTGCTGTATTATGACCTATCAAGAAACAGTTGTTGGTTGCACAATAAACATTATAAGCAGCTCCTAAAAGTAATGCCGCGTTCACACCGGGTGCGATCAGACGCTACAAATTTGCGTGGGTCGCCAGGCAACGGACGCGCCTCCTTCGCCCGGTGTGTCGCTCTGCTTGGGTGGACTTTCGCTGCGAAAATTCGCCCCGGTGCGTCATCAAATAGGAGGAGGTTCCATTCCGCTCGCCGGCTCCGGTTGTCAGTCAAGCTAACATGACGGACCTTGATCACACGGAGCGAGTTGCTGTGGAAAGCTCCCAATACAGAGAGCATCATTATTTGCTGCAGGAGCTGTGTCTGGGTGACGGCTGCTTTCAGCTGTCCTTCCACCTCTGCGGGACCCAGTTTGAGGATCAACTATCCCATTCGCGCACGCACATGTAAACAATAAAAAAAAAAGAAACTCCGCTGCTTGCTGCAGCTGGCTCTTCCCCCAAAAAACTGTCATAATTGTGTTTAGAAACCAGTCACCATTTGTTTTATTATACATCTGTGTAGTTAATTAATAAAATATTCTCTACAGACGATTCACTCGCGCGCACGTTAAAAAATAAAAAATAAAAAGAAACTCCGCTCCCGCAAGTAGGGCTGCTGCTCGCTCCAAAAACTCTGTCATAATTGTGTTTAGAAACCAGTCACCATTTGCTTTATTATACAGCTGTGTAGTTAATAAGTAAAATAATCTCCAGGACGATTCGCGCGCGCACGTAAAATAAAAATAAAAAGAAACTCCGCTCCCCGCTGCTGTGGTGCTGCTGTTCGCGCCAAAAACTCTGTCATGATTGTGAAATAAAGGACAAAAGAGACATAAGTCCTGCTCACAGGCTGCTACCAGATACAGGACATGTTCACATCTTCAGTCAAACTCCAGACATCTCCACGTCACTACATATTCAGTCCCTGATTGGTCATCGTGGCGCGACGAGACGAAAAAGTTCAGATTTTTGAACTTGGGGAGGAGGGCAACGTGACGCAATATCGCGCCACAAACGCGCAAAACGCTCAAAATCGCTTCACTCGCGTCCATCGCGTCGCGCTGCGTGGTTTGGCGCCAAAACGCATCCTTACATAGGGATTACATGGCAACCTGTGGCTGCAGTCGCTCGCGTCACGCCCGGTGTGAATGCAGCTTAACACGTGAGGTGTTCGGTGGAGTATGTGCTCCATGGCTTTTTAGGCAATCTGCCTTTAGGACATTTTTAAAGCCCCATGAGGTAAATTTGATGTCACGAAGGAAATTCTAAAAGCCTTAAACAACACATACGTGAGAATATGAGTGAAGTCTCATATTTCATCCCAGTTACACAACAATAATGTGCAACTGTGGTGTTAAACGGAAAATTAACAGCAGCCCACTGCTGTATGATTTACTACTCTGTTTTATGCGATGAGCTCAACACAACACTGTGTCCCTCCTTTAATTACTTCAAGACAGGGAGACTTACTTTTAAGAGTCTCTCCTGATTTTAAAATATCTGCTGGTCTCATTTACTTTTTGATGCCACCCATGCATTTAGAAAAAGAAAAACACACTTCAGTTTTTGAAACCAATACACCAAAGTGATTTTTGCAGATTTATATGCTTGAACAAATGGTAATTACTGTTAATCAACCTGAGACTGAAAAATGGCCAAGAAAAGACAAGATTACGTTGTCTTCTATGGATGAGAATGAAGAATCAGTTCCAGTCGAGAATCAGCTATAAATTTTTCGATTAATCAGAAATGTGTATTTCAAATGCTATCAATTCCTCTTATCAATGCCGATATGTTATTCTGACACTTCTGAGTTTCACCAAATGTATGTGTCACATCTGGCACAAACATCGAAATCTGCATCTATCATTAAGGGAAACTAGTGTGTTGCCCGGGGGGATCCACAGGCTCTAGATTGGGTAGCATTTATGAAGTCGGTAGCCGACATTTTTGTGGTAACGGTGTAATAAATTAAAGTCTGAATAACATGCTGGAATGGTGTGTGAGTCCAGAATGTTTTTAGAACCTTACACCTCAACAATTTTTAGAAGAAGAACTCAACCCTTTTATTTCCTGTTAATTATGTGATTTTTTTAATGTTAATTTACTGTCTTAATGTATTTATAAATGTTTAGGTTCCTGTTATCATATGCACCATTATTATTTTATTTCTACTTCTATTTTGTCATTTGATTTTTAAATGGACCACAATGGAAATAAGTGTTTCAGTTTCTTGTGTCATCCATATATTTTTAACATATTTACAATTATATTATGTACTTACATTGAACTTAAAATCACTCACAACACTCCCGCTTTTAATATAAAGATGACTTACCACTCCCTGATGGAGTGATGTGAGTCCAGAAAATAGTTAGCAACACACACGCACGCACGCACAGCTGCTATGAGCAGGTGATTTTAATTTAACAAACAAACAAACACAGTGGCTGAAGATATTAAAACCACTAAACATTTCACTCATGGTACCAACATAAAACTTAAGTCACTCATGGTAATAGCAACATGAGACTTATGTAAAATGATTAAACCAATTGAGCTACAAAAACACAATAAATCAATAACACTAACAACACTGTTAAACATAATCCACAATAGCAACATTTAAAACTTCAAAACCCCGAACTCCCATGGTGAATTACAGCACAGCATCCATTGTTTATTGTTAGCTAAAATTGCTAATTTCTCTAAAAATATTTGTCCTATCAACTTCCCATTTTCACAGCGTTGATCCTTGACCCAAAACACATAAACGTGTCAAACGGCAAATGTCAGCTCTCCCCAGTTTTTGCGTGATCAAAGCCATACACGAGCACATAATATAGACTACGTATCTATACTGAATCACAGTCTTCTTTGTCTTTCGGCTGTTCCCGTTAGGGGTCGCCACAGCAGATCAATCGTTTCCATCTCACCCTGTCCTCTGTATCTTCCTCTGTCACACCAACCACCTGCATGTCCTCTCTCAGCACATCCATGAACCTCCTCTTTGGTCTCCCTCTTCTCCTCCTGCCTGGTGGCTCCATCCTCAGCATCCTTCTTCCTATATACCCCGGGTCCCTCCTCTGCACATGTCCAAACCATCTCAATCTCGCCTCTCTGACTTTGTCTCCAAACCGTCCCACCTGAGCTGTCCCTCTGATATGTTCATTCCTAATCTTGTCCATTCTTGTCACTCCCAAAGAGAATCTCAACATCTTCAGCTCTGCCTCCTGTCTTTTTGTTAGTGCCACTGTCCCTAAACCATACAACATAGCTGGTCTCACTACTGTTTTGTAAACTTTACCCTTCACTCTTGCTGATATTCTTCAGTCACAAATCACTCCTGCCACCTTTCTCCATCCACTCCACCCTGCCTGCACTCTCTTCTTCACCTCTCTACCACACTCTCCATTACATTGAACAGTTGACCCCAAATAATTAAACTCATCTACTTTCACCACTTCTACTCCTTGTAACTGCACTATTCCACTGGGCTCCCTCTTATTCACACACATGTACTCAGTCTTGCTTCTACTGACTTTCATTCCCCTTCTCTCCAAAGCATATCTCCACTTCTCCAGACTAGACTCAACTTGCTCTCTACTCTCACTACAGATCACAATGTCATCTGCAAACATCATAGTCCATGGGGACTCCTGTCTGATCTCATCTGTCAACCTGTCCATCACCACTGCAAATAAGAAAGGACTCAGAGCTGATCCTTGGTGTAATCCCACCTCCACCTTGAATGAGTCTGCCATTCCGACTGCGCATCTCACCGCTGTCACACTATTCTTGTACATGTCCTGCACTACCCTAACATACTTCTCTGCCACTCTATCATAAGCTTTTTCTAAGTCACAAACACACAATGTAACTCTTTCTGTCCTTCTCTGTACTTTTCCAACAGTATTCTCAGAGCAAACATTGCATCTGTAGTGCTCTTTCTCGGCATGAAACCATATTGCTGCTCACAGATCTTCACCTGTTTTCTAAGCCTACCTTCTACTACTCTTTCCCATAACTTCATGCTGTGGCTGATCAGCTTTATGCTTCTGTAGTTACTGCAGCTCTGCACATCACCCTTGTTCTTGAAAATAGGAACCAGCACACTTCGTCTCCACTCCTCAGGCATCCTCTCACTTTCCAAGATTTTATTAAACAATCTGGTTAGAAACTCTACTGCCATCTCTCCTAGACATTTCCATGCCTCCATTGGAATGTCATCTGGACCAACTGCCTTTCCACTCTTCATCGCAGCCCTCACTTCTTCCTTGCTAATCTCTTTTACTTCCTGATTTACTCTCACCACATCATCCAGCCTTTTCTCTCACTCATTTTCTTTATTCATCAACTCTTCAAAATATTTCCTCCACCTTCTCAGCACACACTCCTCACTTGTCAGCACATTACCATGTGCATCTTTTACCACCCTAACCTGCTGTACATCCTCTCCAGCTCTGTCCCTTTGTCTGGCCAATCGGTACAAGTCCTTTTCTCCTTCCTTACTATTCAACTTCTTGTACAGCTCGCAATATGCCTTTTCCTTTGCTTTTGCCACTTCTCTTCTTGCTTTACGCCGCATCTCCTTGTACTCCTGTCTACTTTCTTCATCTTTCCGACTATCCCAAAACTTTTTCGCCAACCTCTTTCTCCTTATGCTTTCCTGGACCTCTTCATTCCACCACCAAGTCTCCTTGTCTTCCTTCCACTGTCCAGATGTCATACCCAGTACTGCCCTAGCTGTCTCCCTCACCAAATCTGCAGTACTTTTCCAGTTGTCCAAAATTGCTTCCCCTCCAACTAGTGCTTCTCTCACCTGCTCGCTAAATTTCACACAACAGTCTTCCTCCTTCAGCTTCCACCATCTGATCCTTTGTTGAGCTCTCACTCTCTTCTTCTTCTTTACCTCTAAAGTCATCCTACAAATAACCATCCTATGCTGTCTAGTGACACTCTCTCCTGCTACCACCTTACAGTCTGTGATTTCTTTTAGCTTGCATCTCCTATAAAGAATGTAGTCCACCTGTGTGCACCTTCCTCCACTCTTATATGTTACCCTGTGCTCCTCCCTTTTCTTAAAGTAGGTATTCACCACAGCCATTTCCATCCTTTTTGCAAAATCAACTACCATCTGTCCTTCCCCATTCCTATCCTTGATACCATATCTACCCATTACTTCCTCATCACCTCTGTTCCCTTCACCAACATGCCCATTGAAGTCTGCTCCTATCACCACTCTTTCATGCTTGGGCACACTCTCCACCACCTCATCTAACACACTCCAGAAATCTTCTTTCTCCTTCATCTCACAACCTACCTGTGGGGCATATGCACTGATGATATTCATCATCACCCCTTCAATTTCCAACTTCACACTCATCACCCTGTCAGACACTCGCTTAACCTCCAACACACTTTTAACATACTCTTCCTTTAAAATGACCCCAACACCATTTCTCTTCCTGTCCTCACCATGGTACAACAACTTGTACCCACCGCCAATGCTCATGCTCTTACTTCCCTTCCACTTGGTTTCTTGCACACACAATATGTCTACCTTTCTCCTCTCCATCATATCAGCCAGCTCTCTCCCTTTACCAGTCATACTACCAACATTCAAAGTCCCCACTCTCATTTCTACCCTTCTAGTTTTCTTCTTCTCCCACTGTTCGTGGCAACGTTTTCCTCCTCTTCTTCATCGTCTTCGCCCAGCAGTAGCCCAATTTCCACCGGCACCCTGTTGGGCAATAGCACCGGTGGCGGACGTTGTTAACCCGGGCCGCGACCGATCCGGTATGGGAATTTGATTATGAGTCTGCATAGTTGGGTTGGCTTGTTTTACGCCGGATGCCCTTCCTGACGCAACCCTCCTCATTTATCCGGGCTTGGGACCGGCGCTCAGAATGTACTGGCTGCAAAGACGTTCAGTACGCATATCAGTACCGTATTTTCTGCACCATAAGGCGCACTGGATTATAAAGCGCGCCCTCAATTAGCGGGTACTTAACTCTTACAAAAGGCGCACTGTTCATTTCAGCTGGATTCATCATTGCAGTCTGATGAACTCGTATCCACATAAAGCCTCCGGATTTTGGAAAACAACATCTGAAAATACTTTAATTCCTTGACGTGGCTAGAGATGTAGCATTTCAAAACAAGTCCCTCAGTGGTTCTTGTGCTTCAGGTATGTTTCTCAGAGGATGCTGGTGTCATAGTCTGATCGCCAATCAGATCGCAACCAGCTATTTGATCGGTTCCTGTCTGATCAACCTGGTCCCCCGGGCTGCCGTGAATGAATGACGCTCTGTGACTCTTTAAACTCTTAAAGCACCGGTTATGATCAGACAGTGACACTGATCGGTTCCCCTGTCTGCTATTTGAATACTTTGATCAGTCAAATGGGAGGACTGTCTGATCAGTCAGACAGAGGGACCGATCAATCCGCCGGTCACGGTCTGATCGCAACCAACGGTTTAAAATTTATTTACTGCAGCGTTTACCACAGCCATCAGCTGACTCATCAGCATTCTGATCATGATAAAATGATCCATAAAGACAAAATAAACGTAAATAATGTTAAATTACTTGGTTTCTGACCCGCGCCACACCGTGCAGTACCGACCGGAACCACTCAGTGGAAACAGAGCTGTCACCATACAAGGTCTGTCCGAAAAGTAAGGGACCTTTTTATTTTTTTCAAAAACTATATGGATTTGAATCACGTGTGATTGCATCAGCCAAGCTTGAACCTTCGTGCGCATGTGTGAGTTCGCCATTCGCCTGTGGGCAGGGTTTGATGGCGCACTGGTCCACCCCCTCGTCTGATTTTTATTGTCAGGGAAATGGCAGAGCGACTGCCGCTTTGCTCCATGAAATTTTTTTCAGAAACTGTTAGAGACAGCCAGTTGGAAACCATTCGAAAGATTCAGATGGCTTTCAGTGAAGATTCTGTCGCCGTCACACGGATTAAGGACACATAGCACTTTTGTGGCACATTCCACTGTTACAGGAGATTTTGTAATGAAAGACGTGCAGAGGAATTCGCGCATCGGCACGGAGTCGCTCATGGTGTGCAACAAAAAAAACACCTCCGTGTTGGAAGTCTTACAGGACATGTTGTGGCATGTCCAGCTGTTACACAATTTCTCGGATACTCACTCGACTGAAAAGCCATCGAAAGCCGTCTGAATCTTCCAAATGTTTTCCAAGAAAAGTATCGGAACTTTTTATTTTTTGCAAAAACCTGATGGAATTGAATCACGTGTGCTTGCATGAGCAAACCTTGAACCTTCGTGCGCGAACTTTTTCACGCTTGTCGATTGCGTCATTTCCTGGTAAGCAGCCTTTGTGTGGGATGTGCTGTGCGCTCGGCGGATTTTAATTTCAAGGAAAAAGACGGAACGACAGGAGCAGCGCCGCATCAAATTTTGCCAGGAACTGGGCGACAGCCAGGTGGAAACCATTCGGATGATTCAGATGGCTTTCGGTGACAAATCTGTGGGCATCACACAGATTAAGGAGTGGTACAACTGGTTTAAAGACATCCGCACAACGGTGGAGAGCGAGCCACGCTCCAGGTCAGCCATCAACATGCTGAAATGACCAGATCATTTCAAAGTGAACGCTGTGGTGATGTGGGACCATCGTGTGACTGTCTGAGAAATTGCGGAAGAGGTGGACATCCGCACTTTTTCGGTACATTCCACTGTAGAAGACAGAAGATTTGGCCATGAAAAGAGTGGCTGTGAAATTCATGCTGCTTCTGATGGAGGAACAAAAGTGCCTCATAGTTGACGTCTCACAGGACATGCTGTAACATGCTCACCTCTTCCACAATTTCTCGGATAGTCACACGACTGAAACGTCACCGAAAGCCGTCTGAATCATCCGAATGGTTTCCACCTGGCTGTCGCCCAGTTTCTGGAAAAATTTGATGTGGCGCTGCTCCAGTCGTTCCGTCTTTTTCCTTGAAATGAAAATCCACCGAGCGCGCTGCACACGTCCCACACAAAGGCTGCTTACCAGGAAATGAGGCAATCGACAGGCAAGAAAAAGTTCACGCATGCGCACAAAGGTTCAAGGTTTGCTCATGCAAGCACACATGATTCAATTCCATTAGTTTTTTGCAAAAAATAAAAAGGTCCGGTACTTTTCTAACAGACCTCGTATTATATATACTCAACAAAAATATAAACGCAACACTTTTGGTTTTGCTCCCATTTTGTATGAGATGAACTCAAAGATCTAAAACTTTTTCCACATACACAATATCACCATTTCCCTCAAATATTGTTCACAAACCAGTCTAAATCTGTGATAGTGAGCACTTCTCCTTTGCTGAGATAATCCATCCCACCTCACAGGTGTGCCATATCAAGATGCTGATTAGACACCATGATTAGTGCACAGGTGTGCCTTAGACTGCCCACAATAAAAGGCCACTCTGAAAGGTGCAGTTTTATCACACAGCACAATGCCACAGATGTCGCAAGATTTGAGGGAGCGTGCAATTGGCATGCTGACAGCAGGAATGTCAACCAGAGTTGTTGCTCGTGTATTGAATGTTCATGTCTCTAACATAAGCCGTCTCCAAAGGCGTTTCAGAGAATTTGGCAGTACATCCAACCAGCCTCACAACCGCAGACCACGTGTAACCACACCAGCCCAGGACCTCCACATCCAGCATGTTCACCTCCAAGATTGTCTGAGACCAGCCACTCGGACAGCTGCTGAAGCAATCGGTTTGCATAACCAAAGAATTTCTGCACAAACTGTCAGAAACCGTTTCAGGGAAGCTCATCTGCATGCTCGTCGTCCTCATCGGGGTCTCGACCTGACTACAGTTCGTCGTCGTAACCGACTTGAGTGGGCAAATGCTCACATTCGCTGGTGTTTGGCAAGTTGGAGAGGTGTTCTCTTCACGGATGAATCCCGGTTCACACTGTCCAGGGCAGATGGCAGACAGCGTGTGTGGCATCGTGAGCGGTTTTCTGATGTCAGTGTTGTGGATCGAGTGGCCCATGGTGGCGGTGGGATTATGGTATGGGCAGGCGTCTGTTATGGACGAAGAACACAGGTGCATTTTATTGATGGCATTTTGAATGCACAGAGATACCGTGACGAGATCCTGAGGCCCATTGTTGTGCCATACATCCAAGAACATCACCTCATGTTGCAGCAGGATAATGCACGGCCCCATGTTGCAAGGATCTGTACACAATTCTTGGAAGCTGAAAATGTCCCAGTTCTTTCATGGCCGGCATACTCACCGGACATGTCACCCATTGAGCATGTTTGGGATGCTCTGGACCGGCGTATACGACAACGTGTAGCAGTTCCTGCCAATATCCAGCAACTTCGCACAGCCATTGAAGAGGAGTGGACCAACATTCCACAGGCCACAATTGACAACCTGATCAACTCTATGCGAAGGAGATGTGTTGCACTGCATGAGGCAAATGGTGGTCACACCAGATACTGACTGGTATCCCCCCCAATAAAACAAAACTGCACCTTTCAGATTGGCCTTTTATTGTGGACAGTCTAAGGCACACCTGTGCACTAATCATGGTGTCTAATCAGCATCTTGATATGGCACACCTGTGAGGTGGGATCGATTATCTCAGCAAAGGAGAACTGCTCACTATCACAGATTTAGACTGGTTTGTGAACAATATTTGAGGGAAATGGTGATATTGTGTATGTGGAAAAAGTGTTAGATCTTCGAGTTCATCTCATACAAAATGGGAGCAAAACCAAAAGTGTTGCGTTTATATTTTTGTTGAGTGTATATATATATATATATATATATATACATACATATATATATATATATATATATACATATATATATACATATATATATATATATATATATATATATATATATATATATATATATATATATATATATTCTATTTCTACCTCATTTTCTTATTTTATTGTATTGTTACAAGTATTTATTATTGCTTATCCTTGCACACACTGTTTGATGCATTTTCCTCTACTCGCACCCATCTTGTGTGTTTTTTAAGAGCTGACGTAACATGTGAATTTCTCCACTGTGAGATCAATAAAGTCTGACGGGTCGGTCACAATCAAGGCTATAGATACAAAATACATCTGCATATGAAAAAAAACTTCATGTTGCCGAAAAAATGGTTTGATTAATCCTAATATTTAACAAGTTATGACCAGACACGTGGTACATTTTTAAATGAAAATAGGCGTTATTCTGTGTCACTTTAAAATTGATGCAGCATGTTTTACTGTATAACAATAAAGGTGTGGTAGTCTTTTATGTAAATGTTTTTCTATGATATAAACAAATATCTGTTTTCAATTTTCAGAAAATTTCATCAATTTCGGGTGATCCGAGAGACAGCTACATAGTTTTACAGAAATGATTTACACCGTTGTAAAATTTCATTTTCAAGACAATATTAAATGGAAATGCTGAATGAAAACAATAAAAAGTCATCCTTTAGGCTTTAAATAATGTTATTTTAAGTCTCAATGGGGTCTAAAAAATAAACAAAAAGATTTAATGCAGCCAGAGCAATATTTTGTTTTTGGCGATGATCGCACTGCATGGTCTCAGATGTTCAGAAAATCCTGTAGAGTCCGTGACATACCTACATTTAAAAATAATAGCATGGTGAATGTAACTTAGGTAGTTTTATTGTCCTATGTTAGGATAATTAGAGGATATAAGTTGAATGGAATAAATAATTAGGTCCTATACCTGTTATGATGAAGGCTATAGGTAGCACCGTGTCACGGACTCTACGTGTGTAGACAAAATAATTACTGTGTAACTATAGTTCAAGTGTTGCAGCATATAAAGGTACACTGGTAAGTTCAAGGTTAAAATATGATCACATGGTCACTATGATTTCATGTTTTTATGAATATGGTTAAAACACATTGTTCATACTGTTATTTTGTCATAAAAATGCTAATCCAAGATCAGGGTTAATATATCCTTCTGGTGATTTCCTACTCATACGTTACATAATAATTAATTTTTTCCAGTAGGTAAGATTGATAATGATAAGTATTAAAGGGGATAGAGAATCAAAATCATCTTTTTCATGTTTTTGGTGTTAGTTCAGAGTGTCCCCGCTGTGGGGAATACACACGAAGTGCCAGCAAATGTCAGAACCTCTGTTTCAAGTATTTCTCCTTTTTTGAATTGCCGCCAGAAAATTGGCCAATCCGTGTTTGAGGGAAACATTGCGTCACATTTTCACCAATAGCCCTCCCACACACACACACACCCACCCCTTTCACACACGCGGTGGCGGTGGAAATCGTGTGGTTCCGGTTCATCTCCAGACGGGCGTCTCCTATCGTTGAGCCTGCCCACACGACACCTTCATTAATTGGCTTGTATTCATTCTGTAATCTGCTGTGTGTGGTTGTGACATTCACAACAGTAAAGTGTTCTAATTTAACTCCCTCTATTGTCCGTTCATTTACGCCCCCTGTTGTGGGTCCGTGTCACTACACTTTCCCAACACGCATCCCCAGTACATACAACCGCCGACTATTTCTTTGCTCTGCGCATTTCACGGAGGAAATGAAAGTTAGCCGATAAAGTGGGAGTGCTTTCTTTTCAGTGAGAGCAAGGGCAGCCAATCAAACAACAGCAACCGATCAGTGCCAACACCTACGTGCATTTCATAATGAGGTTGCCAAATAAGCTCAGAAACGACGCCATTAAGGGCAAATGCCGCATTCTAAACCCAGCATAGTAACATAGCTGTTTCAAAGAGCCTTTTAGGAAGGTTCTGAGCCATTACAGACCCAACCAATTTTTTTGAGGATACATATCACATCACAGAACAAGGATTAATGCCCCATTCAACCTCTCTCTATCACCTTTAAGTTGTTTAAACAACCTAAAAGTAAACTATTGAATCCAGCATGAGCTGGATTGATGTTAAGCTGTTGATTGGATGTCTATGTTAGTGGTAGAGTCCGTGACGGACAGTTCCAGAATAGCATGGTTGTTTTCAAGTGTTGATTTTTGATAAGTATTTCCATTAGCGCTGTGTGAAAATAGTTTCTTTTTTAACTAACCTGATTAGTGTGACAAATCAGTTACAAATTTTCATTGAAATTGTAAAGTAAATGCAAAGCTGTTGTTAAGTATATCTTAAGTTAGGTGAAACTTCATTCAAGTTTCTCTTTTGAAAGACTATTGGGGCTATCTAATTACTACATAATCATGAAATGCCCTGTTATTTAACACATATTTATGTCACAGAAATGTTAATACAAGTTTTAACAATAAAAGACATATAATAAAGTGATATTGCTTGTTTTAGTATTCTTTATGTATATTGTAGAGTCCGTGACATTTTCAAATTAAATTACAACGTATCTTCGAATCAGCAACAACCAGACAAATCGTAGAAATATGAATTGAAAAATCATGCAAGCCCTTGGCATAGGGTCAATAAATCACTGATTGCAGGTCATACAATGTTGACAGACTGATTATTTTTTATTAAGAAACTTTTGCTATGGAAATTTTTAATGACTTATGCACATTAATGAGACAGACAGTTTTAAACGCATGCTCATGGACTTATTTGTATCATCTCAGGAATGTCCATGATGAAGTGCTCTATCTATATTGAAGAATACAGTTTGTTAAGCCTTACAACCAAAACATATACCAATTTTTTTTAAGTAAATAGTAAAATAAATGACTCTTGTATTAAGGATATCCTTTCCATTGTAGAGTCCGTGACGGTCAAAATGTGACTTTGCCTCTTCGTCTTAATATTGTCACCAAAAAAAAAATTGGCTAGAGATACATGAATAAAATTTTGGATTATATTGCACTAGACATTGGTCTTCATAATGGGTCTCAATTCAAAGAAAAAATACTTACTTAGATTTTTGTCTTAAGGTGACACACCTTAAGACACCTTGATTGTGACTGACCCGTTATCTTATCTTACCTTACATAACAACCCCAATTCCAATGAAGTTGGGACATTGTATAAAATGTAAATAAAAACATAATACAATGATTTGCAAATCCTCTTCAACCTATATTCAATTGAATACACCATAAAGACAAGATATCTGATGTTCAAATTGATAAACTTTCTTGTTTTTGTGCAAATATTTGCTCATTTTGAAATGGATGCCTGCAACATGTTTCAAAAAAGCTGGGACAGTGGTATGTTTAACACTGTGTTACATCACCTTTCCTTCTAACAACACTCAATAAGTGGTTGGGAACTGAGAACACTAACTGTTGAAGCTTTGTAGGTGGAATTCTTTCCCATTCTTGCTTGATGTACGACTTCAGTTGTTCAACAGTCTCCGGGGTCTCCGTTGTCGTATTTTGCGCTTCATAACGCACCACACATTTTCAATTGGCAACAGGTCTGGACTGCAGGCAGGCCAGTCTAGTACCTGCACTCTTTTACTATGAAGCCATGCTGTTGTAACATGTGCAGAATGTGGCTTGACATTGTTTTGCTGAAATAAGCAGGGACGTCCCTGAAAAAGACGTTGCTTGGATGGCAGTATGGGTTGTTCCAAAACCTGGATGTACCTTTCGGCACTGATGGTGCCATCACAGATGGGTGATTCTCATGAAATCAGACTTACTTGGTGGCATGAAGCATTTTGACAATCAAAGTAAATGCTATCACAATTATAAGGATACAATTATAAACATATCATTACAGGCTATGCTGCACATGATTTAAAGTGACCATCATTAAAATATTTTTTTGTTGTTTTT
Source organism: Thalassophryne amazonica (assembly GCF_902500255.1). Lineage (NCBI taxonomy): Eukaryota > Metazoa > Chordata > Actinopteri > Batrachoidiformes > Batrachoididae > Thalassophryne > Thalassophryne amazonica. Next base: position 85,222,973 of record NC_047107.1, read on the forward strand.
TCATATTTAATAGTATAATTCTCATTACCGCAACGAGTCCATTACTGAATTTAGGTTCTTCGAAATACTAATTTTAATACTTAATAAAAATAAACATGATAAACTTTCAGTGCATGTTATACTACAAATAGTTACAGTAAATAAACATGTGATATTTGGTATTCATTTGTAACAAAAAGTGAAAATTTTAAGGAAAAGAGCTTTGTCCACCACCAATTTTCTCATCGTCCGCAGCAATTTTTAATCATCATTTAAGTTCACAAGGAACTTTTATAATCAAGAAATTCTGAATGGGGGGACATAATTTCCAGTGACACCCAAGATGGCCACCAGCTAAGCACCTCATTTTATTTCTCTCCAAATAAAATTTGAAAGTTCATTTGTTAGAGTGCCTACACGACTTTTCATGTCTCATTACCGATACGCAAAGTTTTTAACATTTAACATTTTAAATTTTTAAAAATTCTTGATTAATATTTACCTCATCATGGTCTAAATATAAACAGCTAGGTAAAGTTTAGCTAGGCCTCATAGTGCCTTGAAAGAGCGCAGGAAAGTTCAAGGTCATTCATACTCCGCAACAGCATTATCATACACCGCAACTTGAGTACAGGTTGCGGTAGAGAGATTCACTGTTTTGGTAATGAGAAATAGCTGTATACATGTATAAACTTGTGTGCATTTCTGATATAACATGATATTTGTCTAAAACTCTTAATTAAAATGTAAAAGGGAACACTAGTGACCACTGTGGGAGAGTTTGTAACTGCTATATATATAGTTTTTACAAACTCTCCAGCAGTGGTCACTAGTGTTCCCTTTTTATGTAGCACTGGCATTACATGTAACGAAGTATCAGGAATTGAATATATATTATTATATATTATATTATATTACATTACATTATATCAGATGGCCCAACCTCTCATTATAGAAACAAGACTTCGTTCTATCTGGCCTACACTATGGCGTTCATGCATGGGTTTCAGTGGATAACATGGAATTTCACAGAGGTATCACATGGAAAAGGTGCACCAGACAGCATTCGTGGGGTCTTAAAAAACTTGGCAGATATGAAATTCATATGAAACTAGCATTCCAGATCCTGATTCTCTATTTGACCAACTACAGAATAATTCATCTGTGACTCTCTACAAGGTGTCAGAGGAAAAATTAAGGAGAGCATTGAATTGGTTCCTCCACAAATTAAAGCAGTTCCAAGAACCATGAAAATACATCGAGTTAGTCAAAGGTTGATAAGTTAAGTTAAATATTACAATAAATAAATAAGTTTGATAAGTTAATAAATAAATAAATTTCACTTTTAGGACATTCTCACAAAAACATCTTTGCCGAGGCTACCATAGAGGTTGGACAGTGGCTCCAAGTTGAATATGATGCAGAGTTGTTCCCTGGTATAGTTACACAGGTGAATTTCCTTTCAGGATTTCTATATCAATGGAAAAATACATCTTAATTCTTGTTAGACTTGCTTAGTCAGTTCAGTTCTAATATTGTGCTGCAAATGCTCGATCAAGCCACTCTTTTAAAAATGTTTTTGTTTTACTTATAAAAACAGGTCACTGATGGCCAGTATGAAGTTGACACCATGAGCTGTGCTGGGGAAAACCGGTTCTTTGTCCCAAGCATAAGATTTCCAGGAGAAAGGGTCTGGTACTACATTAGGGACATAATTCCGGAACCGCTTCCTGTCACCTCCTCTGCCCGCCATTTCTGTGTTTTGCCTGATATATGGGCAAAGCACAAAAGGCGTACATAAATGAATTGGCCTACTATTCCATTAAATCTCTAGTTCTAAATAAAAAATGGGTTAAGATTCATTACTGTTCTATTTTACACTGAATGTGGTGTGTTTGTATGATTGTGATACACTGAAATTACTTGTTTACTTACTGTTTTTGCTTATGTTGTGTGACTGACTCATTGTATGTTATACAACTGACTCATAATTGAATATACAACTAAATGAATTGAATGAATGAAATTAAGTGAATGGAAATGTTTTTGTTTATAAAAATATATTCTATAAATAGTGCCATTCTGTTAAATATGAATCATTGCTGATCTATGAATGTGTTGCACTGAGTCTCATTTCCGAAATAGTGAATTCCATTTCCGAAACACTGTTGTCATTACCGCAATATGTGTTTATTTGCAAATTATTTAATAATTATAAAACTGTTTTTAGTTTGCAATTCTGTTTATACAATTTATAGGATTACTTATTTAATCTTTTTAACAAAAAACATTATATTTGTTAGTTTTCAAAGAAATATCCTAAAAAAAACATGATATAAATCATTAGGTATCTTGCGGTAATTAGAAAAAATGTGATTTTTTTTTATTTAGAAATATAACAAAGTAATCTTTCCTGAGGCATATATACATCTTGACATAAGTGTTTAACAACCCACTTTAAAAATAACCAAAAATAAAAGTATGTAACAATATATTTGATGTGATTTGATGTTGTGGTAATGATATTTTTCTCTGCACTCAATATCTAAAATACCTGTAATTTTATACAAAATTCCCAAAACAATGTCAAATAATGTTTTTAGTAAGTTCAGACATTAATCTTAGATGCTTAATCTGAAATTTGTCTTCAAATGTCTTTTGAAAATTTTGAAGTTGGAGTCCTTTTAAATCTGGATTTCGTGAGAATCACCCAGATGTGTAAGCTGCTCATGGCATGGGCAATAACACACCCCCATACCATCACAGATGCTGGCTTTTGAGCTTTGCGCAGGTAACAATCTGGATGGTCATTTTCCTCTTTTGTCCTGAGGACACGACATCCATGATTTCCAAAAACAATTTGAAATGTGGACTCATCAAACCACAGCACACTTTTCCACTTTGTCTGTCCACTTCAAATGAGCTCGGGCCCAGAGAAGGCGGTGACGTTTCTGGATGTCCTTTACACGATGTCAGTTTTTAATGCAGTAATGCCTGAGGGATCGAAGGTCACGGGCATTCAATGTTGGTTTTCGGCCTTTGACGCTTACGTGTAGAAAGTTCTCCAGATTCTCTGAATCTTCTATTATGGACTGTAGGTGATGGAATCCCTAAATTCCTTGCAAGTGAACGCTGAGAAACATTGTTCTTAAGCTGTTGGACTATTTTTTCACGCAGTTGTTCACAAAGTGGTGATCCTCGCCCCATCTTTGCTTGTGAACGGCTGAGACTTTTGGGGGTTGCTCCATTTATACCCAATGATGACACTCTCCTGTTTCCAATTAGGTGTTCTTTGCACATTCATCGAGTTTCCCAGTCTTTTGTTGCCCCGTCCCAACTTTTTTGACATGTCGCAGGCATCCATTTCAAAATGAGCAAATATTTGCACAAAAACAATAAAGTTTATCAGTTTGAACATTAAATATCTTGTCTTTGCGGTGTATTCAATTGAATATAGGTTGAAGAGGATTTGAAAATCATTGTATTCTGTTTTTATTTACATTTTACACAACATCCCAACTTCATTGGAATCGGGGTTGTATGCCAGGGAAGACTCCAATAAATTTTGGATGTGATACGGATCTGAATCTGAATTCTGGATCAAGATTTCACTTTATATACGTTTTGAAAGATTCCGTCAAAACTACTTCACGGACTCTCACCAAATTTGCACAACAGATACATATTAGGACACGAAAGACTCCCCAGAATTTTGGAGGTGATCCAGATCCAAATCCAGGTTCTGAATCAAGATTCACTTTATATGAGCTTTGTAGGATTATGTCAACACAACTTCACGGATTCTCACCGATAGATATTAGTCCGTGGAAGACTCCAATAAATTTTGGAGGTGATCCGGATCCAAATCCGGATTCTGGATCAAGATTTCACTTTATATGCGCTTTGTAGGATTACATCAAAACTACTTCACAAATTCTCACCAAATTTGCAAAACTGATAGAAATTAGGAGATGGAAGACTCCACTGAAACTTTGGAGGTGACCCAGATCTGGATCAAGATTTTACTTTGAAGGATTACTTCAAAACTACTGCACAGATTCTCACCAAATTTGCACCACAGATAGAATGAATGAATGAACTGAATTAATTTATTCGGCACACAGACTCAACAATAACAACAACAACAAAAAAAACTGATTAGAGAATTCAACAGATTGATATTATGGCATGGAAGACTCCACTAAATTTTGGATCGGGATTGGCGGACCAGGGTAACTCAGTTGCTCAGTGTATATATATATATATATATATATATATATATATATATATATAAATGCATGAAATTGAGCAAGAATCAATAAGCAGAACTGATAGACATCAATAAATAATCAATTCCAATGACCATTTGTCACTTGTCAGCAAAAACAAACAAACAAACAAAACAGCAAATAAAAAAGATGTTAATGAAGTTGTCTGTCATATAGGAGGAAGACACCTAGAAGTTTACTTTACAGAAGATGGATTTCTTATTGGTGCCACTCATCCATCTGACTTTTTCAGTAAAAAAAAAAAAAACATAAATAAAGCAAGCTGCTTGAAGTGACAGGCAGGCAGCTGGTAATTTTAACACAATATGTGTTACATAGACAGCTGAGCACACTATGCCTGGACAATATTTTATGCAACAGGGCAATTCCACAGTAACAGATCATAGCCTATTTTTAATATGAGCTAAAATATGTCCAGATTTTGCGCTCACTGCAATTCTGTTACCATAGAATTACCCAACAGTGCAAAAGCATCTAGAGAAACAGAAACATGACAAAGATGACTTGTCATCTCAATAAATTTTGGAAGATCACTCGCCTTCCTCAGCCACAGCAATGCCTGTTTATTGACAACAGAGGGCGACATTGTACTTTTAAATGAACTTCAACCTTCAACCTGAAACCATTAAAACTCTCATTCCCATTACTGTGTGCATGTGTGCAGTCTGTTCAAACGTTCTGCTGATTCTGAATGGAAGCATTATAAAGTCTACATGCCTATGTAAAATTTCAGTTGATTCAAAATCAGCAATGCAACTACAAGTGTCATATCTGCCAACCTAAAACCATAAGGAATGTAGGAATGTGAGTAAATCTGCATTCACGTGATCTTTGTTGAGATGTACTAAGTTATGCGTGTTGATGTTCAATAACAGCAGGTATCCAGCATGCATGTGAAACATCAGGGTCACTGTTTTTCAGTGGAGTTGGTTTCATTTTGTGGAAAACCAATTTAAAAAAAAAAACTACTGTGAAAACAGTCAGCCAACATTACAAAATGTTGCAGTACAGCACTTATCTACATGCACTGACCGTGATGATCAATGATAGCTTGTGTGTTGGGGGGGAGTTCCCTCCTAGAGATGCTGAAATGCAAATTCTTCATAATTGTGAAATTCTATTAAAATGTTTTGTTGTAATCATAAGATGAAACGTTTCACTTCTGATTAAACATTTCAACTCTTAAGACATTTCTGGGAGTGTTCATTACCACTTCAGTTGTCCCCATCTGATCTTCTACAGGACCACAAAAAAAGACTGTTGGTATTTTAATTTTGGGCCACTGCACCATGCTTTATTATGTGATAAAATCTATTTTAGCCTTGCAATGTTTCTGAACAACTTGCCACCAAAATGTGTTTACAATGAGTGTTCTCAAGAAAGCCAGCTCCTAATGTTAGGAGATGGCTTTCTCGACCCTAATGTTGGAGCACCCACAGCAGTGCTACCTTTTGACAATAACACTCTTTTAATGCAGCGACCATTGGCTTGGGATGTACATTCTTTTACTGCAAAGCACTTTCAAGAAAATATTTTAACCGATATTAGCAGTAGTAGCTTCACATATTTTGGATACTAGCTGCAGGAGAGGAATAGAAAGCATTAGAACTGGTCATAACAGCTCTGATACCTGCTGTTGTTATTTCCAAACTGAGTGCTTTCACATACTTTGAAATCACACATTTATGCCAAATGTGTAAGCACCATTTACACAAAATCCTATCATGTACGAGGTCTATTAGATAATAAACCGACCCTTTTGTTTAACTATATGGATTTGAATGACGTGCGATTACACCAATCATGCTTGAACCCTCGTGCGCATGCGTGAGTTTTTTCACGCGTGTCGGTGACGTCATATCCCTGTGGCAGGCCTTGAGTGAGATGTGGTCCCGCCCTCTCGGCTGAATTCCTTTGTTTCACACGCTGCTCGAGACGGCGCGCGAGGCTTTATCAACATTTTTTCTGGACCTGTGAGGAATATCCGAGTGGACACTATTCGAGAAATTAAGCTGGTTTTCGGTGAAAAGTTTAACGGCTGATGAGAGATTATGGGGTGTTTCTGTCGGTGTAAGGACTTCCCACAGAGCAGGACGTCGTGCAGCACTTCCAGGCGCCGTCGTCTGCCTGTTTCGACCTGAAAACATGCTAATTTAAGGCTTAATTCACCCAGGACGTCGTGAGAGAACAGAGAAGATTCAGAAGAGGCCGGCATGAGGACTTTATGCGGACATTCCACTGTTTAAGGACATTTTTTAATGAAAGACGTGCGTGCAAATTCGCCGAGTCGTTTCCGTGACGACTCGGCAAATCTGTGTGCGCCGCGACAGGAAAAATACCTCCGTGTTGAAAACCATTTGTAAAATTCAGGCGCCTTTTGATGGCTTTCAACAAGTGAGTAACTGAGAAATTGTTTAACAGCTTGGGCATGTTCCAACTTGCCCGTTAAGGTTTCCAACGGAGGTGTTTTTCCTATCGCAACCCCCCGCGGTCGGGTCCGGGCCAACATGCGACTCTGCCCGCACGTTCTTCCATTACAAAATGTCTGTTAAACTCCTCATGCCAACTTCTTCTGAAAGTTCTCTGTTCTCTGACGACTTCCTGGATCAACAGAACCTGAAATGTGGAAGTTTTCAACTTGAAACGGTGAGACGCTGCCGCCTCGAAGCGCAGATCGCCGTCAGGCGCCATGGGCCGTCCTTACGGCGACACTACCAGACCAAAATCTCTCAGCCATTAAAATTTTTACCAAAAACCAGCTGAATTTATCGAATGGTGTCCACTCAGTTGTGCCTTATAGTTTTGAAAAAATTTTGATCAAACAAAGCAGCAGTCTCTGAGCCATTCCTAAACAATGAAAAAAAAAATCGACGAGAGGGTGGGCGACTCCTCACTCAAAGACTGCCCACAGGCAAATGACGTAACCGACAGGCGTGAAAAAACTCTCGCATGCCCACGAGGGTTCAAGCATGTCTGATGTAATCACACATGATTCAAATCCATATGGTTTTTGAAAAAAATAATAAGGTCGGATACTTTTCTAATAGACCTCGTATATGACAGTTGGCAGCTCTGAAACGTCATGAAACAAAAAGAAATTTGTTTAAATCCAACATTTGTCACATAAAAGTTTATTTTTTATTTGTTCTGTGACTCTTGTTTGTATTTTTTTTTTAAACAAAAGCTGCACCTACTCAAGTTTCAAACTGTACACAAAGGTTCATTTACTCATTGATGGAGAAAAATGGTTTACAGACAGGGTATACGAGTATATTGTTTTCTTTTCAACATGAGCACAGAACATGAATAGAAGGCTGTGTCTGAGAAACATTAAATAATCAAGTCGAAGGTTATTTTTACCCTAGGCAAGAATTTACTGTTAAATAATTAAGAGCAGACGTATTAATTGGTCATGTCAGACTTGTCAGTGGGTACATTTTTAGCATCGCTCCTCTACTTAACATGCACATAATCTAAGCTCATTCCAAAGTTTGGGGGTAGTAAGAATCTACAAAATTTAGTCTCAGAGGATTAAATCTTCTAACAGGCTGTAGAACAAAATGTTACATTCAAGTCTGAGTGTTTTAACACTGTAATACAACCTACATTAAACTTTGGTGTAGCACTTAAAAAAGACCAGAATGTGCTCTTACACATCAGTGGCTGCTTCCCTTGCTTGTGGTTACCCCAGAGGGACGGCAATTCTGTACTGCTGCAAAATAGAGCCATCACAAATAGTAACTGGAGCATTTTCAGTCAAAGTAGGATTTCATTAGAGCTTGTGCTGAACAGGTCCCATTGAACATTGTGTGGATAACTATCTTTGGCAATAATCATCACATCAAACAGAAATTCTGCTCCTGACCAAAGTCAACAGAATAATCACTCTCACTTTGTGCAGAGTCAGTATGTTCATGATGCCCCGTTTTTACAGAATTCATAGACTGCAGTTTATTTTTATATATTAAAAAAATCTTTAATTTTTTAAAACAAGTGATTTTTGTTCTTCATTGTTTTTGTGTTTCATTCATAAATGAAACACCCGCCCCCAACTTTACAAAATCCTAGATCTGCCACTGACAATAAAACAGAAAATGACTAGCTTGTAATGTACGGTGATAAAAAACAAAAAGAAAAACACTCAGGACCGCAGGACCATAGCATCTGTCCAATCCATCACACATTATGTGTTTTCTTCCTTTGTCTATATTGTAATATATTTTGTGTAACAAATCAGCTGATTAGACACTTAATAGCAAAATAAATCTGCCTTCTGTAACGCTGAGAAGTTTTTCTCCATGCTGCAGTGGCATCACAGCATCTTTCTTAAAAGTTCAGGGATTTTTTTTTAAACTTAAAAGCGCTCAGAGCAGCAGCACAAAGAGCACTCTGAAAGAAGGACACTGGCATTCAGGGAAAAAACACTATATGGACATGGGACGGTGTCCACCCCTAACCCTCCAAATGTACATGTTTAACATAAACACTTCTGAGGAATTTTTTCAAAAACAGAAATCCATTTCAAAATTGAAAACTTTCAGCCATGGTCCTTCCAAGACAAAAGGGTCCAAATTAATGTACATCAAAAAACAGGATTAAATATTCTGCAACTGTGCTAAAAAGGGTGAATATTTCTTGACAACAATCATGGTCAATCACATGAGCTTCTGGCAAGCACAGAGTCTGTATACCTATAGTATGGGCAAAAAGCATTCATTTAGCCAACAAAAGAGAGAGTCATAACTACCGCACAAATCCAAAATACATGCAACATGTCACTGCAACCAACCTCATTTCAATAAAAGAAACAAACCCTAATTTTTTGACCACATACATAACACACATAGGCAAAACATTTACATATTCACTGGAAAACTGATATTTGTTATTTCCCAAAATGGGATAACATAAATTCCTTCCTAAAATGTCTTTGACACAACAAAACAAATGAGTATGGTCTGGCAGCTGAGCTTCTGATAACAGTCCTCAATAAAGGGAGAATGACCCTTGGTGATCTCTCACCCATCAACCAACGAGGTCCTGTAGTTATTTTCAGTGTGGGATAGTCATGGCACCGGATGGGGCAAAGGCTGCTCCCATCCTGTGTTTCAAAACAATGGAAACAGGCTGGAAATGTGTGAGGTTCACACTCTGATTTAAGGGCCCCATCACACGACAGCACGAATGGCATACGAATCGCGCGTACTGGAAAAATAAACAAAGTTCGAGCTGCATTTGTACGGGACGCACAGTGCCTGTGATTGCGTTATAACGTCCAGAATGAGCATACAACCACACATCCATTGTCAGTCCACCTCATGTGTTAGAAGATGTCCCTGTATTAGGTTATCATGGCTGTTAGACCCCGCCCACATGGCCACAGTGTGCATCAGCGTGTCACGGAGAAGCTGTGATACAACCCTAATTCCAATGAAGTCAGGATGTTCTGTGAAATGTAAATAAAAACAGAATACAATGATTTGCAAATCCTCTTCAACCTATATTCAGTTGAATACACCACAAAGACAAGATATTTAACCCTCTGGGGTCCGAGGACATTTTTTGCACAATTCACTTGCCTGGCATAAATGTTTTATTATTGCTGTTAACAGCTCTCCCTGCATCCCACAATCAAGTTTTATGTTTCTTTTTTCAGGACAACCTGTGCTTCTAAAATATATATGCTTTTGCTGTGTTTTATCAATGTAATAAAGGTTTACAATCAAAAATAAGAAAGACAAAAGTAAAACGGAAAATAATTTTCCACACACATTTATTCAAAACACACAGCAAACTATAATAAACAACTGTTTTGACACTTTATAAAGGTAATTTGAGGTCTTGTGTGAAAGACTGTACAACAAAACGGTTCAAACAAACACAAATGCACATTTTGAACAATATATACAAAATGGTCTATGCGGTTTTTTTGTCTTCATCTCAAAGCAATTACTGTCTGCAAATTACACAAAGGTTACAACACAAATTCTACTTCTACTGTGTTTTGGACTGTTCTGTGCTGCTCCTAAAGCAGCTTTCATTCACACTTTGGCCCACTTTAGGTCCTTACAGTCTGAGGAGCGGCCCTCCCCCTCGCTCCATTAATATGGTAAACAGTACTTTACGCCGAGAAAGCAACAAAGTTATCCAGTAACATTCACATGCAAACTAGTGGAGCAATCCTGATAGTTACACACTTTGTTTGAGCACGTGAGACTGTCATCAGAGGCTCTCCATCTGCTTTCACTGATCGCTTTGCGTAATGGCGCAGGGCGCATTGGTGACCAATAGTATGTACTCATTGGAGTCTGCCCTACGATTGGATTTTGGAAAACCATGTGACGGTGAACCAATTCCGACTGGACACTCACATTGCGTACATCATCACACAGCTTCTATGGGGAGTACAAAGATGGCCGATGGTTGGCTCGAAAGTCCGCGGAGTTAACTTTTCAGCAAATAAAAGTAAGTTTCTATCTCATATCATTAAAAAGTTATTTATAATTTAGTAAAGCTTGGTCTTAGTCGTCGTATACAACGGTGTCGGCCCCAGAGGGATAGACTTTTTTTGTGCAAATATTTGCTCATTTTGAAATAGATGCCTGCAACACACTTCATAAAAGCTGGGACAGTGGTAACAAAAGACTGGGAAAGTTGCTGAATACTCAAAGAACACCTGTTTGGAACATTCCACAGGTGAACAGATTAATTGGAAACAGGTGGGTGTCATGACTGGGTATAAAAGGAGCATCACCAAAAGGCTCAGCCATTCACAAGCAAAGATGGGGCAAGGATCACCACTTTGTGAACAACTGCATGAAAAAAATAGTCCAACAGCTTAAGAACAATGTTAACACAATTCGTCGCTACACCTACAACTGCAAATTAAAACTCTACCATGCAAAGCGGAAGCCACACATCAACAACATCCAGAAACGTCGCCGCCTTGGGGGTGTTTTAGCCTATGGGGATGTGTTAGTGCCCATGGTATGGGGAACTTACACATCTGTGATGGCACCATCAATGCTGAAAGGTACATCCAGGTTTTGGAGCAACACATGCTGTCATCCAAACAACATCTTGTTCAGGGACGTCCCTGCTTATTTCAGCAAGACAATGCTAAGCCACATTCTGCATGTGTTACAACAGCGTGGCATCATAGTAAAAGAGTGCAGGTACTAGACTGGCCTGCCTGCAGTCCAGACCTGTCACCCATTGAAAATGTGTGGCGCATTATGAAGCGCAAAATACGACAACGGAGACTCCGGCCGGTTGAACAACTGAAGTTGGACATCAAGCAAGAATGGGAAAAAATTCCACCTACAAAGCTTCAACAATTAGTGTCCTCAGTTCCTAAACACTTAGAGTGTTGTTAGAAGGAAAGGTGACGTAACACAGTGGTAAACATACCACTGTCCCAGGTTTTTTGAAACGTGTTGCAGGCATGCATTTCAAAATGAGCAAATATTTACACAAATACAATAAAGTTTATCAGTTTGAACATCAAATATCGTCTTTGTGGTGTATTCAATTGAATATAGGTTGAAGAGGATTTGCAAATCATTGTATTCTGTTTTTATTTACACTTTACACAATGTCCCAACTTCATTGGAATTGGGGTTGTACACAGTGTATTCAGTTGAGTGCCACAGGCTTTGACATTACAATATTTCCTTTGTGCACCCCGAACAGAATATGCGTGTGTGTGTGTGTGTGTGTGTGGTGGGGGGGGGGCAGCTCATCGGGGGCACAATCGGGACATGCTAATGTGATGAGCCTGCTCCGAACGCTGGTGGGTCGCCATTTTGAATGCTAGTTTGTATGCCCGTTTGAATGCCATTCTAGGAAGCAGTCACACAGCAGAATGGCTGCCGTACAAATATTCCCGTTAGAGTGCAGCACGACAGTAGTGTGCCTGCTGTCTACATTTGTACTGGCCATGTGTATTTGGCTTATTTTCTTAAGTGATAAATGAATACTGTCCAAGGAATTGGAATGCAGTTCCGACTGCAACTCGAACTACACGAATGACATTCAAATGTCCATTCGTATGGCACTAAGAATGCGGTATGAATGCAACTTCACAGCTGTTCAGATATTTTCCAGCACAAGCATCATATGAATGTGCTGACTGCTGTAGGAATGCTGTAAGAGGCGTTCGAGTTCAAGCACAGAGATGAGTCCACTGTCTGAGGCCATAAGAAGATCATTTGTAACCTTCACTAATGCTGTTTCTGTACTATGATGAATTCTAAAACCTGACTGAAACTCTTCAAATAGACCATTCCTCTGCAGATGATCAGTTAGATGTTTTACAACTACCCTTTCAAGAATTTTTGAGAGAAAAGGAAGGTTGGAGATTGGCCTATAATTAGCAAAGATAGCTGGGTCAAGTGATGGCTTTTTAAGTAATGGTTTAATTACTGCCACCTTAAAAGCCTGTGGTACATAACCAACTAATAAAGACAGATTGATCATATTTAAGATCGAAGCATTAAATAATGGTAGGGCTTCCTTGAGCAGCCTGGTAGGAATGGGGTCTAACAGACATGTTGATGGTTTGGATGAAGTAACTAATGAAAATAACTCAGACAGAACAATCTGAGAGAAAGAGTCTAACCAAATACCGGCATCACTGAAAGCAGCCAAAGATAACGATACGTCTTTGGGATGGTTATGAGTAATTTTTTCTCTAATAGTTAAAATTTTATTAGCAAGGAAAGTCATGAAGTCATTACTAGTTAAAGTTAAAGGAATACTCGGCTCAATAGAGCTCTGACTCTGTCAGCCTGGCTACAGTGCTGAAAAGAAACCTGGGGTTGTTCTTATTTTCTTCAATTAGTGATGAGTAGTAAGATGTCCTAGCTTTACGGAGGGCTTTTTTATAGAGCAACAGACTCGTTTTCCAGGCTAAGTGAAGATCTTCTAAATTAGTGAGACGCCATTTCCTCTCCAACTTACGGGTTATCTGCTTTAAGCTGCGAGTTTGTGAGTTATACCACGGAGTCAGGCACTTCTGATTTAAAGCTCTCTTTTTCAGAGGAGCTACAGCATCCAAAGTTGTCTTCAATGAGGATGTAAAACTATTGACGAGATACTCTATCTCACTTACAGAGTTTAGGTAGCTACTCTGCACTGTGTTGGTATATGGCATTAGAAAACATAAAGAAGGAATCATATCCTTAAACCTAGTTACAGCGCTTTCTGAAAGACTTCTAGTGTAATGAAACTTATTCCCCACTGCTGGGTAGTCCATCAGAGTAAATGTAAATGTTATTAAGAAATGATCAGACAGAAGGGAGTTTTCAGGGAATACTGTTAAGTCTTCAATTTCCATACCATAAGTCAGAACAAGATCGTTGTGGCAGTTAGTGTGACTCAGGGGTGTTGACTCGTTTAAACTAACATATTCATCCTGCTGTAACCAGGTTTCTGTAAGGCAGAATAAATCAATATGTTGATCAATTATTATATCATTTACTAACAGGGACTTAGAAGAGAGAGACCTAATGTTTAATAGACCACATTTAACTGTTTTAGTCTGTGGTGCAGTTGAAGGTGCTATATTATTTTTTCTTTTTGAATTTTTATGCTTAAATAGATTTTTGCTGGTTATTGGTGGTCTGGGAGCAGGCACCATCTCTACGGGGATGGGGTAATGAGGGGATGGCAGGGGGATAATCCTGTCAACAATGCAAAATACCTGCTCCTTTGATCAATGTGAGTAGCGCAACTATTTACTTTGCTTCTTTGCCGTTATGTTACAGCATTTTTCCAAAATGGAGTAAATTCATGTTTTCCCTCAAAATTCTACTCACAACATCCCATAATGACAACATGAAAAATGTTGTTTTGAAATTTTTGCAAATTTGTTAAAAATAAAAAAACTAAGAAATCACATGGACATAGGTATTCACACCCTTTGCTCAACACTTTGTTGATGCACCTTTGGCAGCAATTACAGCCTCAAGCCTTTTTGAATATAATACCACAAGCTTGGCGCATCTATCTTTGGGCAGTTTTGCTCATTCCTCTTTGCAGCACCTCTCAAGCTCCATCAGGTTGGATGGGGAAAGTCAGTGCAGCCATTTTCAGATCTCTCCAGAGATGTTCAACTGGATTCAGGCCTGGGCTCTGGCTGGGCCACTCAAGACATTCACAGAGTTGTCCTGAAGCCACACCTTTGATATATTGGCTGTGTGCTTAGGGTCATTGTCCTGCTGATAGATAAACTGTCACTGTGAGGTCAAGAGTGCTCTAGAGCAGGTTTTCATCCAGAATGTCTCTGTACATTGCTGCATTCATCTTTCCATCAATCCTGACAAGTCTCCCAGTTCCTGCTGCTGAAAAACATCCCCACAACATGATGCTGCCACCACCATGCTTCACTGTATGGATGGTGCCTGTTTGTCGTGATCTAAGAGTCATTCAGGTACATTGTGGCAAGCTCCAGGCGGGTTGTCACGTGCCTTCTACTAAGGAGTGACTTCCATCTGGCCTGATTGGTGGATTGCTGCAGAGATAGCTGTCCTTCTGCAAGGTTCTCCTCTCTCCACAAAGGAATGCTTGTACCTAACCGTACAGAGGTTTGCAGCTAGTTAAATGAGTCTGTGATGTCATCATACTAACATCAGCAAAATGTTTTCTAAATCACTTCAGATGTGTTATTAGATTCCAAGAGTTTTCAGTTTTAGAAGTGTGTATTTCTCGCGAGCTTTAACATATGAGAAACACATACTACAGTGGTCCCTCGTTTATCGCGGGAGTTACTTTCTAATTTCTAAAAATAACCCGCGATAAGCGAAATCACTGCTTTTTTTGCAATTATTATAGATGTTTTAAAGCTGTAAAACCCCTCACTACACACTTTATACACTTTTCTCAAACAGGCATTAACATTTTCTCAGTTTTCTGTCCTGTGTAAACACTCTCTTTTTTCTTCTAGGCGAGAAGATTATAAACAGACGCAGAACTCTCCCTTCGCTCACTGCCTCCGGAGGTATGGATGCGGGACCTGCAAAGAATCCAAGTCCTCTCTCGGTGGCCACGGAGCTCTGCGGCTGCGGTCAACATCCGCATCAAAACAGCGAGCGTAGTCTCTGGACCTGTTGCCAAATTTGACGCAGCTCCGCACAGCAGACAGGGGGGCGGTGTAAGTGGCCCACTGCTGCGTTTACCGAGCCCGCAGACTAAGTAAGTGCATCGGAGGCAGTGAGATCAATCGCGGTGATGCCAACCGGTGCCGTGAACGGCCACCTGATAAGGATGCAGAACACAATGCGCTGTAAAAAAAAAAAAAAGCATGCAAAATTGCACTAAAAAAGTCCGCAAAACTGCGAGGCCGCGAAAGGTGAACCGCCTTATAGCGAGGGACCACTGTATATAAACACATAAATGAAGCGATTTTAGACATTCACACACTGACGTCACAACACAGCTCTACTCTGATTGGCTATCACCACCCACCACTAAAAAAATGGAACAGACTGAAACAGAATGTGTCTTTTTAACCTCTTAAAATACCTCTTAAATATGTCAAGGTTAGCCATCTTTGAACTTGTACAAGGTCTGTGTCCCAAGAATGTTCCCTGTGAATTTGAAGACTGTGGCAGTAATAGAACTGGACTTGTGCTGAGCACAGACAGATGGACAGACGGACACAAAGCATTCGCAATACCTGATGGTCATATTTGATGGCCTCTGGTAATAAAACTGAAAGTAGTTTTTACTGAAGGTGATGTACTACCTGGTGATGTCCCTGCTTCGAGGCACAGAATTTGTCTTGAACATTTTTTGTAATCGAATTATTCGAGTTACTCGACTAATCGTTTCAGCCCTAGTCGCGATGAAAATAAATCCCATTAATGATCCACCAAAACACACACAAAAAAAGTATGTTTATTTACACTGGTAAAACAACAACAACTTGTCATTAATTATGAGTGGCTGAGGTTAAAGAGGCAGAGCTATAACATCATCTTTATGCACTCTGGGAGCAGTTTTCAAAAAGAACCATTTTTGGCCACTAAAAAACAGACAGGTTGCGAGGAAGCCGCCTGCCCCCTGCTGAGAACGTGACTGATGCATGCAGCGCAGCAAGGGAGAAGGTGTATGTCACACACTCACATTACCAGGATCCTTTATTTAATTCAATGTCTTCGACATTGAATTAAAACAAACAGAAAAACAAAAAACAAAAGCAGATTTTTACCCTCATCACTTAGCAATGTAAATGTGCTTGTTTAATTTAATTATGCCCTAGGCTATATCATGCAGCCCTAATGAGAAAAGTAATTGAATGCATAGTTTATCAACAGGAAATTGTGCTCGTCATTGTGGGTAAAAAACCTGACAGTCATTGACCCAATCAATCAAATGGTTTGTTTGTATACTCATATTGCAATACAGGAATTTAAAATTTAAAGCCCTCCAAAACGTGATGTCAAGATCACAGCATCATATAAAGTTGTGTATGGGGTTAATTTTGTGCTAGAGACAAAAACCTTTCCATAGATATCCAAATATTGCCCTTTTGTTCAGAAATAGCCATTGCAAAACTTTGCAAACGCCTGTCCATGGCCCTTCTTGGTTTTGAGATGATAAACATCTGTTAAAAATCACTTTCGAAACACCCAATTTCCTGTACAATCATTTATTTAATGTGGGTGAAAGTAGAGGCATTAAACATCCAAGTCAATGTTATGGATTTTCACTTCTATCTTGGAGCACATATGTAAGCTCAAATTCTTAAAAAATGATCAGGAAAATAGAGGCAGACAACTGTTCATTCATTAATCATTCTGAAAGGAATTAATGATCACAATGCATTTTCCTGAAATTATTCTCTTGTGAATAATTGTACATGAAATAAAATAAACAGTGCACGATCACAGATTTCTGAAAAATGTAACTAATTCAGGGTAGGACGATCTAGCCAATCTGATACAAAATTGAGATTCAAACAAACAACTGGTAAACCGCAAAGGCTGCAATCATTTTTACAATGTTTTTCAGCCTATATTTAACAGAAGTCGAAACATTTAATGAAAAAAGAAAGTTTATATAAAAAGCCTCAATGCCTGACTGTAGCTCTGCCTCACCTAAAGCCACCATGTGTAATTTTTTAATACCGCAGCAAATACTGTGTCCATCCAATATTAATGTGTTTGAACCTTTTAAACATTATTTATCACCTATGCAAAAAATCAATTGACATGAAATATAACAAAATATGAAAGTGCATCATATTCAACTTAAACTGCCTCAAGCTGTGGTGCTTAAATTTTATTATATTATTTTATTCCACTGCCCTGCCCACATCCTCTGCAAATTATCCACACAGATGTGGTCAGTGCTACTTGAGAGAGGACATGTCTGATTCCCAATACTAATGTTAATCACACAATAAACAACTAAGTATCACAACAAATGCAGAGAACTTCAACATTTCAGGTCTATAGGGTCATGTTCAAATTCATTCATAAATGCAAGGCATTTAGGACTGCTTGGAGCACAACCACTGAAGAACCCCGTTGCAAGAAGCTGAGGAAAAAGACAGCAAAATCTTTTTTTTTACCTCAACTCTGAGACATGGACTTCATACTGCATTCTCTGCTATTTTCATATACATCTCACTGCCATGGCAGCTCTGATGTATGCTTGTTCCAGCAGTATTAACACCCACTCGAAAGTAAGAGCTTGCTTGTTCAGAATCAGTTTCAAAACACAAGACGGCTCAGTAGTGACAAACGTCATTCAATCATTAGACATCCCCGATATCTTTAGTGATACAGAAGGCAACATATACTCGTTTGCTTACCGTATAAATCCCAATCCTACACAAGGCGAGAGAGAGCTGCATGTGCTCCGACATTGTGCTCAGCAACAACTGTAACCCCTGGCAACCAACAAGCCGAGCCTGTGAGTCGAGAGTAACTGAATGGACAGATGAAGACCAGGAGCAGCTCGGCACAACATTGTCTGGTCAAGAATGCCAGGCTAACCCTTTACTGTGTCACTGCCAGTATCCGGTATCCACAAGCAATTAAGTTTAAGTACTTTCTAAGGACGTTGGTGAGGACTGGATGTTATTTTGTTTGAACTATTTGCTCACAGAAAGGGGGGGGGGGGGGGGGACTACAAACAAGGAATCAGCAGACAGATACAATCTTAAAATGAGTTCGTAAGGATTGCTCGTCACAGAGATTAACAGCTCAGTGACTACTAGGGATCCAGAATAAGACTGTAAATTGGATTAGTCACCATTACACAGCCAAACCATACTTAGGAATTCATAAAGCATGAAAACCATTGTTTCTGCATGTCATAAAAAAAACTATGATGAGATCAACCACTTCAGTAATGTTGTGGGGCATGAAACTTTGCTGGAGATCAGTTTATTCAAGTAAGACTGAGTCATGAAATGCCTCGCTTTGGTCAGTTCAGCTCTGCCACCACCTCTGACATAATTCAGTTATCAAATACAGTATTCAACTCTAGTGCAATGGAACATGTATCTAGTAGTTAATTAGAACTATTTAAAAATGCAGATAAAAGTTGTAGCATATTTACACTTTAGTTAGTGCAATACACACTGTGGCGATTAAATCATTAAAAATTGTATAATCTGTAATATTGCAAGTACCATACTACTGTATACAAAATATAATTATGTTTTTGCTTGCTTGTGCAGCATAAATGTAGATATTTGGTTGGGTGGGAGAGTTAGTCTATCCCAGCCAGATCAGTTAAATAATAATTTACAAATAATGCATGTTTATGAGTTCAATGGTACGAATATTTCATGAGGTGAAAGCTGGAACATACCATTCAACAAGGCTTCGCCTCATTGAATGGTATGTTCCAGCTTTCACCAAATTAAATATTTGTTCCATTGAAAGAATGTAAAAAGTCATTATTTGTTTTAGATAATGGCTAAAATAGATCCTTGTCATTTGATATTTTATTAATTTATAAACACCAGAAAAGGGCCTTACATTTTGGTGTTTCACTGCTGCTAAAGTTCAAATTGTGGCGTGTAGTCCAGTGATGCTGTGCATTGACTTCGGACTTCCATAAAAAAAATAAAAAAAAGACTGTGTAGTTCCTCAGACCAGCCAAAAATCGCATCAGCTTTTCACAGCGCCCATTGTTTTTGAGGGTATTTATCGGGAAAATGATGATTTCTCTGTCGATTGCAGACTGCAGCAGGTCTGCTTGAAGCAACAAAGCAGCACTTCGACCCACTGTTCGCTGATTCTCTGCTTCGCTGGTTTTCAGAAGCGGCAAGTCCGCAAGTTCATAACCCCTCTCAAAGCTATTTAAAGATGTAATCATGAGTCACCTTTGTGTGGATTAAAGTCAATAACTGGGACTCTTGTCTTGTCTTGTCTGCGGGTAAGAAACGAGAATCGTCCTCTGTTCCACACCGGAGTTTTACGCGATGGTTCTCTGGTGTGAGCACCAGCCGGTGCGTAAACTGAGGTAAAGGGAATAACAACAATTAATAATAATATCCTCTCTTTTGTGGGACTAAGTGCACAGCTCCAAAGAGCTGCGCAGATTTCAGAGCAAAACGCTGTTTTAAATCAAGTGACACCTCTTTCTAAACGTTATAATACAAACAATAAACTACAACCGACCAAAACCATTTTTTTCTTTTTTCCCCAAAATGAGACATCCTCCATTTTTTATGAATTACCTCCTGATGTGCAGCACAGGTGGCTGCAAGAGTTCAGCTCAGAGTCCATGGAGTTACATTTGCGTCATTAATATCTGAAAGGAAATGCTTTTGACAAAAACTACTGATTTTGTTTATTTCTGTTTCTGTCCAGAGATCAAGGATCCACCATGTACATCAAGGATCCAGTGACCATGTACAAATTTTATTGATTATTATTTATGTCCAGAAATCAAGGATCCATCATGTACAAATTTTATTTCTGTCCAGAGATCAAGGATCCAGTGACCAATTTCATATTTATTTACTTTAAGACACAATAAAATGTTGACATAGAAAACCTGTAAAGCCTACTTTTAGTGAACAGAAAATTCACAAGAGGTATTGCGTAATAAGCGTAATCAATAATGGCACAGATATTGCTAAAATCTTGTCAATACCAATCCCTAGGTATAGAGATGTCGCTTTATGTTTGGGAAGGGAGAGGCGTACAACCCAAAGAACACCATCCCCACAGTAAAACACAGCGATGGGAGTATTTGTGTGTGGGGATGCTTTAGTGCATCTGCAACTGGGAATCTCCTAAAGGTGGAAGGAATCATGAAGAAAGAAGGACATGTGAAGATTCTGAAAGAAAACCTCAAGCAGTCAACAGGTAAACTGGGTCTAGGTCATCACTTTGTCTTCCAACACGGCAATGACCCAAAACATGCGCCGTTCCCGGTGAAGAACTGCCTTCAGAAGAACAAGGTGAAAGTTAACAGGCCCGTACAAAGCCCTGACTAGAATCCCACTGAAAGACTGTGGTGTGAACTGAAGACCAAAGTCCATGCCAGATGTCCATCAATTCTGGAGCTTGAGAGATTCACCAAAAAACATTATGAGCTACATATTTCCTCTGTAATCATGCATTAAGTGGATCAAATAGATGCAGCTACTAACAGCTTCTAAAAGTGCTAACACATTAACATACATCATTAAATAAGATGAGCATTTCACCTAGCGTAAAGACTGCAACAGATGTCATGAAGAGCTGTTAGCACATTTCACCATGCAATAAGCTGTATTATTCCAAGTGTTTGTAATAAAATACTCCAAACAGACACAGCAACAACACAACTGTGTTGTGTTGTTGTAGTGGCTCCACATCAAGCAGACTCTGAGTTACAATCAGAGGCTACAAGAGGACTCAGGGGAGGAGTCACTGGGCTCAGGTCCTGTCACTCACAGCAACCACACCCACAATTATACACAAATTTGTGGATTAAAATGTCTTAAACTAAGAACTTAGAAAAAAATTCATCCCCAACCAGTTGTCATGGAGGCAGAAACTTTCTGTAGAGACCAAAACTGTTTTTTGGACCAGGCTGTAAACATGTTTATTTTTGCTCTAAAGCTGGACATTTTAAAATTGGCTTCTATGGGAATGTGCTCTGTTTTGAAGCCAGCCTCAAGTGGCCAGTCAAGGAACTGGACTTCCAGGTTGGGGTCAAATTACAAGTTCAAGTTCACACTGCACTCACAGCCACACCTCCTGCAGGAGCCAGGAGGATGAGAGGAGTACGCATCAGAAGGCAGTAGGAAACAAACATTTTTCAGTGAAATAAACACTTTCTCAATGTTTCTCAGCGGTTACGCTTACAACCCGAAGCGTCGGATTTTGCTACTAAAACTCCTTTGATGTCAGTGGAGCTCTGAAATTTGATCTGTATGGACTACACAAGAGACAGAGCAGCAGCTGGAATATCAGACAACATGAGCCGGTTATCAAAATGCAACACCATGAAAGCATAGAACATAATTTATTACAGAACACAGAGCAAATGCAGAACAATGTTAAACTTCAACATTTTTTCTGTCATCAAATCACTCAACCTCATCTGCCTTGCTTGTTTTTCCTCCACCTTTATCAACATAAAAAAAAACGTGCCAGTGCGAGTAGTGACAAAATCTCACTGCTGCAATATGGATATTATTACATGATCACCATCTAAACTCTGTAGGAGATGATGGTGGTGTAGGTGATGTAGAACTGCATCCCAGGCTGTGGCAACGTTATTAAACATGAATATCACCTCCAGCATGAAACCACGATCCTTTCACAGCACAGAGCGCACAGGAACCAAACCACAGCCTGGTGTGAAAAGCCTCACTCCAGCTGCCAAAATTAAAACCCATGTGATAATCCAACCAACCAACATCACGGTGTATAGAGTTGCGCTGTGCTCCTGAAGTGAGCAAAAAAGAAATTTAAGTTCGCTAGAAAGGCTGCATTCGACGCATGGTGTGACTGCTCGGCCCACTGCCAGCAAACTTTCAGGAAAGGTCTCCAGTGGTACGTGCCACTGATCATTTCAGCCCCACGGGTGTGCGCTGTGCACTCACGCGCACATGTGCGCGCTGCGCACTCAAGCATGTGAGGAACACAGCGGCGCTTCCCACTCTGGTCCCGTGTTTGCCATCCAGACGTATGGACATCAGATAGTCTTCAGCGCCTTTTATGGTCGTCTGACAGCAGTCTGTGTCATCTAAACTGTTGTCTACATGTGCTTTGGATGCCACTGTGCAGGTGTGGACGAGGGAATCTAGATGCGTTCTGACACTGCTGACCATGCCTCTTTTCCTTCCGACTGCATCCGATGATGGTAATATTTGCCGTTTCGGCCTGGTTCCTGCACATTCTTGCTATGTGTGACGGGAGCTTTAACTTTTTTCACAGTAAAATCCTTTTACTGTGAAAGAAACAGAAGCTGCACAGCAAAGGCTTTTACAGTAAAAGTGATAAAGTAACTGTGACACAGTAATCTTTTTTAACAATGTATATCCAATGTGTTAGTCTTTAAAAAAAAAAATCAACTTAAACATTCTTGAAATAAATTAGAAACATTGGAAAGAGGTCAAGAATCATTAAATTCGCTGTTTTGCAGTTGTGAATCTCACACTATCTCGTGGTCCGTGACTTACTTGAGACGTCAGTTTCAACAGAGTTCTGGTTCAATTTAAACAAACCTCGTGAAATATGGACAACAAGACAACATCGGGGCATTGCATAAGTCCATCAGAGGTGGTACACCTCCTCTAGACAACCCTCAACTTGGGAGAACGTGTCATCATCATAATCGCCCATGAACGTGCTGGATCAACGCCATCCACATCCTCGCTTGCCATTGTTTACAGGCACTGTGAGACTTCTCTGTTCTCTCACGACGTCCTGGGTGAATTAAGCCTTAAATTAGGATGTTTTCAGGTCGAAACAGGCCGACGACGGCGCCTGGAAGCACTGCACGACGTCCCGCTCCGTGGGAAGTCCTTACACCGACAGAAACACCCCATAATCTCTCATCAGCCGTTAAACTTTTCACCGAAAACCAGCTTAATTTCTCGAATAGTGTCCACTCGGATATTCCTCACAGGTCCAGAAAAAATTTTGATAAAGCAATGTGCGCCGTCTCGAGCAGCATGTGAAACAAAGGAATTCAGCCGAGAGGGCGGGACCACATCTGACTCAAGGCCTGCCCACAGGGAAATGACATCACCGACACGCGTGAAAAAACTCACGCATGCGCACGAGGGTTCAAGCATGATTGGTGTAATCGCACGTCATTCAAATCCATATAGTTAAAAAAAAAATAAAAGGGTCGGTTTATTATCTAATAGACCTCGTATATATACATATATACATATACACATATACACACATACATATACATATACACACATATACATATACACACATATACACACACACACATATACACACATATACACACACACACATATACACACACATATACACACACACACATATACACACACATATACACATACACATATACACACACATATACACACATATATATACACACATATACACATACACATATACGCATATACATACACATATATACACATATACACATATATACACATACATATAGAAAAAAGAACAAAAAGAAGTAAAAATAAATAAATACATAAATTAAGGGGAAGTTTAAGTTTTCTTAAGTTTAAGTTAAGTTGAATATTCCTCTTCTTTTTCTCTGTGCTTTGACAGTGAAGGATTAGAATTATCCCATGCTGGACCGCAGCACTCAGCCGACCGCACCCACCACCCGCCGAGGAAAGCCAACCACGCAGAGCGCGTGGGTTGCGGCGCCCCCGCCCACCCGGCGGCCGCGCTCGTGCACCCGCCCGCCGAGATCCCCGAACTGACCGACAACACCGCTCATGAGCTCCTCGTCGTTGCGGACAGCCAGCTGCAGATGACAGGGAATGATACAAGTCTTCCCACTGTCCCAAGCAGCGCCACCTGCCAGCTAGAGAAACTCAGCGGACAGACACTCATGCACAGCCACCAGGCAAACGGTGGCTTCGGCACCCACACGCCCCGCACAGCCACCCCCAGTAGACGGTGGACACGGCTGACTGGAAACTGCAATCCAGCATGGGAGGAGCAAGTCTTTGCCTTGGCTCTGGCTTTACCATCTGTTCTGCCTCTTGTGCTCGGGGTTTCGTTCTAATCCTTCACTGTCAAAGCACAGAGAGAGAAAAAAAAAATGCAGAATCAGCCGTAGAGTTGACTGACATGAGTTTTCTATTGACAGGAGCCCCATTTCACACTCCATTCACAGCCTTATAGGGAGAAACGATCAACAGTTATGATAAATCTGACTACAGAAATCGAATCTAAGCACAGGTTTTCACGTCTTAAATGTAAATAACGGCGGAGAAGTCGGCCAGAGAATTGACACTGACAACACGAGACCCCTGCAGCGCTTCAACCTTTCAAGATGGGCGGGTCAGCGCTCCAGGTCGTGTGACCAAAATACCTGCCTATTATAAGGTGTCTATGGCTGTGAATACTTTCCAGGTGTACTGTAAATAGCCTCAGCTGAAACCCAGATCAAGGACTCTCTGCCTTGAATGACCAGAGTTTGACCCATCTGTGCAACCTCAAACCCTGGAAACCCTGATGAATCATTTTCTTCATTTGATTTTGAGAAGTTGAGATACTGGAGACACTATGAAGAAGTCATTCAAAGATATCTGGTAAACAATCAGGCTAGCTTTTTGCATCATCTTACCTTTGACGACAAAACTTACTAAACCCTCTGCATTTCGTATGGTAAGCTTGCTTAAGTAGTAATGATGCATAATTTTAATGAAAGTACAACTTACACTGCATAATGCATGAGTGATAAAAAAAATTCAGGCGGTTTGATAGAGTAACTCAATTTCACACATGGATTTGACTTTTTATGGTCATATTCACATTGGAATGAGCACACTCCCAACATGAAATGAATGGAGTTTATTGAATTTAAACATTAACATAATCATATTCATATTGGAATGAGTTGCTTACTAGCATTTTTTTTTTTTTTTTTTTTTTTTTTTTTTTTTTTTTACTATCAGTGACAGTACAGTACACTGTCATTTCATGAATGAGCAGATTGCCCAATTGTGATGAATCAGACACCCCCCCCCCCCCCCCCAAAAAAAAAAAAAAAAATTCTGGATCCACCCATGCGTAACAGTAAAACGTGCATATTGTATGATTTAAAAAATAACATAAAATTCATGTTAATCTCAAGTTTAAAAAAGAACATTATTGTCATTCCTAGCATCCATCACACATATTCTGTGCTGTATAGTCAAGTGTGTAACAATCTTAGATCCAAGTGTCAGGCATACACTTAACTTTGGTAATTTCTTAAGGCTGTATCGTGGCACCAGTTCACAGTGAAATCCACTCTTGGCGCTACAGTTATATGTGATCCTTCTGTAAAATAATACTGATGCTATACAACCACCACACTGCAGTTTTCAACTGATTACAACAGAGACCAGAATGTGTGTGCCCACCCCAGGGACCTTCACTGCACTTAAGTAACCCGCATAGACGACAAAAGGCATTTAAACACTTGTAAACAGGACATCAGTCATTTAATCAAGGTCCTTTAGTGAGTCTCAGGAAAGACGGACACATATTTGGAGACTGGGTTTTGTTCCAGGTCTCCAGTGTAGCACGGCAGGAAGGCAGGCCCCGTTCTTACTGAGCGCCTGACCTCCAAGGACAGCCAAGCACTCAGTTCAAACAGTCCACAGAATTACAGCTGTGTTGTCCACAGAAAACCTTAAATCCTGAAGGCTTGCAAGCCTCTTAACATGCATTCAACACTGAAGCACACGTGAGAAACATAATTCAAAACTGAGCAAAAATCACTGGCACAGTTAATACTTGTACTGTGTTACAACCTTTATCAAATGAATAACACTGGCGTTTCTCATGCAGTAGAAGGTTCAAGAATGGAAGTTAATGTTTAAATTAAATAAACTCCATTCAGTTCATGTTAGGAGTGTGCTCCCTTTCACAATAAGGTTTTGTGTTTACCTTGGATGCCAGCAATTTTCCATTAACCTCTAACTGAGATTATCAAATAACCCATTGAAACGAAAAGACTTCAAATTCAGAGCCAGCAAGACTGGTTTCTGCAAGGGCACCCATGAGGTATGCGGTCAGTTTGCCTTAACTCTACAGTTTTTCTACTGCGATTGGCTGTACAGGACTTCATAATCTTACTGAAGCAAAATTTCCTATATGAATCAGAAGTTCAAAGTTCTTTTTAGGTTTCTACTTCTTGTAAGGCTCATTATAAACAACCTGATAACTGGGTGGGCCAATTCCTCTGCATTTCGTCACTAGGTCTCTGTTGTAAGATGACAAAACAATGTATGTGTGTACTGTTTTTCTTCTGGCAATATAAATTCTTTGGAAACGCCTTCAGTTACAGCTTCCTCCCTATTGTGGAACTGCTTCAGGGGCACTTACCCAATCCCTTCAAAGTGGGCAAGGGTCCAAAAACTGTAACCACCCCATCAAAGATGGCAACTTTATTACAATACAATAATCCTAAAACATACTACTCAATGGATGCAACTGATGCATGAATTGAAAGTCTTGCTCAAGATTTTTTTCTGAAGTGTTTTTATTTTTTTTTTTTTTTTTTAAACCACTGAGGTTCTTCTACTATGGAAGGACTGACACGACATGCCAGCAGTGGTCAGCAGGGGTGTCTGTTTCTCAGCCATCTTGGATTCAGGGGAAATTTACTTGCAGTTACACCAACTGACCACTGAAAAGACCTCAAAAGAGTAGGGCAGCAGGGAGCACTCTAGAGCAGCAGTGGGCAATGAGGGCCAAGACAGTGCAGGTTTTACTTGCAACCAATCACCTCAGCTGCTGGGTTTGCTGATGAGCTTCTCCCTTGAACATAAACACCTGATCATCAATGAAATCACCTGCTGAGGTGAATGGTAGAAAGGGAAACCTGCAGTGTCTTGGCCCTTCATGGCACATGACTGCCCACCCCTGCCCTAGAGACTCATATGCAGTTCCACCATAGAAACCATTGCATTTAAGAGAAAATGACCTTTTCGTAGCTGTCCACTGCAGTAACCATTATACACCAGAGAGTTAATGAGTTTTTGTCAGTATTTGTCAATAAATGCATGTGTATAGCTGTGATGTCACATACTGTCAGCCGCAGCACATTCAGTGTGTGTGCACTGCTTCCGCTTGATGTTTATTCTGGCTGACATGGTACCAAATAAAATAGCCCTGTATATCTCCAATTCATCAGTAGCTCACACTTTGTTAAATTCCTTTTCCCCAGATCCCAGGGTCTATTTAAATCACTCATTATCTTCAAACACTTATCTGGGATCAGGTCGCAGGGACAACAGCTCCAGCAGGGGACCCCAGACTTCCTTTTCTCAGGCCACACTTACCAACTCTGACTGGTCGATCCCGAGGTGTTCCCAGGCCAGTGTGGAGATATAATCTCTCCGCCTAGTCCTGGGTCTTCCCCGGGGTCTTCTCCCAGATGGACGTGCCTGGAACACCTCCCTAGGGAGGCGCCCAGGAGGCATCATTACCAGATGCACGAACCACCGCAGCTGGCTCTTTTCAACGCGAAGGAGCAGCAGCTCTACTCAGAGCTCCCCACGGATGACTGAGCTTCTCACCCTGTCTCTAAGGGAAACACCAGCCACCCTCCCAAGGAAGCCCATTTCGGCCACTTGTATCCATGATCTAGTTCTTTTGGTCATGACCCAACCCTCATGACCATAGGTGAGAGTAGGAACGAAGATTGATCAGCAGATCAAGAGCTTCGCCTTTCAGCTCAGCTCCCTTTTCGTCACAACAGTACGGTAGAGCGAATGCAACACTGCCCCTGCTGTGACGATTCTCCGGCCAATCTCACCCTCCATTGTCCCCTCACTCGTGAACAAGACCCCAAGGTACTTGAACTCCTTCACTTGAGACAAGTCCACACACTGACATATATTCAAATGTCAGTGTGGCCAGCAGCATTTGATGCATTTATTTTTCATTGTCACTTAAGTGAATCTATTAATATACAGATGTAGGTTGACCGCATGGATTCTTCTGAAAGGACTAGTTGCTTCACCGTGACTAATTAGTGCTCAACAGTAGTTCATTTACATGATCAGTGTTCATTTCTGTGTCACTTCCACTTCATGAGCACTTGTGATTATAAATCTGATACTCAAACTTTGGGTGCTGGTTTTGTCCACTTTTATGTATTTTTGCAAAGGAACTTCATACATAGTTTATGATGTTCACTTCTTGCAACAAATGGAGGAACTACAAACAGTGCAACAGGTTGTTGTCCCATTCTTGGTTCTGCAGAGACAAACTTTGGGTGTTCATATCCCAAACACGAAGGGAACCGCATAAACTGGAAGACAACAGCTACACCACTCGTTCCAGAGGGTGCCTCAACAGTTTCAGGTCTCAACAGTGGATTTGTCTCTGCCTCACTTTAATTCATGATGGAACTATATGATTTTGTGATCCGCATATTTCAAAGGGTGCACATGAAAAATATTAACTACTACTGCCCAGCTCCTGTTATTGTGACGCGAGAGTGACATTTTGAGTTATGGACTGGACGCATTAGTTCATTAGTGGCATATTTTGTTACATCTGCCCCCTGTTACATTTTTTTTTTTTTTTGTAAATCTTTTTATTGGAAAAAAAAAATCTGAAACACAAACAATAAATCATCAGTGTGATTACAAAAGATTTTTCATTTTTTTTATTTTTTCTTTTCTGTACACGCTCAAAACACCCCCCTCCCATCCCTCCCCCCACCCCGACTGGACCCAACCAATAATGACAGTAATAAGAATAATAAATTGACAGAAACCATACCAGCAATAGACCTTGGTTTTGTATAGGATAGACATAGGTAGATGACAAAATAAACAAATTAAAACAGTAAATAAGTAGCTCAATCTGCCTTCAGGGATCTTTATGGCCAACAAAGTGTGCCTTTGTGTGTGCTCAAGTTGTACGGCTAAACCCATAGTATCTTTTTAATTTATTGCAATGTCTGTGTCTGTGGGAGCCCTTGGAGGCTACCAAAGTGTAATAGAAAGGGTTCCCAAACAGATTGGAATTTGTCTGAGCACCTTATAGCAAATTTGATCTTTTCCAAGTGCAAAAACAGCATTACATCTTTCAACCACTGAGCGACAGTAGGTGGCGCACTTGACTTCCAATTGAGTAAAATTCGCCTTTGTGCCAGCAGAGAAACAAAAGCTATAATGTTCTGTTGGTTTTTAGATAAATTTTCTTCTTTGTTCGGTACCCCAAATAGTGCCATCATTGCACAGGGCTGTAAAGTAACTCAAAAAACCTTTGACAGTACATTAAATATATCAGACCAATAGCCTGTTAACAGATGGCAAGACCAAAACATGTGAGTCAAATCTGCCACATTAGTATGACATCTGACACAATTGCTGTCAATATTTGGGTAATTGGAAGCGATCCTTGCTCTACTCCAGTGCAAGCGATGGACAACTTTAAACTGTATGAGGCTTAGTCTTGCACATGACGTGCTGCTGTTCACTCTTTTTAAAACGTCAGTCCAAGTGTCTTCTGAGATTTCAGTTCCAAGTTCATTCTCCCAGTGGTTTTTGATCTTGTCCCGGTTGACAATGACCGTTTTCATGATGACTGCGTAACAGTGTGTAGTGAAACCCCTAAGGAGAAAAGGAGTCTTCAAAATTAAGTCCAAAAGTGATTCATTTGGAAGGATGGGAAATTGTGAGCTGTGGTTTTTGGCAAATTGGCGAG
Source organism: Thalassophryne amazonica (assembly GCF_902500255.1). Lineage (NCBI taxonomy): Eukaryota > Metazoa > Chordata > Actinopteri > Batrachoidiformes > Batrachoididae > Thalassophryne > Thalassophryne amazonica. The sequence goes on from NC_047107.1 coordinate 85,253,091, forward strand.
CTTGAAAATAACGAAACAAGTCCTTTTGCTGAAGCTCGTATTTGGCACACAGATCCTCAAAACAGGAAAATGTTCCATTAATATACAGATCACTAAACCTCTTAATTCCTTTCCTATGCCATGTAACAAATGTGTGGTCGAGGTGGGCTGGTAGGAAATTGTGATTGGTACATAGTGGAGTACAAGTCAGAAGAGTATCCCTCAAGCCGTACTGCTTTCTGAATTGAGCCCATATTTTTAATGTAGATATTACCACAGGGTTGGAAGTAAACCTGGAAAACTTCAATGGAAGTTTGGATGAAACCAGAGCAGGAAGAGATGATGATATGCATGACATGTACTCCATTTCACACCAATCTGTATCTGCGGACTGAATCCAATATGCTATTTTGTGGAAATTTGCTGCCCAATAGTAAACTCTAAAGTTTGGCAGAGCCAACCCTCCTTCCACCCTTGATTGCTGCAAGAACTCCCTCTTAATTCTAGGGTTCTGACCTTTCCATATGAATCTACAACCCCTGGCAAAAATTATGGAATCACTAGCTTCGGGGGATGTTCATTCAGTTGTTTAATTTTGTAGAATAAAAAGCAGATCACAGACATGACACAAAACTAAAGTCATTTCAAATGGCAACTTTCTGGCTTTAAGAAACACTATAAGAAATCAAGAAAAAAAGATTGTGGCAGTCAGTAACGGTTACTTTTTTAGACCAAGCAGAGGAAAAAAATATGGAATCACTCAATTCTGAGGAAAAAATTATGGAATCACCCTGTAAATTTTCATCCCCAAAACTAACACCTGCATCATATCAGATCTGCTCGTTAGTCTGCATCTAAAAAGGAGTGATCACACCTTGGAGAGCTGTTGCACCAAGTGGACTGACATGAATCATGGCTCCAACACGAGAGATGTCAATTGAAACAAAGGAGAGGATTATCAAACTCTTAAAAGAGGGTAAATCATCACGCAATGTTGCAAAAGATGTTGGTTGTTCACAGTCAGCTGTGTCTAAATGCTGGACCAAATACAAACAACATGGGAAGGTTGTTAAAGGCAAACATACTGGTAGACCAAGGAAGACATCAAAGCGTCAAGACAGAAAACTTAAAGCAATATGTCTCAAAAATCGAAAAATGCACAACAAAACAAATGAGGAAGGAATGGGAGGAAACTGGAGTCAACGTCTGTGACCGAACTGTAAGAAACCGCCTAAAGGAAATGGGATTTACATACAGAAAAGCTAAACAAAAGCCATCATTAACACCTAAACAGAAAAAAAACAAGGTTACAATGGGCTAAGGAAAAGCAATCGTGGACTGTGGATGACTGGATGAAAGTCATATTCAGTGATGAATCTCGAATCTGCATTGGGCAAGGTGATGATGCTGGAACTTTTGTTTGGTGCCTTTCCAAAGAGATTTATAAAGATGACTGCCTGAAGAGAACATGTAAATTTCCACAGTCATTGATGATATGGGGCTGCATGTCAGGTAAAGGCACTGGGGAGATGGCTGTCATTACATCATCAATAAATGCACAAGTTTACGTTGATATTTTGGACAATTGAAAGGATGTTTGGGGATGACTAAATCATTTTTCAAGATGATAATGCATCTTGCCATAGAGCAAAAACTGTGAAAACATTCCTTGCAAAAAAGACACATAGGGTCAATGTCATGGCATAGGGTCAATGTCAACGAGCAGATCTGATTTGATGCAGGTGTTAGTTTGGGGGATGAAAATTTACAGGGTGATTCCATAATTTATTCCTCAGAATTGAGTGATTCCATATTTTTTTCCTCTGCTTGGTCTAAAAAAGTAACCGTTACTGACTGTCACAATCTTTTTTTCTTGATTTCTTATAGTGTTTCTTAAAGCCAGAAAGTTGCCATTTGAAATGACTTTAGTTTTGTGTCATGTCTGTGATCTGCTTTTTTTCTACAAAATTAAACAACTGAATGAACATCATCCGAGGCTAGTGATTCCATAATTTTTGCCAGGGGTTGTAGATATGAGTTTGTCAAGCTTACTGAAAAAGGACTTTGTCAAGAAAATAGGAATGCATTGAAATAAAAATAAAAATTTTGGCAAAACATTCATTTTAATGCAGTTTACTCTGCCTGCTATGGTTAAATGTAAAACATCTCATCTTTGCAAATCTGAGTTCAATTTAGACATGAGCGGTGCTAAATTTTCATCAAAGAGGTTATTAAATAAAGGTGTTATGTTGATACCTAAATACTTAAATCCTGACCTAGAAATATGAAATGGTAGAGCATGGTCTAGGATTTGCTGAGCTAGTTCGTTTATGGGCAAGCATTCACTTTTTGTTAGGTTAAGTTTATACCCTGAGATTTGGCCAAAGTTGCGCAACACCGAGATGATTGTATTAATTGAATTCAATGGATCTGATATGTAAAGCAATAAATCATCAGCGTACAACGACAACTTTGATTCCCATCCCCATCTTCTGACACCTCTTATTGAGGGTGTTGATTTGAGAGCCAGGGCTAGTGGTTCTATAACAAGTCAATCAATCAATCAATTTTTTTATATAGCGCCAAATCACAACAAACAGTTGCCCCAAGGCGCTTTATATTGTAAGGCAAGGCCATACAATAATTATGTAAAACCCCAACGGTCAAAATGACCCCCTGGGAGCAAGCACTTGGCTACAGTGGGAAGGAAAAACTCCCTTTTAACAGGAAGAAACCTCCAGCAGAACCAGGCTCAGGGAGGGGCAGTCTTCTGCTGGGACTGGTTGGGGCTGAGGGAGAGAACCAGGAAAAAGACATGCTGTGGAGGGGAGCAGAGATCGATCACTAATGATTAAATGCAGAGTGGTGCATACAGAGCAAAAAGAGAAAGAAACAATGCATCATGGGAACCCCCCAGCAGTCTACGTCTATAGCAGCATAACTAAGGGATGGTTCAGGGTCACCTGATCCAGCCCTAACTATAAGCTTTAGCAAAAAGGAAAGTTTTAAGCCTAATCTTAAAAGTAGAGAGGGTGTCTGTCTCCCTGATCTGAATTGGGAGCTGGTTCCACAGGAGAGGAGCCTGAAAGCTGAAGGCTCTGCCTCCCATTCTACTCTTACAAACCCTAGGAACTACAAGTAAGCCTGCAGTCTGAGAGCGAAGCGCTCTATTGGGGTGATATGGTACAACGAGGTCCCTAAGAAGAGATGGGACCTGATTATTCAAAACCTTATAAGTAAGAAGAAGAATTTTAAATTCTATTCTAGAATTAACAGGAAGCCAATGAAGAGAGGCCAATATGGGTGAGATATGCTCTCTCCTTCTAGTCCCCGTCAGTACTCTAGCTGCAGCATTTTGAATTAACTGAAGGCTTTTTAGGGAACTTTTAGGACAACCTGATAATAATGAATTACAATAGTCCAGCCTAGAGGAAATAAATGCATGAATTATTTTTTCAGCATCACTCTGAGACAAGACCTTTCTGATTTTAGAGATATTGCGTAAATGCAAAAAAGCAGTCCTACATATTTGTTTAATATGCGCTTTGAATGACATATCCTGATCAAAAATGACTCCAAGATTTCTCAGTATTACTAGAGGTCAGAGTAATGCCATCCAGAGTAAAGATCTGGTTAGACACCATGTTTCTAAGATTTGTGGGGCCAAGTACAATAACTTCAGTTTTATCTGAGTTTAAAAGCAGGAAATTAGAGGTCATCCATGTCTTTATGTCTGTAAGACAATCCTGCAGTTTAGCTAATTGGTGTGTGTCCTCTAGCTTCATGGATAGATAAAGCTGGGTATCATCTGCGTAACAATGAAAATTTAAGCAATACCGTCTAATAATACTGCCTAAGGGAAGCATGTATAAAGTGAATAAAATTGGTCCTAGCACAGAACCTTGTGGAACTCCATAATTAACTTTAGTCTGTGAAGAAGATTCCCCATTTACATGAACAAATTGTAATCTATTAGACAAATATGATTCAAACCACCGCAGCGCAGTGCCTTTAATACCTATGGCATGCTCTAATCTCTGTAATAAAATTCTATGGTCAACAGTATCAAAAGCAGCACTGAGGTCTAACAGAACAAGCACAGAGATGAGTCCACTGTCCGAGGCCATAAGAAGATCATTTGTAACCTTCACTAATGCTGTTTCTGTACTATGATGAATTCTAAAACCTGACTGAAACTCTTCAAATAGACCATTCCTCTGCAGATGATCAGTTAGCTGTTTTACAACTACCCTTTCAAGAATTTTTGAGAGAAAAGGAAGGTTGGAGATTGGCCTATAATTAGCTAAGATAGCTGGGTCAAGTGATGGCTTTTTAAGTAATGGTTTAATTACTGCCACCTTAAAAGCCTGTGGTACATAGCCAACTAACAAAGACAGAAGCATTAAATAATGGTAGGGCTTCCTTGAGCAGCCTGGTAGGAATGGGGTCTAATAAACATGTTGATGGTTTGAATGAAGTAACTAATGAAAATAACTCAGACAGAACAATTGGAGAGAAAGAGTCTAACCAAATACCGGCATCACTGAAAGCAGCCAAAGATAACGATACGTCTTTGGGATGGATATGAGCAATTTTTTCTCTAATAGTTAAAATTTTGTTAGCAAAGAAAGTCATGAAGTCATTACTAGTTAAAGTTAATGGAATACTCAGCTCAATAGAGCTCTGACTCTTTGTCAGCCTGGCTACAGTGCTGAAAAGAAACCTGGGGTTGTTCTTATTTTCTTCAATTAGTGATGAGTAGAAAGATGTCCTAGCTTTACGGAGGGCTTTTTTATAGAGCAACAGACTCTTTTTCCAGGCTAAGTGAAGATCTTCTAAGTTAGTGAGACGCTATTTCCTCTCCAACTTACGGGTTATCTGCTTTAAGCTACGAGTTTGTGAGTTATACCACGGAGTCAGGCACTTCTGATTTAAAGCTCTCTTTTTTAGAGGAGCTACAGCATCCAAAGTTGTCTTCAATGAGGATGTAAAACTATTGACGAGATACTCTATCTCACTTACAGAGTTTAGGTAGCTACTCTGCACTGTGTTGGTATATGGCATTAGAGAACATAAAGAAGGAATCATATCCTTAAACCTAGTTACAGCGCTTTCTGAAAGACTTCTAGTGTAATGAAACTTATTCCCCACTGCTGGGTAGTCCATCAGAGTAAATGTAAATGTTATTAAGAAATGATCAGACAGAAGGGAGTTTTCAGGGAATACTGTTAAGTCTTCAATTTCCATACCATAAGTCAGAACAAGATCTAAGATATGATTAAAGTGGTGGGTGGACTCATTTACTTTTTGAGCAAAGCCAATAGAGTCTAATAATAGATTAAATGCAGTGTTGAGGCTGTCATTCTCAGCATCTGTGTGGATGTTAAAATCGCCCACTATAATTATCTTATCTGAGCTAAGCACTAAGTCAGACAAAAGGTCTGAAAATTCACAGAAAATCTCACAGTAACGACCAGGTGGACGATAGATAATAACAAATAAAACTGGTTTTTGGGACTTCCAATTTGGATGGACAAGACTAAGAGTCAAGCTTTCAAATGAATTAAAGCTCTGTCTGGGTTTTTGATTAATTAATAAGCTGGAATGGAAGATTGCTGCTAATCCTCCGCCCCGGCCCGTGCTACGAGCATTCTGACAGTTAGTGTGACTCGGGGGTGTTGACTCATTTAAACTAACATATTCATCCTGCTGTAACCAGGTTTCTGTAAGGCAGAATAAATCAATATGTTGATCAATTATTATATCATTTACCAACAGGGACTTAGAAGAGAGAGACCTAATGTTTAATAGACCACATTTAACTGTTTTAGTCTGTGGTGCAGTTGAAGGTGCTATATTAATTTTTTCTTTTTGAATTTTTATGCTTAAATAGATTTTTGCTGGTTATTGGTAGTCTGGGAGCAGGCACCGTCTCTACAGGGATGGGGTAATGAGGGGATGGCAGGGGGAGAGAAGCTGCAGAGAGGTGTGTAAGACTACAACTCTGCTTCCTGGTCCCAACCCTGGATAGTCACGGTTTGGAGGATTTAAGAAAATTGGCCAGATTTCTAGAAATGAGAGCTGCTCCATCCAAAGTGGGATGGATGCCGTCTCTCCTAACAAGACCAGGTTTTCCCCAGAAGCTTTGCCAATTATCTATGAAGCCCACCTCATTTTTTGGACACCACTCAGACAGCCAGCAATTCAAGGAGAACATGCGGCTAAACATGTCACTCCCAGTCTGATTGGGGAGGGGCCCAGAGAAAACTACAGAGTCCGACATTGTTTTTGCAAAGTTACACACCGATTCAATGTTAATTTTAGTGACCTCTGATTGGCGTAACCGGGTGTCATTACTGCCGACGTGAATTACAATCTTACCAAATTTACGCTTAGCCTTAGCCAGCAGTTTCAAATTTCCTTCAATGTTGCCTGCTCTGGCCCCCGGAAGACAATTGACTATGGTTGCTGGTGTCGCTAACTTCACATTTCTCAAAACAGAGTCGCCAATAACCAGAGTCTGATCCTCGGCGGGTGTGTCGTCGAGTGGGGAAAAACGGTTAGAGATGTGAACGGGTTGGCGGTGTACACGGGGCTTCTGTTTAGGGCTCGCTTCCTCCTCACAGTCACCCAGTCGGCCTGCTTTCCCGGCTGCTCGGGATCTGCCAGGGGGTAACTAACGGCGGCTAAGCTACCTTAGTCCGCACCGACTACAGGGGCCTGGCTAGCTGTAGAATTTTCCACGGTGCGGAGCCGAGTCTCCAATTCGCCCAGCCTGGCCTCCAAAGCTACGAATAAGCTACACTTATTACAAGTACCGTTACTGCTAAAGGAGGCCGAGGAATAACTAAACATTTCACACCCAGAGCAGAAAAGTGCAGGAGAGACAGGAGAAGCCGCCATGCTAAATCGGCTAAGAGCTAGTAGCTACGCTAAGCTAGCGGATTCCTAAAAACACGCAAAGTGAATAATGTGTAAATAATTTAGAGATGATTCAGCAGAAGGAGTGCTTTAGTTAAGGCACGTAAAGATTACATTGGGAAACAAATCGTAATCTAGATAACTAGATCAATCTAACTGCGCAGATTAAACAGCTAACAGATACAGAAAAACACCGCTGTGCTCCAGAACAGGAAGTGATGAAGTGTGAATAGTAAAGAGCTCAATGGGCAGCCCTGTCTGGTGCCCCTAGACAGAGGAATATTTTGGGAACGGATGCAATTAGTGATAACTGAGGCTTGGGGGGAGGAGAAAAGCAATTGGATCCACTTAATGAACGTCTTACCAAAACCAAATTTCTTTAGGACATAAAAGAGGAAGTCCATTTCTATGCGATCAAATGCTTTTAAAGCATCTAAAGACACCACAATTTCTGGAACATTGGTTGATGAGGGGCTATATAGCACATTCAAGAGATGTCTTATGTTTGAGAATAAATGTCTATTTTTAATAAAACCTGTTTGGTCAGGTGATATGATATATGGCAGTGATTTTTCCAAATGTGTAGCTAGTAATTTGGAGAGGATTTTAATATCTGTGTTTAAAAGAGATATTGGTCGGTATGACCCACACTTAGATGCATCCTTGCCTGGCTTTAACAAAAGAGTTATGATTGCTTCATTAAGAGAGTCAGGTAATTTGCCCTTTGACAGAGCATCATCAAACATATCTAACAGCAGCGGGGCTAGTTGTATAGAGAATCTTTTATAAAAATCGATACGGAAGCCATCCGGCCCTGGTGACTTGCCGTTTTGCATGGCCGAAATGGCAGAGCTGACTTCCCTCAATACGATTGGTTCATCCAGGCATTCTCTTTGATTAGAAGATAGGGTAGGGATTTCCAGATTTTTGAAAAAGTTATGAAACAATGTTGTGTCCTTTAAAGATTCTGGGCTATACAAATCAGAGTAAAAATCTTTAAAAATATTATTAATTTTTAAGGGGTCTGTTGTGGTCCCTCCCATTTCATCTTCAATTTCTGAGATAATCTGTGCCGCCGCCTTAGACTTAAGTTGATGTGCCAAAAGACATCCTGATTTTTCTCCCTGCTCATAATATAACCCTCGCGATCTCATAACAAGTCGTTCGGTTTCAGATGTAGATATTAAGTTATACTGTGTTTGTAATGATATCCTTTCCTTATGAAGTAAAGCGCTTGGGGATGTGGCTTCAGTCAACTGTTGTTTTTGTTTTTTCTTTCTTTATTAATATAAGAAGAATATGCTATTATTTCTCCTCTAAGGTAAGCTTTAAGGGTTTCCCATAACAGTGATGGGGACACATCGTCAATTCTATTAGTTTCCAGAAATCTATTTATGGCTATTTCGATTGAAGTGCAGAATGTGTTATCCGACAGTAGTGTGGTATTAAAACGCCATTGAGGCCAACAACTGTAGTTTTGGCAAAAAGTGAGATTCATTACTATAGGGGCGTGGTCTGATTCTACAATGGCTGAATATTCAACTGTCTCTACTGAGTTCAAATGTCTTCGGTCAATAAAAAAAAATAATCGATCCTAGAATAGGTATGATGCACATTTGAAAAGAAAGAGAATGTTTTACTATGTGGACTGAGATGCCGCCATGGATCCACACATGCAGCATGGTTGAAAAATTCCGAAAACCTACCAGCCATTTTAGAGAGGGTCAGCGCTTTGGGGTTAGACCGGTCTAAATTAGGATCCATCACGCAATTAAAATCTCCCCCCAAAATCAACAGGTTAACGTTAAAGTCTGGCAGCTGGGAAACAACTCTTTGTACGAATCCCACATCGTCCCAATTGGGAGCATAAATATTTACCATTAATACAGGAGTCTGATAAAGTGTCCCTGACACTATAACATACCGGCCTTGTGGGTCAGAAATGAAGCTGGAAGGGATGAACTGAATTTTTTTATGCATTATTATTGCCGTACCCCTTGCTTTACTGTTAAAACTAGAATGGAATATTTGGCCCACCCAGTGTTTCTTTAAGCGCAGTTGGTCTGAATTTCTTAAATGCGTTTCCTGAAGAAAAGCAATATCTGTTTTCAGATTTTTAATATGAGAAAATATTCTGCCTCTTTTTACAGGACCATTGAGGCCTTTAACGTTCAAGGATGTAAACCTCACGGGTGAGCCAGCATAATTTGCACTATTACTAGCCATATCCACACATTAGGCACGCTAATGCAAGTAATATTAACCTGTATCCCTTAACAAACAAAACGTCCATCATACCTAACATCCTTGAAGTCAGTGGTACACAGTAAGAAACAAAAAGCTTACAAACAGCCAAAATACAAAGGGTCCAGTCTACCCACTCATCCCCAAAAAATGCAACCCCTTCATCCCCAAAAAATGCAACCCCTCCTAACTCTGCTAAAATAGCAGCATGCAGGATCCGTCCCTCTTCTAACACTTCCAAAAACTTACTCTCGTTCAATAACCTCGCTCTCGAGAGAACTCCTGAACAGTGACATAAATAAAATAAAAAAAAAAAAGGTAGGAAATCCACCTATAACTCGAAGTATTTGTTCACAATTGAATAAAAGAATGAAAACTTATGCATGCAGATAAAGAACCAAGAACAGTGTCCACCGAAGCATGACTTAACAGTTCACAGTATATGTTATTATTATTATTATTATTATTTTATTTATTTTATTTATTTATTTATTTTTTTGTTTGTTTTTTCCCCCCCAACTTCAAATGCTCTTAGGTTACTTTACCCATTGTTGGATATGCTGCATTATTACTCCTGTTCCACCGACTCAGCTGAATTATCCAAGTTCTCCTCAGTCAGGGTGTCTGGGTTTCCCTCAATCTTTTGAGAGTAGAATGTCTCAGCCTCCGCGGGTGTCTCGAACAGTAGTGTTTCCTTGCCATAATTAACGCGGAGACGGGCAGGGTAAAGTAGGTTGAACTGAATTCCTTTCTTGTAAAGGGCCGCTTTGACATTCTTCAAAACTGCGCACTTCCTTGAGAGATGAACGCTGAGGTTGGGGTAGAATCTCAGGGTGTGTTCCTCATATGTCATTTCATTCTGCCTTGCCCAGTTCAGAGCTCGCTCGCGGTCTTGAAAGCTGTGGAAAGCAACGATTATGGGTCTCGGACTCGGCTTGCCTTTTTTAGGTCTCCGTAGCGACACCCGGTGGGCTCGTTCCAGTTTGGGTGGTGAAGGAAAAATGTCTCCCATGTAATCCTTCAAGAGAGTTGAGACGAACGTGACCATGTTGTCTGCTTTCTTTTCGCTGCCTTCAGGCACATTAATGATGCAAAGATTCACCCTCCTGGACCGGTTCTCCAGGTCGTCAATGCGATCCATCAAAGTAGCGTTTAGCTTTTTCAATTCAGTGATATCTTGCTCAGCCTTGAACAGTGCATCAAAGTTGTCACCTGCTGTGGATTCCACCGCTGCGACCCTCTTTTCCAGTTTATCCACCGTCACTTGAAAATTCGCTATGGATGCCTGGATAGGCGCCAGCAATATATTAATTAGAGACGTCATGTCCATTTTCAAATGTTCGCGTTGTTTTTCCATTTCCGCAGCCAATATCATACCGAAGTCTTCGGCGTTAGCAGCAGCCGCCATGTTAGCCACTTTGCTACTCAGCGTTCGGCTGGACTTCTTCTCAGACTCTTTCTTAGACATGTTTAATAACCTAAAACTAACCGTTTTGATGAGTAATAGCCTTGTAATACTATTACTTCGGCGTAAAGTCGTGTATATAGGTGTTTTCCGGTGTTTATAGTCAAAGTCTCAGGAGACCCCCTGTCACATTTTTGAGGCATTCATTGTCAACATGGACTTCTTAATCAAAGACCCCTCAGAGTGGGAGGATGACCCATCATTCCATTCATCACAGCAGGTCCATAACATTGCTGCTGTCAATGATTTTGCTGAGCAAGGAGTTGCACTTGTCCAGGATTACAATCAGATCCTGATGAAGGATGAACAGCCACGCCAATACCTGCTGCAAGTTGTTGATTGGCATCAACGTCAGCTCCTGGAGGCGAAGAAAGTCAAACCCAAACACCACTCCCCGTGACTGTTTGTTTTCACCAAATAGGTGGAACAGTGACATGTAATAATTTTTAATCACTCCTGTATGGTCAGAAAAAGGAGAAAGATGGAGGTGATGGTCTAGTGGCTAAGCGTTGGGCTTGAGACCAGAGGATCCTTTGTTCAAATCCCAGCCCAGAGTATCACTAAGGGCCCTTGGGCAAGGTCCTTAATCCCCTAGTTGCTCCCAGTGTGTAGTGAGCACCTTGTATGGCAGCACCCTGATACTGGGGCAAATATGAAGCGTTATTGCAAAGCGCTTTCAGCAGCTGATCCAGATGGAAAAGTGCTATATAAATGCAGCCCATTTACCAAAGCATTGTTGTTTCAATTTGTATTTCATTTGTTAACAGGTACATTACTATTGCTGGTTTGTGCTAATTAGGGCTGAAACGATTAGTTGAGTAACTTGAATAATTTGATTACAAAAAATGTTCGAGGCAAATTCTGTGCCTCGAAGCTCCGTTTAACGTTGTAGTACATAAGCCAGGCCTGTGCGTGGTGCTGTAACATCCCCAGAAAAAAATCAGAAGACTAGAGCATGCGCATATATAGTGTAAACGCTAATCCATTTATCACCAAAAGCTACAGCCTTCCAACGCGACACACAGACTAAAATACAGCCTTTTAAGAGAAAGAGGGTCCATGCTGATCATCTGAAATAGCTTACTGCGCATTTAAAGCAAAGCAGTGTGTTTATCTATTTTTAAAAAACATACGGCCCACTCTACGTGGGGAGTGGCTGTTCGCCCGGCGGCCAGTTGCTGTCTCTCTCTGCCCGGCGTGAGGGGCTCTCAGCACTCACACCAGGAGAGTCACAGCTCCCTCCCCGGCCACACTGACAAACACTTTATGAAAGAACCTCTCAGCAAAAGTCCACTCTTTCTTCTGTGTTTTGCTCAGACTCACACTGAGTGTTTCACTTTTTAATTTTCGCTTTTTTGTGCAACACACAAACAACACCTCACAAACACTGTAACTTAAATAGAAAATAATAATTTAAAAAACTGACTGCGAGGCTTGCATGTTCAACATCCAGCTGAAATGCTCTGGCTGAATCTCAGAGAAAGGGATAAAAAAAAAAAAATCACGCAGGGACCCAAAACAGAAAGCCACATCCCATTTCAGCAAAATGTCAAGACTTTGGGGCAGAAACATTGTGCGAAGCTTAGGGAAAGCCCTGGACTATTGACGTTGTTTAAAAACAAAAAAGTACTTTTTATCCGATTACTCGAATAATCGCCAGAATAATCGATAGAATCCTCAATTACTAAAATATTGATAGCTGCAGCCCTAGTGCTAATATGCTCAACCATTGCAATGTCCACTCCGCGTGTGGCAGTGGTTAGTATAGTCGTATCAAAATCAAATTTTGTACAAAACATTTTCTCATCAAGATGAACAATTCTGTCAGGAAGAACCTTAAGAAAGTCACATTTTTATTTTTGGCAACTTGTGCCAAAAATACTGGCACATTTCTGGCACTATAGAGGACCATCCTAGTGCACATGTAAACTGCAGAATTTCCTGACAGGTAAATGATTCATGTGCAGGTCTGTATCATGATGTACAAATGTGTAGCATGTGTGCGCAAACCACTGTGATTCAATATAATACACATTCAACACTTTTTCATATATCTATTATGATGAAATACAGCATAGATCACACCAACAAGCATGTTCGAACTGCAGCTACAAATACAGTGCATCCTGAAACTATTCACAGCACTTCACTTTTTCCACATTTTATGTTACAGCCTTATTCCAAAATGGAGTAAATTAATTATTTCCCCTCAAAATTCTATCCACAACATCCCATAATGACAACATTTTTTGGTTTTGTTTTTTTTTTTTTTTTGGAAATTGATCAAAAGTAAAAAGTTAAGAAATCAGTCGCAGGAAGACTGTTCCACAGGGTGGGTGCATGATACGAAAAGGCTCTTTGACCTGCTGACTTCTTCTTCACCCTGGGAACACAGAGAAGTCCCGCATCCTGCGACCGCAAAGCCCGGGCCGGCACGTAGAGTTCCACCAGATCAGCCAAATAAGATGGCGCCAGTCCATGAACAACCCTATAAGTCAATAGCAAAACCTTAAAATCTGCTCTCACAGTGACAGGGAGCAGGTGCAAAGATGCCAAAATGGATGTGATATGTTCAGACCTTCTGCTACGTGTCAGAAGTCTGGCGGCAGTGTTCTGAACCAGCTGAAGACCCCTAATGCTGGACTGTGGTAACCCTGAAAATAGAACATTACAATAATCTAGTCGAGAAGAAACAAAAGCATGAATCAGGGTCTCAGCATCAGCTATGGACACGATGGGGCGGATCCTCGCTATATTTCTCAGATGGAAAAAAGCAGTCCTAGTAACATCCCTGATGTGGAGGTCAAAAGACAACGTGGGATCAAAAATTACCCCAAGGTTCCTCATTTTGACCGTATGATGTATGACACACGAACCCAGGCTGAGCGCCAGCTGGTCAAACTGTCAATGTCTCGCTGGACCAAGAACCATCATTTCAGTCTTATCAAAGTTTAAAAGTAGGAAGTTACTAGACATCCAACTTCTCACTGATAGAAGACAGTCCTCCAGGGATTTTATGGGAGTGAGATTTCCCGCAGTTATCGGCATGTACAACTGAGTATCATCAGCATAACAATGAAAGGCAATCCCAAAACTCCGCAGTATACGCCCAAGGGGTGCCACATACAGGGAGAAAAGCAAGGGGCCTAAAACAGATCCCTGTGGAACCCCAAATCTCATGTCAGCAAGGTCAGACGTAGTGCCATTATACAAGACACACTGAGAACGACTGGACAGATATGACGTCAATCAGGCAAGGGCACTTCCAGTAATCCCAAAAAAAATCTCCAACCTATTGAGCAAAATATGATGATCCATGGTATCAAAGGCAACACTGAGATCTAACAACACCAAAACCGTAGTGGTGTCTGAGTCCATTGCTCGCAGAAGATCATTCACTACTTTAGTGAGCGCTGTCTCTGTGGAGTGATATTTCCTAAAAGCAGACTGCAGCGGCTCAAAAAGATGATTCTCAGTAAGGTGATCTATGAGCTGCCGTGAAACCACCTTTTCTAAAATTTTGGAACAGAATGATAGATTTGATGACGGCCTGTAATTTTTCAATACACTAGGGTCAAGATCAGATTTCTTAAGTAATGGTTTAATCACTGCTGATTTAAAACATTTCGGAACAGATCCAGAAGTTAAAGAAAGATTAATAATTTCCAGCACAGTAGGCCCAAGAGTGGGCCACAAGTCCTTAAACAATTTTGTTGATATGGGATCAAATAAACAGGTTGTGCTTTTTGTAGACGCCACAAGTTTTGTCAGCACGCCCATTGAAATACTATTAAATTCTGTCAATCTAGGTAACACCTCAATGGTAGCGCCCACCTCCATAGCAGGTTTTAATGGCTGGGCCGAGGCGTGCTGAGATATTCTCAGCCTAATATCTTCTATTTTCTTCTCAAAATAATCCAAGAAATCCTGTGCTGAAAAGGGAGAACGACTAACAGGTGGCTGCCCGTGAATAATAAATGCGACCGTGTTAAACAAAAACGTTGAGTTATGTTTAAGCTAGAGAAGCTTGAATCTTCGACTGGACTGGGTTGCTTGACGTGAGGACGTTTCGCTTCAAATCACAGAAGCTTCCTCAGCTAAAATTCTTGCTCTGGGGCAAGAGCAAGAATTTTAGCTGAGGAAGCTTCTGTGATTTGAAGCGAAACGTCCTCACGTCAAGCAACCCAGTCCAGTCGAAGATTCAAACTTCTCTACTATGGAAACCACCTGGACAACTGAGAGCCTACACAGAAACGTTGAGTTATGTTTGTTTTTACTGATCAAATCAGAGTAATAAGTCCGCTTCGTGGCCAGTAGTGCATGCTTATAATCTAAAATAGCATCCTGCCACACAAGGCGAAACACCTCTAATTTGGAATAACGCCATTTCCGTTCCAAACCTCTACCCTTCTGCGTGAGGTCACGCAAATAATCATTGAACCAAGGTGACTGTGCCTTAGGAGGGCGTGACCGTAAAAGAGGAGGTGCAATCTTATCAAGTGTCGTTTTAAGCGTTAAATTTAGACTATCGGCGAGGCTGTCCACTGATTTAGCATTCTCCAGATTCAAAGCTAAAATATCAGGTAGTCTGGCCTCAAGTTCAGTCACAGTTGAGGGTTTAATACGACGCCGCAGTTGTAGACAAGGTTGTTGTTCCACTAAATGTGGCAGCGTAAATGTAAACCTGATAAGTGAATGGTCAGAGACTATAGATGCGAGAGGCAAAATGTCAATATTTGTGACAGCAAACCCACGTGCAAGAACCAGATCCAGGGTATTTCCACTAATGTGTGTCAGGTCCTGAATGCATTGCTGGAATCCTAAAGCATCCACAATTTGCATAAATGATTAGCTAAGGGGATCAGAGGGCTTATTTATATGAATGTTAAAGTCACCAATAATCAAAATGTTATCTGCACTAGTTGACAAACTAGAGATGAATGCACCAAATTCATCTAAGAAGTCAGAATATGGGCCAAGAGGCCTATAGACAGTGACAATATAAGATAGCTGATTTCCAGTTTTATGACCCTGACAGTACTTAGCATCATGGGCATAACGGAGAATCAGATGCTCAAAGGAATTATATTTGTGACCCCCAACAGATGGACTTTATATGGTAAATGGACTGCATTTATATAGCGCTTTTCCATCTGCATCAGACGCTCAAAGCACTTTACAATTATGCCTCACATTCACCCCGATGTCAGGGTGCTGCCATACAAGGCGCTCACTACACACCGGAAGCAATAGGGGATTAAAGGCCTTGCCCAAGGACCCTTAGTGATTTTCCAGTCAGGAGGGGATTTGAACCCATGATCTTCTGGACTCAAGCCTAACACCTTAACCACTAGACAGCTAATAAAGAAAACCTAGATTTGTAAATAAAAGCCACACCCCCGCCTTGCTTCACACCACAAGACGCATGACTAAATGTGTATGCTGGTGGGCAGGCCTCATTCAGAGGAAGGAGAGTTGTGGGTTTGAGCCAGGTTTCACACAAGCCAATCATATCTAAATGATGATCCATGATTAAATCATTAATCAACAATGATTTCGAGGACAGTGATCTGATGTTCAGGAGACCCAGGGTAAGGACCTCAGTGGGGATGACAGTCTCACTGTTCGGAACCCGGCGAAGCAAGCCCAGGTTCCGAGAGCGCCACTGGCGTACATCAATCCGGCGAAGACGTGGACGGCCTGGCCGACAGTCCTCAGAGCCGACCAGCGGCACCACACAGGCTCTAATCAGATCCACAAGGTGCCAGGGCAGCACAGATCCTGCAAGAATTCTGTGCACAGCTCATCCAGAAGCCAAAAACAGCAGGCCACACAGAGCTTCAGCTTCAAAAGACGTCCACTTCGTCTCCTGCGGTGACGACTGTGCTTTTGGCCGAAAGGCAGCGCAGGAGCATGGCACAGAAAAGCAGGCCCCTCCGATAAAAATGGGGGCGGAAAGTTCTGTCCACCCGCCGATAACCACACCGCACCACGAACCGGGGGCTGGAGATCCAGCAGAGTTTGGCAATCATACACCCGCAATGCCTCTGACTCAAAAACAGCATAAATTAAAAACAATAAAATAAACAGACTGGAGAGCAGCAGACGAGCAGCCAGACACAACGGCGCCATCTTGGCACTCCCAACCATCTCTCTCCACACAGAAATGCTGGAACTCTGACAGAGTGACCATCCGGTTTTTGGTCAGCTCCCTGACAAAGGTCCTTCTCCCAGATCACTCACTTTAGAAGGGCAGCCAGCTTTAGGAAGAGTCCTGGTGGATCTGACCTTCTTCCGTTTATGGATGTTGGAGGCCCCTATGCTTACTGGGACCTTCAAAACAGCAGAAATGTTTCTGTACCCTTCCCCAGATTTGTGCATCAAGACAATCCTGTCTCGGATGTCTACAGACAATTACTCTGACTTCATTCTTGGCTTGTGCTCTGACATGCACTGTCAGCTGTGGGACCTTATATGTAGACAGGTGTGTGCCTTTCCAAATCATGTCCAATAGACTGAATTTACCCCAGGTGGACTCTAATTAAGCTGTAGAAACATCTCAAGGATCTGTGGAAACAGGATGCACCTGAGCTCAGTTTTGAGCTTCATGGCAAAGGCTGTGAATGCTTATGTACGAGGTCTCTTAGATAATAAACCGACCCTTTTATTGTTTTTTTTAACTATATGGATTTGAATGACATGCGATTACACCAATCATGCTTGAACCCTCGTGCGCATGCGTGAGTTTTTTCACGCGTGTCGGTGACGTCATTTCCCTGTGGGCAGGCCTTGAGTGAGATGTGGTCCCGCCCTCTCGGCTGAATTCCTTTGTTTCACACGCTGCTCGAGACGGCGCGCGTTGCTTTATCAACATTTTTTCTGGACCTGTGAGGAATATCCGAGTGGACACTATTCGAGAAATTAAGATGGTTTTCGGTTTAAAAGTTTAACGGCTGATGAGAGATTATGGGGTGTTTCTGTCGGTGTAAGGACTTCCCACGGAGCGGGACGTCCTGCAGCGCTTCCAGGCGCTGTCGTCGGCCTGTTTCGAGCTGAAATCATCCTAATTTAAGGCTTAATTCACCCAGGACATCGTGAGAGAATAGAGAAGATTCAGAAGAGGCCGGCATGAGGAATTTATGCGGACATTCCACTGTTTAAGGACATTTTTTTAATGAAAGACGTACGCGCAAATTCGCCGAGTCGTTTCCGTGACGACTCGGCAAATCTGTGTGCACCGCGACAGGAAAAACACCTCCGTGTTGAAAACCATTTGTAGAATTCAGGCGGCTTTTAATGGCTTTCAACAAGTGAGTAACTGAGAAATTGTTTAACAGCTTGGGCATGTTCCAACTTGCCCGTTAAGATTTCCAACGGAGGTGTTTTTCCTGCCGCGATCCCCCGCGGTCGGGTCCAGCCCGACATGCAACTCTGCCCGCACGTTCTTTCATTACAAAATGACCGTTAACAATGGAATGTCCGAATAAACTCCTCATGCCGACTTCTTCTGAAAGTTCTCTGTTCTCTGACGACTTACTGCGTCAACAGAGCCTGAAATGTGGAAGTTTTCAACTTGAAACGGCGAGACGCTGCTGCCTCGAAGCGCAGATCGCCGTCAGGCGCCGTGGACTGTCCTTAAAGCGACACTACCAGACCAAAATCTCTCATCAGCCGTTAAAATTTTTACCGAAAACCAGCTGAATTTATTGAATGGTGTCCACTCAGTTGTGCCTTACAGTTTTGAAAAAAATTTTATCAAACAAAGCAACAGTCTCTGAGCCATTCCTAAACAATGAAAAAAATCGACGAGCGGGTGGACGACTCCTCACTCAAAGACTGCCCACAGGCGAATGACGTAACCGACAGGCGTGAAAAAACTCTCGCATGCCCACGAGCGTTCAAGCATGTCTGATGTAATCACACGTGATTCAAATCCATATGGTTTTTGAAAAAAATAATAAGGTCGGATACTTTTCTAATAGACCTCGTACATGTGATTTCTTAGTTTTATTATTTTTAATAAATTTGCAAACATCCCAAGGGGGGAAAAAAAACTTTTCACATTGTCATTCTGGGGTATTGTGTGTAGAATTTTGAGGAAAAATACTTTCATCTATTTTGGAATAAGGTAACATAAAATGTGGAAAAGTGAAGTGCTGTGAATACTTTCTGGATACCATTATAATACCATGTGTGTTTCTGTAAAAACCTGGAGATAACACGTATTCCATGAGGCACAAACAGACACCTTCAGTGTGCAGCAGCTAAAAAAAAAAAAAGCTTGTGTTCCATTCATGTGCTGATACTAGAAAAATCATCATAGCAGTTGATAAGGCATAATTACTGTTGTCTGCAGAAGCAGACTATAGATAATGATGTGAGCAACATGGTTATTTTAGGGACTGAGAACAATAATTTACTTAATAATAAAAAAGAAATCCTACAGACATTTAGCAGTTTATACAACAGTATATTTCAGGAACCTTTCTTTCTGATGACTACTTAAAAAGGTCAACTTTCTGGGACAATTTCATTGCTCTCTGTATCACAAACTACAAGTATTCACTCACAAAATCAGGTGACTGTGTGCACTAAAATAGTTCATCTCTTGCGCCTTCTCTTTCGTCATCGTTGAAGACAAAACATCCATTTTGCCCTTTGCCCTCCATCAAGCAGAAAAGCTGAAAATATTAAATTTTGATTTTAAGTGTTGTTGCAGTGCTCACAGCCAACAGTGGTAGAATTGGTAGAATAGAAGTGGTAGAATAGAATCCATCATCCCCTCACTGAAAACAAAGTAACATCCAGTTTACCTTCTACTGCATACACCCAATGTGAATGCACCATAATCTTTTTTAAACATTTTCAAAACTCTGCAATAACCTAACTTGAGATCTTAAAGTTCAGAGTCCGTTGTATGTGTCTCCCCCCCGTCCAAAAAAAATTGCCAGTACTTGCGAACTTACTTAATCATCCCTTGTTTATTGTTTCAGCATTCTAAAGAGACAGCGAGACAGAGGGAGGGAGGGATAGCGCGCTTCATGTACTGCTTTGAGAACAGAGCACATTTCCGAAAATAAATAAAAGTACTTCATTTAGTAATATGGAGTCAGTTTGGGTAAATTGTTGGAGTCAGTTTGGGTAAATTGTTGCACCCCTCTCAGAGCCCAGTTTTTCATAGGCTGTGCTCACATTCATGTGCAACCTGACTGAGGATTATACCGACCGCCGGCGCTTACGGCCCGGTGTCACGGGAGGGATGAGCTCCTGACACCGGGAAAGATCCAAAACTTGTAAAAATGTGAAAATTAAAAAACAAATTACCCACTAAATTTGACAATCTGTGTGGTAGCACAGAGAGATTGTGGCATTGCTTAGGGAGAGCCCTGGACTACTGATGTTGCTTAAAAACGCAAAAGTACTTTTTATCCGATTACTCGCCAGAATAATCGATAGAATCCTTGATTACTAAAATAATCGATACACACAAACACTTTGCACTGGGATACCAATTAAACAACAGCAAATTACAGAGAAGACAGTGGTCATATAGCCGAGGATATTTTAACATTGTGTTATATTTATAACACAGAATTCAAATATAAATTTTTAATTTCAAAGACATATGTACAAATGTAGCAAACAAAGTCATATACAACTATTTACATTAAAATGCAGGAAATGCTTCAGGTGTTTTTTTGTACAACTATTTATAAAACAATAAGATGACAATTTATTTGTGCCACTAAGAAAAACAATTCCTGCTAACACACGCCAGAGTGGACACAGTCCTGTCCCATAGGAGAAGTGCTATTCCCCCTGTTGTCCACCTGGAGGCAGTGTTGGCCCTTTAGTCTGTCTTTGGTGGCTTTGTGGCTAAATCTCCTAAGCAACAAACCCACGTGGGTTGGTAATTTTGATTGGCTTACATTGTGTATTTTTCCACCAATGATAATGGGGAAGTTGTGTGTTTTTTTCTAGGGATGGGACCAATCCAATCCAATATCGCACCAAAAGGCCACTCTAAAATCAGGGTCAGAAAACCAGTCAGTATTTGATATGACCACCATCTACACCACGCAGTGCAATACAGCTCTTTTACATAGAGTTGAACAGCAGCCAGACTCCATCAAATGTGAGCATTTGCCCACTTGAGTTGGTTACGACGATGAACTGCAGTAAGGTCGAGACCCCAATGAGGATGACAAGCATGAAGATGAGCTTCCCTGAGATGGTTTATGACTGTGTGTGCAATAATCATGCTGTCTAATCAACAACTTGATATGCCACACCTGTGGGATCAAGCAAAGGAGGGGTGCTCACTAACACAGATTTAGACAGACTTGTCAACTATATTTGAAACAGTTGAAACCCAGCCTTAACCAGGGAGGGGGTCTGAGACACGCTTTGTCATCTGTTTACAATGGGGTACTCAGGTCAAAGCAGGTTCAGTCTTTTGTTCATGGTAATGAGTCATTCACGTCGTCAGGAGAGGCGTCAGTCCCATCGTTAGGAGGGACAGCTGCCCTGTCATTAGGAGGGTGTTAACTAGAGTACAACAGGTGGTAATTAGAGCAATTGTTAGTCACTGCCAATTAGGGCTGTGCAATTAACCGAATTTCGATCGTGATATCGATATTTGTATCAAACGAACTCCAAACTCGTATAATCGAGTGAAACGATTTAAGGGCCTTTCATCAGGCCAATCCGTCAATGTGTCCCAAGATGCATGATGTCAGACGCGTCGCTTCGGAAGTGGCAAGGGGGCGGGATTGCTACGTCACACTCTGGCTGTTTCCACAACCTGAAAAAAGTTCAGCGAACGCCTTCTTGAATTTGCATCGCCTGAACCACAAAAAAGCTTTAAAAAAAACAGCAGAAGAACGATTCTCCCATCACCCTGCTGGGAGAAGCGTTTTTTTCAGCTACTTTTCGGAGTGACGCCGACCGAGAGAGGACTGATGACTTGGTGGGATATCGATCGAACCGCGACAGCGAGCCAATCTGCACGGAGAAGCCGGCCTTCAGGCATTATTCCTGGGCAGAGCGAGGCAGGCAGCCGGGGTGATGGAGCAGACCCACTCAGTCCAAAATCTCCCACTTTTTGGATATATGCGAAGTCCCAGTTTGCCCAACGGAGTTTAGTTCTGCAGCTTTATCGAGGTGAGAGTAATGTAAAAATAAAACGTGACGTTTACTGAACTGCTGTGAAAGTTTAATGATTGGCTAACATTATCTTAGCCTTTTAGCACAGTTGATCTGAGTGAACGCTTTAATTTGTAAATGGTTCAGTCTTTTTTATTTTTACCAAATAAAGCTACAGCTTTTTTCAGACACCACAAAAGCTTAACTTTAAATAACTTTTTTTTCTGGCATTTTTTTCCATCGTTTTTCCCCATTTTTTTTCCCCTTTTATTATATATAAACTGTTTAGTGTTTCTTTATATTTAAAGAAATATTTTTATTTGTCCTAATCGGGAACATTTGCTGTGCAGACAACCAAACTTCCATTGATGAGCTGAACACCACGTCCAGTTGAAAGAAACAGCACCAGAGTTCAAAGCTGCAGAAGAGACCTTCATCTGGTCCAGAGAATTCAGCATAACATCACCTGCTTCTAAATAAAAGGCTCTTTCAACAGCAACTATTTTATTATTTTTAAAAAAGCTGTTTCATTTTATATTTTAACAATAAATGAACGGATAAATTTCTCCAAAAGGAGATAAGGAGACGTGGTCAAGGGAATGATGACAAAAACACAAACTAATGAACATAAATTGAAACAAAAACAATGCAGCCGCACTATGTCCTAGTAGCACAAGTCAGGGAGATGCCCAACGACACTGACCAACTGGTCAGTGACAACAGGGAAGGGAGAGGAAAACAGAAAAATAATATATGATATTTTTAATATTTATTTTATTCATTTTATGTTTTATACAGGTAAGGTACAGTACATTTTCAATTTGGAGGTTTTGCGCACATTGTCTATAACAATTTTTTTTTTTTTTTTTTTTAGAGTGAGAGAAATGCTGAATAAATGCATTGTGCAACTAAAAAAAATAATCGTTTGAATAATTGTGATTTCAATATTTACCTAAATAATCGTGATACTGATTTTTTCCATAATCGAGCAGCCCTACTGCCAATAGCAGTCTGCCTCTCAGTAGGAGGGGTCTGGTTAGGTTTAAAACTCCAGCTTTGCTGGCTTCTGTTATTCTTCTCTACAAGAGTCAAGACAGAAGTCAGACCACCAGAGCAAGAAATTCAGCTGAGGAAGCTTCTGCAATTATAAGTGAAATGTCCTCGCATCAAGCAACCCAGTCCAGTCGAAGATTCAAGCTTCTCTACTATGGAAACCACCTGGACAACTGAGAGCCTACACAGAATCACCCCACTGTAGTAACACAATATTTCAATTCTGACATGTTCATGTACTAAACTGTTTATACACACCAGTGGCATAATACACTGTTCTTACTCAAGTTTTGTTAAGGAGATGATGTTTTAAGGTAACGGAACATAATTGTCAGGTAAAAAGCCCAGTGATGAGGCAGGAGGCACTGCCCAGTTTTATATGCCACACTGGCAGGTCCCTAACTCTAGTCATTTTTAATTATAATTGAAGAGGGCTGACTTCACTGAAAATGGGGTGACTTCACCTGGGGTGAATTCATTTGCTACCAGCTTGTGCGTTTGTTTGCTAGGTGGGGGTGGGGGGGGGGGGGAGCTTGGAATAGCAAAATAGCACATTTTCCATGATGTTGTCACAAGTTACAACACCTTGTTTTTTTTTTTTGTTGTTGTTTGTTTGTTTGTTTTGTCGGTCAATCGCAATGTAGAAACTCCGTCAGGCTACGCCCCTGTGTTTAACATGAAAACAAGTTCATGAAACACTGTTCGGAACCGCAGGATCTTAAACAAAACTCTACTTTGTTTCTTCACACTACAGACACCTGAGTGATAGTAGTACGTGGATTACTGACCCAAATCACGAATCGAAACGTCGAACCAAAGGTTTACTTAAAAAAAAAACACTGGCTGTGTTAGTACTGGTTTACTTACCAGGTAATCCATGTACTGTCGCTGACCAGTCACAGCTGCACAAACTGGTTTTAACAATAATCCTGTGCAAATTGTAGATGATTTGGCCGCACGACGCTTTGTATTACCCGCCTTTCGACACAAAATAAAAAAGCAGCCTTTGTGGGCTTTCAAACGGGCTTTTGTCACTGTCTCCTTCGGTAAAAACACGACTTTAAAGACATTACCAACTGCGTTTGTTGCTAACGGCGAGAACCGCCTAGTTCCTGGTCTTTTTTTTTTTCTTTTTTTTTTCATAAACAAAATAGCCCCTCGTCCTCCGGCTGTCTTCCAGTTTTTAATCACACATCAGTTGGGTGTACGGTTGAGGAAACTGGCGAAGCCGACAACGTTACGTCACGCACGTCGAGTCTTCGCGTAACGTGATCACGTGACCAAACACATGGCTGTTTTCACGCTGCAATGAGGAAAAAAGCTTACTTTGTGGCTTGTTACTTTTCGTCAAGAATTGCAGATATATTTTTCACGAGGATTTTCTTCAGATTAGCTTTATCCTTATTACTCGCGTTTTAAATATGTAATGTATTATATGTAAAATGATTTATATTTTCTTTATAAATGGCATAAACACTTGAAAAAAATTGTCCAACATGAACTGATTAATTTAATTTATTTAGTAAAATTAAATACATATGCATAAAGTAAAATGATTATCTGTAACCAAATGGCATCTTTATGGCTCTGGTGGGGTTTGTTAACTTGAATCCATTGGCTCCGTTGCACTAATTGCATGAAACCATTTACTGCTGAATGTTGCACAAAACAGTGCATCAGTGTGCAACATTCACTATCATGTACATATCATGTACGCCATTACACAAGCATATTTTATATTTCCCTTCTTACAGTGTATATTTCTTTTTATTATGTACATTATGTACATTATTACATTTTTATTACATTGCTTGTAATATTCTATAGTTCTTACCAGCATGCTTATTTTATGTTATTTCACCCCCCCCCCCCCCAACTTATATTTAAATATTTTATACTTATTTATATATATATATTTGGGCAGTGGGCAGCAAAGTAAGAATTTCATTGCACAGGGAAACATGTTTCTTTATTGTGCATATGACAATAAAAGCTTTGAATCTTGAATCTTGAATCTTGAACACCAGACTGCTCGCTTTCAAGACCAACATACAACAAAGTCAGAAGAGGAGGAATCCCCCTCCTGATAAGCCAAGCTAGTGGAAAGTTTTTTTTTTTTTCCTGTCTGGACTACCTTGTCACATATCTCACCACAATTTTTAACCTCATCCTGAGGTCACAGGTGTATTAAGCACTGAGAACCTTCCAATTCCACTGTTTTTGCTGTTTCAAGTGTTATCTCCCACATATTATGTTCTGTTGTTTTATTGCTCTCTCATGGTTTCTCTTCCATGTAATTGATTTGTTCATTGTGCACTTAATTCAATTCCAATTTATTTTATTTGTATGGTGCCAAATCACAACAAAGCTGCCTCAAGGTGCTTCACATGAGTAAGGTCTCACCTTACCACCCCCCATCCCCTCATCAAGCACACAGGTGACAGTGGTAAGGAAAAACTCCCTCTGAAGATAATTGGGAAGAAACCTCAAGCAGACCAGACCCAGAGGGGAGACCCACTGCTTAGGCCATTCTAATAGTTACAAGGTTTTTATAGATTGTACAAAAGTTTGTTTACAAACAGAGGAGCAACAAAAACAGAGTCCTAAATTGAAAACACAGGAGAGTCGATCTTGGGTCTCTAATATATAATGTCCAGCACAGGTAGGCAACAGCCCAGGACCTCTGGTCTGTCATGGAATGGGCTTGACATCCAGAGGTCAGTCCGGTGCCTTGACGGTGCTGGACCAGGAACAGTCAGTGGTGTTATCAGTGCCTCGGACAGAGAGAAAAAGAGCAAAATCGGTTGGCCAGAAAAACTGCACCTAAGGTAGGAGTTCACCAGCAGAAAATTGATAGGAAATCAGAGAATACTAAGGTGGTCGTCGGCAGCTAGCCCTAAGCTTCACTAATAGACTCAGAATTTAGTTGAAGTGAGTCTGAGACCTGTTCCGTTGCTAATAAGATTAGTTAAAGTGAAGTCACTCAAGTGAATTCTCCTGAGTGTTAGTTGATTCTCTTGCATTTACTGTGATGTCTCCTCCATATTTATTCCTAGTGGCTTTACTTTCTGTTACTTCCTAAACTGAGCGATCGGGGGAGAAGAACCTTAGTCAGGGAGGTGACCAAGAACCTGATGGTCACTCTGTCAGAGCTCCAGCATTTCTCTGTGGAGAGAGGAGAACCTCACAGAAGGGAAACCATTTATGGAGCAGTCTGAAGTACTCTCAGACCATGAGAAACAAAATTCTCCAACCTGATGAGACAAAGACTGAACTCCTTGGTGTGAATGCCAGGTGTCATGTTTTCAGGAAACCAGGCACCATCTCTACAGTGAAGCATGGTGGTGGCAGCATCATGCTGTGGGGATTTTTTTCAGTGGCAGGAACTGCGAGACTAGTCAGGATTAAGGTAAACATGAATGCAGCAATGTACAGAGACATCGTGGATGAAAACCGGCTGCAGAGCGCTCTTGTCCTCAGACTGGGGGGATGATTCATCTTTTGCAGTGGTGGGCACAGATAACCAAAAAATTAACTTCAATAACAGATAATCAGATAACTGAAAAGTTATCTTTGATAAAGATAAAGCGATAAACCACCCAAAAATGTATCGGAAGTTACAGATAACCGATAAATTCCAGTATTGTCTCTGGCACATTTGCAACTACTAACAAGCTGATTTTGAGTTTTAACACCATGATCGTTTCTGGTAGCATCAAAAGCAACAACAGACCCAAACAATGAGTCAGTACTTCTGTCTTTGAACATCTTGCCCCCTGCTGGACGCTCTTGTTACTACACAGCTTCCAGGACAGCCACAAGCTTAGAGCAGCCAAAGCCCAGCTCTCTACCAATCACAATGCTCCGGTCAGGCAGACGTCTTGGAAAATAAAGCCATACTGACTTATGGTTTTGATTTATAAATAACATTAATACCGATAGACTAACTCCATTAATGTCGATTCTGTCATTTGTACAAAGTTAAAATATAACATATATCTTTTAATGTTGAATAATGCACTAATTCTGAGGTTTTGTAACAAACACAGACAGATCGCAAAGGATTCTGGGTAAAATGTGCCTCTGCTAAACACTAATTGGTTCAGTCATTCATTATGTAAACCAACACGTTAATGTGACGTGTGTCATGTGTTGGTATTTACAGATACAGTGAGGAAAATAAGTATTTGAACACCCTGCGATTTTGCAAGTTCTCCCACTTAGAAATCATGGAAGGGTCTGAAATTTTCATCTTAGGTGCATGTCCACTGTGAGAGACATAATCTAAAAAAACAATCCGGAAATCACAATGTATGATTTTTTTAATAATTTATTTGTATGTTACTGCTGCAAATAAGTATTTTAACACCTGTGAAAATCAATGTTAATATTTGGCACAGTAGCCTTTGTTTGCAATTACAGAGGTCAAACATTTCCTGTAGTTCTTCACCAGGTTTGCACACACTGCAGCAGGGATTTTGGTCCACTCCTCCATACAGATCTTCTCTAGATCTTTCAGGTTTGGAGTTTCAGCTCCCTCCAAAGATTTTCTATTGCGTTCAGGTCTGGAGACTGGCCAGGCCACTCCAGGACCTTGAAATGCTTCTTACAGAGCCCCTCCTTAGTTGCCCTGGCTGTGTGTTTGGGGCCATTGTCATGCTGGAAGACCCAGCCATGACCCATCTTCAATGCTCTGACTGAGGGAAGGAGGTTGTTTGCCAAAATCTCACCATACATGACCCTATCCATCCTCCCTTCAATACGGCGCAGTCGTCCTGTCCCCTTTGCAGAAGAGCACCCCCAGAGTATGATGTTTCCACCCCCATGCTTCACGGCTGGGATGGTTTTCTTGGGGTTGTTCTCATCCTCTAAGCATGGTAAGTGGCATTGATTCCAAAAAGCTGTATTCTGGTCTCATCTGACCACATGACCTTCTCCCATTCCTCCTCTGGATCATCCAGATGGTCACTGGTGAATTTCAAACAGGCCTGGACATGTGCTGGCTTGAGAAGGGGGACCTTGCTGCCCTGCAGGATTTTAAACCATGACAGCATCATGTGTTACTAATGTAATCTTTGTGACTGTGGTCCCAGCTCTCTTCTGCATTGACCAGGTCCTCCTGTGTAGGTCTGAGCGTTCTCAGAATCATCCTTACCCCACAAAGTGAAATCTTGCATGGAATCCCAGACTGAGGGAGATTGACAGTCATCCTGTGTTTCTTCCACTTTCTAATAAATAATCATAACAGTTGTTGTCTTCTACCAAGCTGCTTGCCTGTTGTCCTGTAGTCCATCCCAGCCTTGTGCAGGTCTACAGTTTTGTCCCTGGTGTCCCTAGACAGCTCTTTGGTCTTGGCTATGGTGGACAGGTTGGAGTGTGATTGATTGAGTGTGTGGACAGGTGTTTTTTTTATACAGGTAACAAGTTCAAACAGGTGCAATTAATACAGGTAAAGAGTGCAGAATAAGAGGGCTTCTTAAAGAAAAATTAACAGGTCTGTGAGAGGAGAGACAGAATTCTTGCTGGCTGGTAGGTGTTCAAATATTTATTTGCAGCAGTAACATACAAATAAATTATTAAAAAAATCATTGTGATTTCCGGATTTTTTTTTTAGATTATGTCTCTCATAGTGGACATGAACCTAAGATGAAAATTTCAGACCCCTCCATGATTTCTAAGGGGGAGAACTTGCAAAATCGTAGGGTGTTCAAATACATATTTTCCTCACTGTAAATGTGCTTTTGTAAAATATTCCTTTTTTTTTTTTTTTGTAAAAACAGGCATTTTTACGGAGCCCTGGAAGTGTCATCGCAAAATATTTTGCATGTGGAGAGAATGTGCACTCATTTTATTAGTGCCGTGCGCACGTTTTATAATGTGCGCACGTTTTATGTTGTGCACACGTTTTATGATGTTTTAAAACGTGCACTCAATATTGTCTTGACACATAAATGGCTTTACACTGTGCGAGTTTTGGCCCTTTTTCAGATGATTTTTCATTCGTGCGAGAATTTTTTAGAGCAAGTTTCAGGTTAATCGCGCGTCCTGCATCATGTAGTGTACATGGAATAACAAGCTGCATCTAACATCTCACGACCACTTCCTGATTGCCGATCGTATGGTCGAATGAAAATCAAACCTGTTTCATATTATTCTGGTCAGCCGTCTTGAGGGTATC
Source organism: Thalassophryne amazonica (assembly GCF_902500255.1). Classification (NCBI taxonomy): domain Eukaryota; kingdom Metazoa; phylum Chordata; class Actinopteri; order Batrachoidiformes; family Batrachoididae; genus Thalassophryne; species Thalassophryne amazonica. Next base: position 85,282,076 of record NC_047107.1, read on the forward strand.
CTGCTGCTGAAGAGCTACAAGCATCCAATCGCTCACACTATGCATGTGCAAATGCCGCAGAGCTGTCTTGTGATGTTTTTTGTTGTTGTTTTGTTTTGTTTTAAACCTTGATGTCTCTCATCGAGAGTTTTTGTAAATTCATTTTAAAAAAAGCTTACGTATTGCTTCTGGAAACATGAGTTCGACGTGTGGTTTTTGACCGTACAATGTGTGTGAGAACATAAATCGGGTGCTCTGAACATTTACACCATGCGGTTCTGTGGTACAGTTTGAACTGAAACCGAGTACAGTGATTAAAAATATCATACAGTGTCTGTCCAGCTTCAGGACGAATACTGCCATGAACACTACTGGCCAGTAAATGGCAGTAGAGACCGTCAAAACTTGCCAAAACAAAATTCCAGATAATCCGTGTCTGCTACATTTAAGATGCGTGGAATTTAACAAACGCAAATACAGTAATAACGTCTATAAACCTAGAGAATATACAAGGTGTGTTAGAAAAGTATCCGACCTTATTATTTTTTTAAAAAACCATATGGATTTGAATCACGTGTGATTGCGTCAGCCAAGCTTGAACCATCGTGCACATGCGTGAGTTTTTTCATGCCTGTCGGTTGTGTCATTCGCCTGTGAGCAGGCTTTGAGTGAGGTGTGGTCCACCCCTCTCGTCTATTTTTTATTGCGAATAAATGTCTGAACGATTTGGAGCTTTGCTGCATCAATTTTTTTCCAGAAACTGTGAGAGACCTCCAGGTGGACACCGTTCGAAAAATTAATATGGCTTTCAGGGACGATTTTATGGGGATTAAACAGATTACGGGGTGTTACTGCCGCTTTAAGGACGCCCACAACTGCTGAGAGCGAGGCGTGCTCCCAGCCCCCATCGACAGGCTGACACCCCGCTGGAACAACCAGATCATTTCCAACGTGAAAGCTTTGTTGATCCGGGACCTCGTCTGACTTTCACAAAAAGGCAGAAGATGTGGACATCAGCACTTTTTCTGGCACATTCCACCGTTACAGGAGTTTTTTCATGGAAAGAAAAGTGGAGGGACGTGCCACGGCTCCGTTCATTACGCGGGACAAAACCACCTCAGTGTTGGTCTCTCAGGACAGCTTTCAGGTGGATTTCAGACGGATTCCGGTTGCTTTCCAGTCGTGTGAATATCCGATTGTGATTGGGCATGAACTGGACATGCCAGAACATGTCCCGTGAGGCTTCATCACGGCGTTGCTTTGCGCCGAGCAGGTGCACCGCGACCAGTGATGCCGGTAATGCGTTACTCAGTAAGGCGTTACTCTAATCTGACCACTTTTTTTAGTAACGAGTAATCTAACGCGTTAATCTTTCCAAATCAGTAATCAGATTAAAGTTACTTCTCCAAGTCATTGTGCGTTACTATTATTTTTGCATTATGGGTCGATAGCAGCATTATACTTGGTCCGTGGGCAGGGGGTCGGGGTTCGACTGAACTACACACTTTAAGCGAGCTGTGAGCTTTTCATCCGCGTTTTTCTGCAACAGCTACGACTCATCCTCACCTTTTAAAGCACAGTGACAGCAGCACACCTGCACTGAGCTTTACAAAGACATTTTAGATTAAAGGTCCAGTTTTGAAGCCTTTTTTTTTACTACAACTACTAATACTACTTAAAATAATAATAATTTTGACAAATAAAATGTTTAGAGAGAATTTAAATGTTAGAAAAATGTTAGAATGAATTTAATAGTTACATTTATAAACAATGTAGGTTAGAAATTGCAAGTTTTACTGTTACAGTGCTGTCAACAGTTAAATATGAGGTCAAGAAAGAGGTCTTTATTTTACTTTTTATAAAACAAGTATTTACTTTCATTGAAGCCAAGAAAGGGTGACTATAAAGTGAGTTTTGGCAAAACAAGTATCATTGTCATGTTGAGGTGGCAGAGGGTTGTTGTCGGCAGCTGGGGAAAGTAACTAAAAAAGTAACTTGTAATCTAACTTAGTTACTTTTCCAATTGAGTAATCAGTAAAGTAACTAAGTTACTTTTTCAAGGAGTAATCAGTAATCAGGAATTGGATTACTTTTTCAAAGTAACTGTGGCAACACTGACCACGACGCGCGGTGGAGCAGCTTCTCTTTCCATGACAAAAACTCCTGTAACAGTGAAATGTGCCGTTCATTTTTAAACTGGACGCTGTCTTGATCCGGTAAGTCATCTGACTAGCACAGGAATTGTGAAAAGACGTGGACATCAGCACTTTTTCCGGCACATTAAGACAGACGTGCGGTGGAGTTCCGCACATCGCGGTGCAGCTGCTCGGCGCAAAGCAACACCGTGATGAAGCCTCACGGGACATGTTCTGGCATGTCCAGCTCATGCACAATCACAATCGAATATTCACACAACTGGAAAGCAACCGGAATCCATCTGAAATCCACCTGAAAGCTGTCCTGAGAGACCAACACCGAGGTGGTTTTGTCCCGCGTAATGAACGGAGCCGTGGCGCGTCTCTCCACTTTTCTTTCCATGAAAAAAACTACTGTAACAGTGGAATGTGCCGGAAAAAGTGCTGATGTCCACATCTTCTGCCTTTTTGTGAAAGTCAGATGAGGTCCCGGATCAACAAAGCTTTCACGTTGGAAATGATCTGGTTGTTCCGGCGGGGTCAGCCTGTCGATTGGGGCTGGGAGCGCGTGGCGCTCTCAGCAGGTGTGGGCGTCCTTAAAGCGGCAGTAACACCCTGTTTAATCCCCATAAAATCGTCCCTGAAAGCCATATTAATTTTTCGAACGGTGTCCATCTGGAGGTCTCTCACAGTTTCTGGAAAAAAATTGATGCAGCAAAGCTCCAAATCGTTCAGACATTTATTCGCAATAAAAAATAGACGAGAGGGGTGGACCACACCTCACTCAAAGCCTGCTCACAGGCGAATGACGCAACCGACAGGCATGAAAAAACTCACGCATGCGCACGAGGGTTCAAGCTTGTCTGACGCAATCACACGTGATTCAAATCCATATGTTTTTTTTAAAAAATAATAAGGTCGGATACTTTTCGAACAGACCTCGTATTCACGAGAGTTTTAGGCACTAGAGTTTAATGCTGTTGTCCGTGGAGCCTGAACAGAGTGTCTGAAATGCATTTGTCCTGTCGTGAGTGTACTGAGATTACCCTATCCTACCCAATGCACTGCTGGGCACAGCATGTGCTCTCTAAAACCTTAAAAATTAGCGCATTACTTTAAAACTAAAACATATATCTGATCTTTTCACTTTATAAAATTTCAGATGTGACAGTAATTTTAAATAACTTTAATTTAAAATTAGTTAGGTTAAAATTAGTTTGGTTAAAATTTGAACCATAAGTTTAAAATGTATGCCTCTGAATGACTTGGGTAATATTGCCAGCGTATCAGTATGGTGTTAAAGGAAATTATATATATATATATTTTTTTTTTAACACTTCACCTTAGCCTGCAGAGGATAGAGCAGTTTCTCATAGAAGCAGCTCTCTTCTGTTTGCAGAGGGTAGAACTATTGTCATGATTCAGCCCGTTCTGGGCTCTTGTTATTATCTGGACTCATGTGTGTATCAGTCTTCGATCCTGTGTCTTTAATTTTCTGTTTATCGTGATTCCAGTCCCTGGTTATATGTATTTGGCCATTGTATTTTAGTCACTTGTTAAGTCTTGTTTTGGTTTTGTTCTGAGTATCTCTTTTCTGTTCATATTACTTGTGTCATTGGTTTTATGCTCTGTTTATCATTTATTTTCTGGGTAGTCATTAGTTGTATTTTCTGTTTTACTGTTGCCACTTGTTGGTCCCGTTCTAGTGTGGTCTCTGCCTTTTGTTGTGAAAGTGTCGTGACACGGACCCACAACAGGGGGCGTTAATGAACGGACAATGGATAAGCCAAAAGTAACAATTTAATGTTGTGAATCGCACAACGACGTACAGACAATAACAATATGGTAGACTGTCAATTATACACCAGGTGACGTGTGGGCAGGCTCGACGACAGAAGACGCCTGGCGAGAGAAGAGCCGGATCCCACACAGCTTCCACCACCAACGGAGCTGAAGAACACCGGAGCCGCCAAGCCCTGCGCCCCAGGTGGCCGCTGTCTTCAGCAGTCAGACCCAGTACTGCTGGCAGAGAACAGAGACAGTCCTGATGAGTGTGAGTTCGCACACTCAGTAATCCCACAGTCTGTATACAGTTAGGAGGGAAAACCTCCACCTCCAATCACACACTCGTGCAGCTCCTGTCTAACCACTTATCTGGTTGGGGTGTGAAGCGAAGCCATCGCTGATCACACCAAACGCCAATCCCACAGATAAGGCAACACCCACAGGAAAACGGCTGCAAAGAAGTTCAGACTATTAGTCAGTGTTAAGTACAGCAGAGAATATTACCTGAACGGTAGCTGATTTCTCGGCGGGGAGGTGGAGTTGCAGTCCGGCCTTTAAGGTGGTGGTGATGATGTGGATGAGTGACAGCTGATGCTGATGACGAGTAATAGCTGTCACTCCCGGTTGCTATGACGCCCTCTCGTGCTTGAAGCCCGAACTTCAAGCAGGGCGCCATCTGGTGGTGGTGGGCCAGCAGTACCTCCTCTTCAGCGGCCCACACAACACCTTTATTTTCTTGTTGATCACTGTCTTATGTTGGCACTCTTTTCTTGTGTTGTTCTCTGCATTAGGTTTTTCAGTTTTTATCACAGTTGGTTGGGGCTTGATTTTCAGTCACTGAGTCTATTTATTTTAGTCACGCCCACCTGTCACTCTACTCCTGCCTCACCTCTGTCTTGTCTGACCACGCCCCTTCCAGCACTTTCCCTGACACCTGTGTCTTGTTTTCCTAATTACTGCACCTGTTATTTAAACCCCTCACTTTCTCCACTCCCTGCCAGTTCGTTGTGCTTTCTAGTTCACGTTTCAGGCCTTTGTCTTGCTCTGTTTTGCTCTGCAGTGTTTTTGACCATGTTCTGCCTTTGGCCTTGCTCTCGCCTCAGCCCATGACCATTGCTGCCTTGTGTTTTGACCAGTGCATGTTTTTGGACCTCGCCTTAGCCTGTCGCCAGCCGGTACTGCCGCCTCTCTGACTGGCTACTTGTGTACCAAATCCCTGCCTGCCTTTTTGAGATAAAGCCTTTTTACTATCACACCAGTCTCTGTGAGTTTTGCAAGCCTTTATACAATCACACCTCTCCCTGTGAGTTTTGCATTTGTGTCCATCCACCTTCTGTGCCACGCCTAGTCTGATCCTAACAGAACAAACTGGCCAGAAATGGACACAGCAAGCTCATACCCAACTGTCATGATCCCAGACATGGCCACCATTAAGGACATTTTTTCTCAGATCAACTTTTTCTTCAACTGTTTTCATTCCTGCTACACCCCAAAGAAGAAGTTTGATTTTTTTGGACAAAGCTTGGAATCTGGTGGAAGCCAATTCCTGGCTTTTTGAATTTTTTCCTGACCTAGAAGACCTGGACAGTTTGTTTGCTGCAGGGCATCTCCCAGCTTGGGTGAGTCAGCCTGAATTACACCTGTCCAGTCTCCCACTCTCAGACTGTGAATCAGATTGGAAGACATTGAGGATGACACATCATCTGATACAGAAGTGCAGACACTGCAGGACACAGCCATGTTTCTGACCATGATTCAAGACTTATTTTATGAATACTGGGACAGTACTGATTGGCTGGACAGAAAGCGAGTCCTAGCAGCATTAGACCAGATCCTGCAGACCGAGCTTGAGGTCGTATCAACTTTTCCTGATCTAGGTAATATCAAGAACTTTTTTAGGCAAGGTCAGATGCCTCCATGTGTTGAAGATCCCATGGACTTTCTGATTGAATGTGACATTTATGAGGCCTGTTCAGACGTGCCACAGTTCATCACCCTGTCTACTGCAGCAGTTTCGCCATCTCAATTGGTCACACCAATCATGCTCTGTCTGCCACCGACACCAGCACGACGTTCAGTTACGCGGAAGCCGGCTGTGCAGTGCCAACCAGGAGAACCAGCTCCACGGTCGTATGCCACATCCACACTGGCTACACCCAGTCAGACCCCAATACCAGTACCACGTAAGCTTTGTGCGCTATAATCTGTTGCTTCCTCAAATGAAAGATAAGCCTTGTTGTTGCCTGACCCCTCAGCGGAGATTTTACCTTACGGATCATCCACTGAGCCATCAGGAAGATCTATGTCTCCACTGCGCACAGCGGCACCTGCCGTGACGCATCCGGAACAAGTAGAACCTTCTGGAAAAGTCACGCCCCCACACAGCATTACGCCGTATATGTACCACAGGGCTTCCCCACAGCGTGCACACGTCAGGATTCCCCAGCTCTCCACACCCTATGGTGCTCAATGTCATCAGAGAGCACTGATCCGACGTACACCTCACCGACGGCGCTTGCTGAATCCGTCACGATGCGCGCCTCCCCACAGTCACTGACGGCACCTGCTGAATCCACCACGATGCGTGCTTCTTCACAGTCAATGACGGAGCCTGCTGAATCAGCCATGATGCGCGCCTCTCCACCATCAATGATGGAGCCTGTTGAATCTGCCACGACGCGCGCATCCTCACAGTCGATGACGGAGCCTGCTGAATCAGCCATGATGCGCGCCTCTCCACCATCAATGATGGAGCCTGTTGAATCTGCCATGACGCGCGCTTCCTCACAGTCGATGACGGAGCCTGTTGAATCAGCCATGATGCGCCTTACCACAGTCACGGGTGGAGTCTGCTGATTCACCCACAGCATCCTCTCCCCAGGATTCACCTGGTGAACTTCCTCACCTCACCCAGTCATCTGAACCATCCACACCAGGAACTCAAACGTCTATGATCAGCCGGACAGTGAGTCAGTCGTTTCCTTATTTTTTGGGGCAGCTTTTTCTTTTGTCAGTTCACCTCCTGCTGTTTACCAACACAATCCGCTTTACAGTATGTAATAATGCTTTCCTATTGTGTTATATCTGCCTGTATCATTTGTGGGTGGGAGGATTTATTCCCCAGATTTGCATTTGAGCTTTCTCGGTTTTGTCGACCCCTAAGTAGATTTTGTTGGTGTGATTGCTCAGTGAATGCGGTTGTCAGCAGCATGTTTCAATATGTGAACAGGTTCATTTGTAAGGTGTGCACCACGCCTTTTTCAGTTATTACTGGTATGCTGCATTTTGGGTCTATTTTATGTTTTGGATCACCTCTTGGTTTACGTTTCAATATGAAACAGATTGAACACCTTTGTAGCAGTGTGGTTAATGTTCCTTCTCGTTTCTCCTCTGAGTCTTCTGCTTTTGATAAGCCCATACGTGTGCTTGGTTGGGTCCTTGATTTTGTATATTTTTTGTTTAAGCAGTTTTCTGTTGTGGGCTGGGGTGTTTGGCTGGCTTTGTTTTTGTTTTCTGTTTCTCCCTCCAGGTGGTATGCGTTCAGGACTGAGTGGCTGACGTGTGGCTGAGTATTAGGACCTCACCCTGAACACCTGAGGCTTGTTATCACGTGCAGGTCATCAGGACTCACAGCTGTGGTGTATCTGTCTTGATCAGAGCTTGCTGCACTTAAACCTTGAATGCACAGTGTGTGATTGCCAGAGACTCGACCTTGTGAGCAGACGTGTGAGATCGATGTCAGGAGAACAATCTCACCATTACGGACGCAGAGACCGCTCCAGGTTTGACGCCACAGTCTGTGAAGGAGGATTGGGTGAGGTCTCACGCTCTTCAGCACACTTCCTGAGGTAATATGTTTTTGGTGACTTTCATGAAGTAATGATAGTGGATTTGGTGTCCCTCACACCTTGTTATATTGAGCTGTTACGCTATGCTAATCGCCTAATCAGCTTCTGCTGCAGTGGAGATTTGAACTGAGTTGTTCCGTGCCTGCAGGGTGAGAAGCTGAGTTATATTAAAGCCAGGAAGTGTTTGCTGATTGTGTGCACCTTTGAGCTGTGTCTCTCTGTGTGGAGAGTGTTGGACTCACCTCATAATTTCTTCCTTCGCAGACTCGGTTTGTCGCGGCCGCCTGGGGGGTGTCGGCGGGGTCCCTGGGTCCGAACTGCTGTGGTTCCGGACCATTTGCGCTGCTGAGAGCGCACCGTGTTTCCACCTCACCAGACCGCGGACTTTTTGTGTTGTTTATCACTCCACTCACTATTATGTTTATTAAATTCTGTTACCTTTTGAACTGTGCTCTGCTTATTTTATGCTGGGTCCTGTCAAACGCTGGGTCGGTGCTCCGACCGCGTCCGACACATAACAGTTTTCTGTTTCATGGAGTTCTTTTGTTGGTTTGTCTGGGTTCTGCATCTTGTTTCGTTGGTTTCGCTATTTATCACATTTCTCGACTAAATGACTTCTTTGTTCTGTTAACACCTCATGCAGCTCTATAATGAATTTCCCGGTTGGTTCTCTAAATTTGGTTGGTCAGTGTTCACACCTTCTACATTTTTTGAGTAAACTGTTCTCTTCATCATGTCGTTCCCTCGCTAGGTCATTAATGTACCAGGGCTCTGATAAGGTTTCGCTACGTTGGTTTGTCCAGTCAGTATATCCCTCCTTTCAGCAGGTTAGTTCCTTTTATTTTTCCCCCCATCTATTTTTCCCTTGTTGCATCAGGGTTTGTAGTTCTCTGTTACCTCCTGGACAGGTTATGTTTTTGGTATCCTCCTCTCTCTCAGTTGCTTTTTTGGGATTTTGTTGATTTATTGCTCGTTTCCCGGCACTAGTGGTCACTACTGTAAACTGGTTCAGGTCTCATCTGGTTCATTGGTTACGTTACTTTCCTCCTTCTTTCACTCCTGTCATGGGCGGTCTGTCACCCCTAGGTTTACGTATTCCAATAATGTGCATCCATTTTCTAACCCGTGTCCTCCCTTTGTCTCAGCTACTTTGTCCGGCCATTCTCCAGGCCTGCCCTTAGACATGAATCGACCTCCTGGCCAACCCCTTAGCTCTTCCAGGTTTGGTGATAGGCCCCGCGGGCGTCCTCCGGATTCTGCCGTGAGTCTCGTCCAGCCACCCCATGTCCTGTCCGTCCTTCCGATCACCTTGGGTCAGCCTCACGATCGCCCACGTGGTTGCCGCCCAGACTCTGTTTTGGCTGGCCTTCTTGGTGTTCCTTTGTCCCCTGCATAGGGTTCTGTTGTCATCCTGCTGGACTTCCTGTCCCTGGGTGGCCTTTTGGCCACTCCCCTGGTAGTCCCTTTAACTGGGGTGGGTCCCTGGGGTTCCTGCCTGTTTTCTGATTTATTATTGCACTCCTTCCGGTCCCCCTCCTCCCTCCCGTGCTCGTCTTTGGCCGTGGGTCCCTTTGGGTTGTTGAAGGTGTTGTTCTGTTGGCCGTCGGTGCCAGCCGTTTGGGGGGAAGTGCTGTCATGATTCAGCTCGTTCTGAGCTCTTGTTATTATCTGGACTCATGTGTGTATCAGTCTTCGATCCTGTGTCTTTAATTTTCTGTTTATCATGATTCTAGTCCCTGGCTATATGTATTTGGCCATTGTATTTTAGTCACTTGTTAAGTCTTGTTTTGTTTTTGTTCTGAGTATCTCTTTTCTGTGCATATTACTTTTGTCTGTTGTGTGTTGGGGGGTTTGGCTGGACTTTTGGTGCTGCTTTTATTTTGTTTTTCTCTCCAGGTGGTTTTGAACTGATTCCTGAAAGGAATGTGCTGTACAGAAGAATCCTTCACCCTCATGAAGCCTATCTGCTGAACCTGTGGATGACGCTCACGTGCAACCTCATTAAAGCCTATCTGTTGCACCTGTGGATGACGCTCATGTGCGGACCTAAGGACTTTCAGCTGGAACCAATTATGAGATGAAGTACTGCATTTAAGCCCTGAGTGACCAGGGCTGAATTGCCGGATCATCGACCTTGTGATGACCGTTTGTGTGACGCTGAGGGCCGCTCCAGGTTCTGACACATCGTGCCTATGAAGGAGGTCAAGGGTGAGGGATACACGCTGTCAGCACACTTCAGAGGTGATCACTGTTTGAGTAATTAATGATTGTAAATTGGCGTTTTTACTCAGCTTTATTGGAACAGTGGTGAAAATTGTGTGGTTTGCTCCTCACCGCCGTGGCGTGCGGATTAATGATCCTCCACTTGCCGTGAGAAGCTGCCTCTTTAACTTAAGCTTGAATTTAAACCTGAATGTGTTTCTGATGACGTGTGCCTCTGAAGGGTGTTTTGTGTTATAGTATTAACTTACCTCATCTTGCCCATCCTTCACAGATTCAGTTCGTGTTCTAACCACCTGGGAGGTGTCGGCGGGGTTTCTTCGGTCCAGAACTGCCGGGCTCCGATCCGTTTGGACGCTGTGAGAGCGCACTGTCATTCACCTCGCCAGGCCATTAAATGTTTTATGTTGCACTTGTATTATTGCACAGGAGGGAAATAAATTTTGTTCTTTGGAACCGCTTTCTGGTTATTTAGCGCTGGGTTCAGTCAGACACTGGTTCGGTTCTCTAACCCGCGTCCTACACATAACATTTGTCATTGGTTTTATGCTCTGTTTATCATTTATTTTCTGGGTAGTCATTAGTTGTATTTTCTGTTTTACTGTTGTCACTTGCCACTTTTTACTGGTCCTCCATGACCAGTAAAAAATCAAGGACTGAGACGTCGCCCGGTATGGCGGAGCCGGGGCCCCAACCTGGAGCCAGGCCTGGGTTTGGGGCTTGTGCGCGAGCGCCTGGTGGTCGGGCCTTAGTCCATGGGGCCCAGCCGGGCTCAGCCCGAAAGAGTGACGTGGGCCCGCCCTCCTGTGGGTTCATGACCTGCAGAGGGGGAAATGGGGGTCGGGTGCAGAGAGGATTGGGTGGCGGTCTAGGGCGGATGGCCCGGCGGCCTGGTCCATGCTCACAGCCCCTGGCTGCTGGGATGTGGAATGTCACCTCGCTAGGGGGGAAGGAACCTGAGCTTGTGCGGGAGGTTGAGAGATACCGAGTAGAGATAGTCGGGCTCACCTACATGCACAGCTTGGGCTCTGTTACCCAACTCCTGGAGAGGGGCTGGACCCTTCATTTTTCTGGCATTGCCCACAGGGAGAGGCGGAGAGCTGGGGTCGCATTGCTTATTGCTCCCCAGCTCAGTCGCCATGTGTTGGAGTTCACTCCGGTGAACGAGAGGGTCGCGTCCCTACGCCTTCGGGTCGGGGACAGGTCTCTCAACGTTGTCTCGGCCTACGGGTCGAGCAGCAGTGCAGAGTACCCGACCTTCTTGGAGTCCCTGGGAGGGGTACTAGATAGCGCTCCGACTGGGGACTCCATTGTTCTCCTGGGGGATTTCAACGCCCACATGGGCGGCGACAGTGAGACCTGGAGGGGGGTGATCGGGAAGCATGGCCTCCCCGATCTGAACCTGAGTGGTGTTCAGTTGTTGGACTTCTGTGCTAGTCACAGTTTGTCCATCACAAACACCATGTTTGAGCACAAGGATGTCCATAAGTGCACGTGGCACCAGGACACCCTGAGCCGGAGGTCGATGATCGACTTTGTAGTCGTATCATCTGACCTTCGGCCACATGTCTCGGACACTCGGGTGAAGAGAGGGGCAGAGCTGTTGACTGATCATCACCTGGTGGTGAGTTGGATCCGCTGGGAGGGTAGGAAGCCGGTCAGACCTGGCAGGCCCAAACGTATCGTGAGGGTCTGCTGGGAACGACTGGCGGAACACTCTGTCAGCGAGGTCTTCAACTCCCACCTCCGGGAGAGCTTCTCCCAGATCCCGGGGGAGATTGGAGACATGTAGTCCGAGTGGACCATGTTCTCCACCTCCATTGTCGATGCAGCTGCTCATAGCTGTGGTCGCACGGTCTCTGGTGCCTGTTGCGGCGGCAATCCCCAAACCTGGTGGTGGACACCGGAAGTAAGGGATGGCGTCAAGCTGAAGAAGGAGTCCTACTTATCTTTGTTGGTAGGTGGGACCCCAGAGGCAGCTGACAGGTACCGGCAGGCCAAGTGTGCCGCAGCCTGTGCGGTTGCAGAGGCAAAAACACGGGTCTGGGAGGAGTTCAGGGAGGCCATGGAGGAGGACTATCGGTCGGCCTCAAAGAGATTCTGGCAAACCGTCCGACACCTCAGGAGGCGGAAGCAGCTCTCCACCAGCACTGTTTACGGTGCGGGTGTGAGCTGTTGACCCTGACTGGGGATGTTGTTGGGCGGTGGAAGGAGTACTTCGAGGATCTCCTCAATCCCATCGTCACGTCTTCCGAAGAGGAAGCAGAGACTGGGGACTCAGAGACGGACTCATCCATTACCCAGGCTGAAGTCACTGAGGTGGTTAGAAAGCTCCTCGGTGGCAAGGCTCCTGGGGTGAATGAAATCCGTCCTGAGTACCTTAAGTCTCTGGATGTTGTGGGACTGTCTTGGCTGACACGCCTCTGCAACATCGCGTGGCGATCGGGGACAGTGCCTCTGGATTGGCAGACCGGGGTGGTGGTCCCTCTGTTTAAGAAAGGGGACCGGAGGGTGTGTTCCAACTATAGGGGGATCACACTCCTCAGCCTCCCCGGTAAGGTCTATTCCAGAGTACTGGAGAGGAGAATTTGACCGATGGTCGAACATCAGATTCAGGAGGAGTAGTGTGGTTTTCGTCCTGGTCGCGGTACACTAGACCAGCTCTACACGCTCCATCGGGTGCTCGAGGGTTCATGGGAGTTCGCCCAACCAGTCCACATGTGGTTTGTGGATCTGGAGAATGCATTCGACCGTGTCCCTTGGGGCACCCTGTGGGGAGTGGTCTGGGAGTACGGGGTCCAGGGTCCTTTGCTAAGGGCTATCCGGTCCCTGTACGACCACAGCAGGAGCTTGGTTCGCATTGCCGGTAGTAAGTCAAACCTGTTTCCAGTGCACGTTGGCCTTCGCCAGGACTGCCCTTTGTCACCGGTTCTGTTCATTATTTTTATGGACAGAATTTCTAGGCGCAGCCAGGGTGTAGAGGGGGTCTGGTTTGGGAACCACAGAATCTCGTCTCTGCTGTTTGCGTACGATGTGGTTCTGTTGGCTTCGTCAATTCAGGACCTTCAGCGTGCACTGGGGCGGTTTGCAGCCAAGTGTGAAGCGTCCGGGATGAAAATCAGCACCTCCAAATCCGAGGCCATGGTTCTCAACCGGAAAAAGGTGCTTTGCCCTCTTCAGGTCGGTGGAGTGTCCTTGCCTCAAGTGGAGGAGTTTAAGTATCTCGGGGTCTTGTTCACGAGTGAGGGACGGATGGAGCGTGAGATCGATAGACGGATCGGTGCAGCATCTGCAGGTATGCGGTCGCTGTATCGGACCGTTGTGGTGAAGAGAGAGTTGAGTAGGGGGGCAGAGCTCTTAATTTACTGATCAATCTACGTTCCGATCCTCACCTATGGTCATGAGATTTGGCTCATGACCGAAAGAATGAGATCGCGAGTACAAGCGGTCGAGATGAGTTTCCTCCGCAGGGTGGCTGGGCGCTCCCTTAGAGATAGGGTGAGGAGCTCGGTCACTCGGGAGGAGCTCGGAGTCGAGCCCCTGCTCCTCCACGTCGAAAGGAGTCAGTTGAGGTGGCTCGGGCATCTTTTCCGGATGCCCCCTGGACGCCTCGCTGAAGAGGTGTTCCGGGCACGTCCCATTGGAAGGAGGCCCCGGGGAAGACCCAGGACACGCTGGAGGGACTACATCTCTCGGCTGGCTTGGGAATGCCTTGGGGTTCCCCCGGAGGAGCTGGGGGAGTTGTGTATGGATCGGGAGGTCTGGGCGGCTTTGCTTGAGCTGCTGCCCCTGCGACCCGACTCCGGATAAAGCGGAAGAAAGTGGATGGATGGATGGATGGATGGATGGATGTTGCTACTTGTTGGTCCCTTTCTAGTGTGGTCTCTGCCTTTATTTTCTTGTTGATTACTGTCTTATGTTGGCACTCTTTTCTTGTTTCTTCTTCTCTGCGTTAGGTTTTTCAGTTTTTGTTACAGTTGGTTGGGGTTTGATTTTGAGTCTGTTTCTTTTAGTCACACCCACCTGTCACTCTACTCCTGCCTCACCTCTGTCTTGTCTGACCACGCCACTTCCAGCACTTACCCTGACACCTGTGTCTTGTTTTCCTAATTACTGCACCTGTTATTTAAACCCCTCACTTTCCCACTCCCTGCCAATTAATTTGTGCTTTCTAGTTCACATTCCAGGCCTTTGTCTTGCTCTGTTTTACTCTGCAGTGTTTTTGACCATGTTCTGCCTTTGACCTTGCTCTCGCCTCAGCCCATGACCATTGTTGCCTTGTGTTTTGACCAGTGCATGTTTTTGGACCTCGCCTTAGCCTGTCGCCAGCCGGTACCGCCACCTCTCTGACTGTCTACTTGTGTACCAAATCCCTGCCTGCCTTTTTGAGATAAAGCATTTTTACTATCACACCAGTCTCTGTGAGTTTTGCAAGCCTTTATACAATCACACCTGGCCCTGTGAGTTTTGCATTTGCATCCATCCACCTTCTGTGCCGCGCCTAGTCTGATCCTGACAACTATACATCTGTTAGGAAACTTTTAACAGGTAGGTGCTCATTCATTTTAAATTTTAAAAATGTTTGTCACTGTTTAGCTTTGTTTACTACATTATCGGTCTAAAAGTTATCGGACAAAAATTTATCGGAAGATAATTAGTCCGATAATGGTTTTTAAAGTTATCTAAAAAGATAATCCAATAATGAAAACATTATCTTCGATAATTATCTGTTATCGGATTATTGAAACTGTGCCCACCACTGATCTTTCGGCAGGACAATGACCCTAAGCACACAGCCAAGATATCAAAGGAGTGGCTTCAGGATAACTCTATGAATGTCCTTGAGTAGCCCAGCCAGAGCCCAGACCTGAATCCGATTGAACATCTCTGGAGAGATCTGAAAATGTCTGTGAAGCGTCGCTCTCCATCCAACCTGATGGAGCTTGAGAGGTGCTGAAAATGAGGAATGGGCAAAACTACCCAAAGATGGGTGCACCAAGCTTGTGGTATCATATTCAAGAAGACCTGAGGCTGTAATTGCTGCCAAAGGTCCATCAACAAAGTATTGCGCAAAGGGTATGAATACTTATGTACATGTGATTTTTTTTTTAAATCTAATACATAAAGCTGACCGTGTGTGTGTGCATGTGTGTTTGCTATGCACAGCCACATTAATTCAGCAATCGACACCAAACTTGGTATGGTGACTGGGGGCTCCAAGGGGGAGTTGTTGTTACTTACATATGTAGTATTGGGAAACAAAATACTCTTATTATTAATAAAGACATGGTTTTGAGTATATTTCTTATTGTCACATGGGACTCTCACAAATCCAACAAAACCAAGCATTCATGATATGCACACTCTTAAGGCTATGAAATTGGGCTATTACAACCCCTGGCAAAAATTATGGAATCACCGGCCTCGGAGGATGTTCATTCAGTTGTTTAATTTTGTAGAAAAAAAGCACATCACAGACATGACACAAAACTAAAGTCATTTCAAATGGCAACTTTCTGGCTTTAAGAAACACTATAAGAAATCAAGAAAAAAAGATTGTGGCAGTCAGTAACGGTTACTTTTTAGACCAAGCAGAGGAAAAAAATATGGAATCACTCAATTCTGAGGAAAAAATTATGGAATCACCCTGTAAATTTTCATACCCGAAACTAACACCTGCATCATATCAGATCTGCTCGTTAGTCTGCATCTAAAAAGGAGTGAACACACCTTGGAGAGCTGTTGCACCAAGTGGACTGACATGAATCATGGCTCCAACACGAGAGATGTCAATTGAAACAAAGTAGAGGATTATCAAACTCTTAAAAGAAAGTAAATCATCACGCAATGTTGCAAAAGATGTTGGTTGTTCACAGTCAGCTGTGTCTAAACTCTGGACCAAATACAAACAACATGGGAAGGTTGTTAAAGGCAAACATACTGGTAGACCAAGGAAGACATCAAAGCGTCAAGACAGAAAACTTAAAGCAATATGTCTCAAAAATCGAAAAATGTACAACAAAACAAATGAGGAACGAATGGGATGAAACTGGAGTCAACGTCTGTGACCGAACTGTAAGAAACCGCCTAAAGGAAATGGGATTTACATACAGAAAAGCTACACGAAAGGCATCATTAACACCTAAACAGAAAAAAACAAGGTTACAATGGGCTAAGGAAAAGCAATTGTGGACTGTGGATGACTGATGAAAGTCATATTCAGTGATGAATCTCGAATCTGCATTGGGCAAGGTGATGATGCTGGAACTTTTGTTTGGTGCCTTTCCAATGAGATTTATAAAGATGACTGCCTGAGTCATTGATGATATGGGGCTGCATGTCAGGTAAAGGCACTGGGGAGATGGCTGTCATTACATCATCAATAAATGCACAAGTTTATGTTGATATTTTGGACAATTGAAAGGATGTTTGGGGATGATGAAATCATTTTTCAAGATGATAATGCATCTTGCCATAGAGCAAAAACTGCAAAAACATTCCTTGCAAAAAGACACATAGGGTCAATGTCATGGCATAGGGTCAATGTCAATGAGCAGATCTGATTTGATGCAGGTGTTAATTTGGGGGATGAAAATTTACAGGGTGATTCCATAATTTTTTCCTCAGAATTGAGTGATTCCATATTTTTTTCCTCTGCTTGGTCTAAAAAAGTAACCGTTACTGACTGCCACAATCTTTTTTTCTTGATTTCTTATAGTGTTTCTTAAAGCCAGAAAGTTGCCATTTGAAATTACTTTAGTTTTGTGTCATGTCTGTGATCTGCTTTTTTTCTACAAAATTAAATTAAATTAAATGAACATCCTCCGAGGCCGGTGATTCCATAATTTTTGCCAGGGGTTGTAGAAAAAAAAGTAGAAAAGGGGGTGTTCACGATAATAGTAGCATTTATCTTTTTAGTCACATAGCACTACTATTATTCTGAACACTACTGTATTAGATCACAACTTGCTCCACTATGCACAGCCACAGTAATTAAGCAATCAACACCAAAGTTGCTGGGGCACCAAGGGGGTGGTCACTGGGGCCCTTAGGTTGAAAGCGTATGTGCACGAACACAAATACACACACACGCAGGGAGCCTTATATATTAGATAATGACCTGCTCACTGGAGCCCTTATTTTCACAGTTCACGTGGTACTCAGGTCAGGTAGCGAGCATCACGCTTTACTTACTACATAGTAGGGGCTGGCTCGGGTGCACTTTAATTGCACGCGTGCACTGTGTGCTAGTTAAAGCACGCATTTTTTTCAATTAAAATGTACCTGCTGTGTACAGCATCCCAGAGTATTGCAGTGATATGACATGTTATCACCTTTACCATCATTCACTTGAGTCTCATGAATGTCACAAACTGCTCTATGAAAATTAATGATGACGACTTCCTAGTGGGGCGGATCCAAGATGGACACAATATAAAGAGCTCCCCCGAGTCGGTGTCGAAAAATACCTCCTGGAGATACACAAATACTTCAAATACAACGTGTATTAAATCGTAAAGGAGGAAAATGCCTAAGACTCACGGACCTGACAGGAAAACAGCCAAGGTAAATGACAACGTCGAAGATAGCGCAGATGTAAGTGAGGAAGATACAAGATACATTGTTAGCAAGCATCTCCTCACTCACGAAAGAGATATTGGATTTCAAGAGAGACATAAAGCAGGAGCTCGGTGGCTTTAAAGACGAAATGCGGAAGACTATGAAAGATGACTTCAGAGAGTTTAAGGATGAGATGTTACAAAACTTTGACAGTCACAAAACTAACATTGCTGAGGCCCAGTCACGCATTAAAGATCTGGAAGCCGCATGTGTGGTGATGAAAGAAACGCTGCTTTCCTCGATTAGACAAAACAACGACATGCAGGAGAAGATTGTAGACTTGGAGAGCCGTGGTAGAAGAAACAATCTTTGAATATATGGTGTTGTAGAAGAAAAAGAGGGCAAATCTGTCATGGACTTTGTGTCAGAGCTGATAAAAACACACATTAAGCTACCAGACGGAGTCCAGCTTCAAATACAGCGAGCCCATAAAGCACTGATCCCGAAACCGGCCCCTCCAACAGCACCAAGATCGATAATTGTTCACTTTTTGCAGTTTCAAGTCAAGGAAATAGTGCTCAGAAAGGCATGGCGAACGAAGATTGAGATTGATGGTAAATGGCTGTATTTTGACAATGACTATGCATCTGACATTATTGAAAAACGCAAGGCATATGTCCCAATAAAAGCTGCATTGAAAGAAAGGGGCGTTAGATTTCAGACACCATACACAACGATGAGAGTGTTTTGGGACTCTGGACTACGGATCTATGACAGCGCGGACGAGGCGGCGCAGGATTTGATTAGGAGAGGATTTAAACTAACGTGGATGAAGAGAGCAGATCGGCGTAAAGCGGCGGAGGAGAGACTGATTCCATAGAGGTGTGTGGGAAACAGCGTGGGACATCATGCTAAGGAGAGGCTCACCGAGTTTCAACGTCAGCCAGTTTGAAATAAGTATATATATGTAAACAAGGCAGATATGAAAGTTATCTTATAATTTAACAATTAAATTTTAGAATTTTAAATTCATTCATAATAAAGGACAGTGGATGTGAAGTGAGTTAAAACAATACAGGTTGTTTAAGAGACAAATACACTTAAATCGTTAAAATATTGATAGGTTTAGTTGAGAAATTGGATAAAAATGTTGAAAGCACTGACTAGGGCCCCACTAAATGTTGGACATTTCAAATATGGGAGGATTACCACAGGTTTGGGATTTTCTTTTACTAGAGAGGGCCTCCGCAAGCAAGTGGTGCTATACCCTCACCCCACCAACAGGGACCAACAGGGATTTGTGTAATCCCTCTTTTTGGAAGTTCAGTTGTATTGTGTTCATGAAGTTCAGGGTTTTTTTTTCTTTTTTTCCTGTTCTCGTTTGGGGCATGGGGAAGGAAACAAAGGGTATTCATGACGTTATAAATAATGGATAATAACATTAAGATAGTGTCGTTGACTGTAAATGGTCTGAATAACCTTATAAAACGAAAGAAAGTCATGTCTATGCTTAGGAAAGAAAAGGCACAAATTGTTTATTTACAAGAAACTCATCTATCCAGACAAGAAAATGACAAATTAAAGGGATCTGGTTATACTAAACTGTATTACAGTACATTTAGACATGGATGCAAAAGAGGAGTAACAATACTTGTGCATAATACTGTAAAATTTGAGTGCACCCAGGAAATTAGTGATAAGGAAGGGAGATATATTATTGTAAAAGGCTTACTAGAAAATGAAAAAATTACAATGATTAATATTTATGCCCCGCCTAATAGTGGCAAGCTTTTTTTTTTTTTTTTTTAGAAATCTCACCAATCAAATAGTTTCAGAATCAGAAGGAATATTGATTTGGGGTGGGGATTTCAATATACTGATGAACAACAAGCTCGATACCACAAATAATAAAAAGTAAAAAAATTCTGTCACAAAAAATTTAAAACCTGTCTTGAGGAATTTGGGATTGCAGATACTTGGTGGGAATTGAACCCAGATAAAAGAGGTTATACGCATTACTCCGGACCAAACAAAAGGTATTCTCAAATTGATTATATTTTCATGAATAAAGTAGATCTATATAGAACATGAGAATGTAAAATTGAAGAGACAATTCTGTCTGATCATTCCTTGTTGACAATGAAACTAAATCTTAATTCTAGAGTACGTAATACTTTATGGAGACTTAACGTAGGTCTTTTGAACAATAAACTTATCAAGGAAGAAATTAAAAATTATATAATAAAATATCTGGATGAAAACGATAATGAAGAGGTTAACCCAACTATTTTATGGGATGCCTTAAAAGCGGTTATAAGGGGAAAGCTTATTTCCAAGACCGCAGCACTCAAAAAAGCTAAGCTAGAAACGTATGAGAAAGAAAATGAAAACTTGGAATATTGGAAAATGAACATAAAATTACTTTAAATCCTGACTTAATATTGAAAATAAAAGACATCAGAAACAACAAGAACAATTGTTTAAAAATTACTACCAAAAATTATACAGTCAATCACTGGGTGCAGATAGAGAACAAATGAGAAACTTTCTACATAATTTAGATCTACCTTCAACTGGCACTAAACAAAATGATCTACTTACATCTTCTATAACAAAAATTGAAACAGAGAAGGCAGTAGGCAAACTCAAAACAAATAAAACACCAGGTAGTGATGGACTACCATCAGAATGGTACAAATCTTTTAGTACTGAACTTATACCATTAATGCAAACATCATTCAATTATACACTGAGGCAAGGAGTTCTTCCACCTTTGCGGAGAGAAGCAATTATAGCCGTTATCCCAAAAAAGAAAAAAGTGAAACGTGTGCAGACTTTAGGCCAATATCTACGTATACTAAATGTAGACTACAAAATTTATACTTCTATCATGGCTAAAAGATTTGAACAATATGTTGGAGATATAATAGAGGAAGATCAAACAGGATTCATAAAAGGTCGCCAAACCAGGGACAATATAAGGAGGAGTCTTCATATTATAGGAAACATTAAAGAAAGAAAAGTACAAGCTGCTATAGTAGGTCTTGACGCAGAGAAAGCGTTTGATAGTGTCTGTTGGGATTTTTTGTATGAGACTCTAACCAGATATGGTTTTAATTCAAATGCCGTACAGTGTGTGAGAACATTATACCAATCACCTACAGCCCGAATTAAAGTAAATGGTAATTTGAGTGACTCTATAAGACTAGAACGTTCAGCGCGTCAAGGATGTAGCTTGTCGCATATTCTGCTTGCAATTTATATACAACCACTAGCACGATTCATCCGACAAAGTGAGGATATCAAAGGAATACAGATTGGGAATGACTTACATGTGGAGGGACTTTTTGCAGATGATGTAATATGCTACCTAAAAGACCCAGTCATCTTTATATAATTTAATTCACAAACTAGAGGTGTACGAGTTTTACTCTGGATACAAATTAAATCTGGCAAAAACACAAATACTGACAATAAACTATTCTCCGTCTGAAACTCTAAAAAAGCGATACAGTTTGAACTGGAACTTGAATAAGATATCCTATCTTGGAGTCTCATTAACCAAAACATTAGATAAATTATATGACGTAAATATTTCTAAAGTAGATCAGGAGATTAAGAATGATTTCAGAAGGTGGGAACCTCTTCTATTGGATTTAAGTTCTAGAACTGATACTGTGAAAATGAACATCCTGCATCGACTCCTTTATCTCTTTCAGGCACTTCCTATTGAAATACCAGGAAAACAGCTCAAATTATGGGACAGAGACATTTCAAGGTTCATATGGAATGGTAAAAAAACAAGAATAAAATATGAAAAATTACAATTTGGAAAGGATGGGGGAGGCATGGCACTGCCTAATCTTAAGGAATACTACCATGCTGCCGAAATCTCTCCTGTTTTAAATTGGTGTGACACAAATTATGGACTGACAGGACTTTGACCTGAATAATCCAGATCACTTCCGCTACCTTCAATTAAGGGATTTTTATGACAAAAAACTGAAGAGTAACGTTAATCCTAATAATAATCTAATAAATATGATTAATGGACTTTATCATTCTAAAAAATATAGGGCCATAACTTTATTATATAAATATTTTAAGGCTAACAGAACTCACAATACTAAAGAAGTGAAAACAAAATGGGAAAAAGAATTAGGAATAAAAGTTTCTGAAGAGGAGTGGTTGGTGTTGTGAAAGTGTCGTGACACGGACCCACAACAGGGGACGTTAATGAACGGACAATGGATAAGCCAAAAAGTAACAATTTAATGTTGTGAATCACACAACGACGTACAGACAATAACAATATAGTGACTGTCAATCATACATACACCAGGTGACGTGTGGGCAGGCTCGACGATAGAAGACGCCTGGTGAGAGAGAAGCCGGATCCACACAGCTTCCACCACCAACGGAGCTGAAGAACACTGGAGCCGCCAAGCCCTGCGCGCCAGGTGGCCGCTGACTTCAGCAGTCAGACCCGGTACTGCTGGCAGAGAACAGAGATAGTCCAGATGAGTGTGAGGTTGCACACTCAGTAATCCCACAGTCTGTATTCAGTAAAGGAGGGAGAACCTCCACCTCCAATCACACACTCGTGCAGCTCCTGTCTAACCACTTATCTGGTTGGAGTGTGAAGCGAAGCCGTCGCTGATCACACCAAACGCCAATCCCACAGATAAGGACACACCACAGGATAACGGCTGCAAGAGAAGTTCAGATTATTACTCAATGTTTCGAGTCAGCAGAGAAAATACCTGATTGGTAGCTGATTTCTCGACGGGGAGGTGGAGTTGCAGTCCGGCCTTTATGGTGGTGGTGATGAGTAGTGGATGAGTGACAAATGGTACGGATGATGAGTGACAGCTGTCACTCCTGGTCGCTCCGACGCCCTCTCGTGCTTGAAGCCCGCACTTCAAGCAGGGCGCCATCTTGTGGTGGTGGGCCAGCAGTACCTCATCTTCAGTGGCCCACACAACAGGACCCCACCCTCAACGGGCGCCTCCTGGCGCCCGACCAGGCTTGTCCGGGTGACGGGTGTAGAAGTCGGCCAGGAGGGCCGGGTCCAGGATGAAGCTCCTCTTCACCCAGGAGCGCTCTTCGGGGCCATAACCCTCCCAGTCCACCAGATACTGGAACCCCCGGCCCTTTCGACGGACGTCCAGGAGCCGGCGTACCGTCCACGCGGGCTCCCCGTCAATGATCCGGGCAGGAGGCGGCGCTGGTCCCGGGGCACACAGTGGTGAGGTATGGCAGGGCTTGAGTCTTGACACATGAAACACGGGGTGTATCCGCAGTGAAGCTGAAGCTGCCAGCCGGACTAAGGACTTTGAGTATTGGAAATGGTCCGATGTACCTGTCCTTAAGTTTCTGGGATTCCACCTGCAGGGGGATGTCCTTAGTGGATAGCCAAACCTCCTGCCCGGGCTGGTATGCAGGGGCCGGGGAACGCCAGGGGCCAGAACCGGTGCAGTCGAGAACCGGAGTTTCAACTCCCTAAATGCGGCTTCGCACCGATCCGACCAGGTGAAGGGGACTTTTGTGGAGGTCAGGGCTGTCAGGGGGCTAACTACCTGACTGTAGCCCTTGATGAACCACCGGTAGAAATTTGCAAAACCGAGGAACTGTTGTAGTTTCCTACGGTTCGTTGGTTGGGGCCAATCTCTCACCGCCGCAACCTTGGCCGGATCAGGGGCGACGGAGTTGGAGGAGATGATGAACCCCAAGAAGGACAAAGAAGTGCAGTGGAACTCACACTTCTCGCCCTTCACAAACAGCTGGTTCTCGAACAACCGCTGTAGGACCTGACGTACATGCTTGACATGGGTCTCAGGATCCGGAGAAAAGATGAGTATATCGTCTAGATATACGAAGACAAACCGATGCAGGAAGTCCCGCAAGACGTCATTAACCAATGCTTGGAACGTCGCGGGCGCATTGGTGAGGCCGAACGGCATGACCGGGTACTCAAAGTGACCTAACGGGGTGTTAAATGCCGTCTTCCACTCGTCTCCCTCCCGGATCCGAACCAGGTGATAAGCATTCCTAAGATCCAATTTCGTGAAAATTTGGGCTCCATGCAGGGGCGTGAACACTGAATCCAACAGAGGTAACGGGTATTGGTTGCGAACCGTGATCTCGTTCAGCCTTCTGTAATCAATGCATGGACGGAGTCCGCCGTCCTTCTTGGCCACAAAAAAGAAACCAGCACCCATCGGGGAGGTGGAGTTCCGGATCAACCCGGCAGCTAACGAGTCCCGGATGTAGGTCTCCATTGATTCGCGTTCCGGACGTGAGAGGTTGTACAGCCTGCTGGACGGGTACTCAGCGCCCGGTATCAAATCAATGGCACAATCGTACGGACGGTGCGGGGGCAGCGTGAGTGCCAGATCCTTGCTGAAGACGTCAGCAAGGTCGTGGTACTCAGCTGGCACCGCCGCCAGATTGGGGGGGACTAAAACCTCCTCCTTAGCTGTCACACCGGGTGGAACCGAGGATCCTAAACACTCCCGGTGGCAGGTTTCGCTCCACTGAACCACAACCCCAGACGGCCAATCAATCCGGGGATTGTGTTTTAATACCCATGGAAAACCCAAAATCACTCGGGAGGTAGAAGGTGTTACATAAAACACAATCTCCTCCCTGTGATTCCCAGACACCACCAATGTCACTGGCTGTGTCTGGTGTGTGATTAGTGGAAGAAGGGTGCCATCTAGCGCCCGCACCGACAATGGTGACGGTAAGGCCACTAGAGGGAGCCCAACCTCATTTGCCCATCTGCTATCCAGCACATTCCCCTCCGACCCCGTGTCCACCAGTGCTGGGGCGTGAAGGGTTAGATCCCCACTCAGGATCGTGACTGGGATTCGTGCAGATCGTCGGGGTTTCCCCACGTGGGTGTTGTGACCCACCCTTAGCCCAGTCTCTAAGGACGAGTGCTGTTGTTTTGACCGTTTGGGGCATTCTCTCTGTATGTGCTCGGGAGAGCTGCAGAGAAAACACTCTCCACGGATCAGCCTCCTTTGTCTCTGATCTGATCGTTTTTTGGCCCTGCTCGTTTCCATAGCAACATCAGCAGGGGGAGCTGTTGTCACGTGGAGAGCCCTGGCAGTGGAGCGTGAGGAAGTTTCGGACCCGGGAGGAAGAGGGACGGCCTGTGCCGGGCCACGCCCCTCATCTCGTTCCCGTCGGTGTTCCGTTAATCGGTTGTCTAACCGTATAACCAGGTCGATAAGCCCATCTAAATCCCGCGGCTCGTCCTTCGCCACCAGGTGCTCCTTAAGGACCAGAGACAGTCCGTTTACAAAGGCGGCGCGGAGCGCAACAGCATTCCAGCCAGCTCGCGCTGCCGCGATGCGGAAGTCGACTGCATACTTCGCTGCGCTTCGACGCCCCTGCCGTATCGACAGCAGCACACTTGAAACGGTCTCGCCTCTATGAGGGTGGTCGAACACCTGTCGGAACTCCCTCACAAACTCAGTATAAACCGTTAGGAGCCGTGAATTCTGCTCCCAAAGCGCCGTAGCCCAGGCGCGTGCCTCTCCTCTAAGCAAATTGATCACATAAGCCACCCGGCTAGCGTCTGCTGCGTACATGACGGGACGCTGTGAAAAGACGAGCGAGCACTGCATCAAGAAGTCCGCGCACGTCTCCACACAGCCTCCGTACGGCTCCGGAGGGCTTATGTATGCTTCAGGGGAAGGTGGGGGGGTTCGTTGAACGACCAGCGGAATGTCTGTTTTTGGCACACGGTCAGCAGGAGGAGGTGCTGCAGCAGTGCCCTGAGCACGCACTTCCACCTGGGCGGTGAAAGCCTCCATCCTACGATTGAGAACACTGCTCTGCTCGGTAATTAAGTCCAACCGAGCGGTAAAGGCGGTTAAGATGTGCTGCAGCTCACCCAACATGCCTCCTGCTGGCGCCTGTGCACCTCGCTCTCCCATTGGCTGTTCAAGCGATGGTTGACGCCCCTCGGGATCCATGACGCTGGCCGAGAAATCCTGTTGTGAAAGTGTCGTGACACGGACCCACAACAGGGGGCGTTAATGAACGGACAATGGATAAGCCAAAAAGTAACAATTTAATGTTGTGAATCACACAACGACGTACAGACAATAACAATATAGTGACTGTCAATCATACACCAGGTGACGTGTGGGCAGGCTCGACGATAGAAGACGCCTGGCGAGAGAGAAGCCGGATCCACACAGCTTCCACCACCAACGGAGCTGAAGAACACCGGAGCCGCCAAGCCCTGCGCCCCAGGTGGCCGCTGACTTCAGCAGTCAGACCCGGTACTGCTGGCAGAGAACAGAGACAGTCCAGATGAGTGTGAGGTCGCACACTCAGTAATCCCACAGTCTGTATTCAGTAAAGGAGGGAGAACCTCCACCTCCAATCACACACTCGTGCAGCTCCTGTCTAACCACTTATCTGGTTGGAGTGTGAAGTGAAGCCGTCGCTGATCACACCAAACGCCAATCCCACAGATAAGGACGAACACCACAGGATAACGGCTGCAAGAGAAGTTTAGATTATTACTCAACATTTCGAGTCAGCAGAGAAAATACCTGATTGGTAGCTGATTTCTCGGCGGGGAGGTGGAGTTGCAGTCCGGCCTTTATGGTGGTGGTGATGAGTAGTGGATGAGTGACAGCTGGTACGGATGATGAGTGACAGCTGTCACTCCTGGTCGCTCCGACGCCCTCTCGTGCTTGAAGCCTGCACTTCAAGCAGGGCGCCATCTTGTGGTGGTGGGCCAGCAGTACCTCCTCTTCAGTGGCCCACACAACAGTTGGGTGTTTGGATAACCCAGCATTCAACCACTTCCTCCAGAACTTGGAGGGAGCATGGTTGGAAAAATATAATTAGATTTTTTTATAACCCCCAAAAATAACAGCCAGATATGTATCCAGAGTACAGCCCTGTTGGAGGGACTGTGGAGATATCAAATATGAACCATGCTCATGTTTCTTGGTTATGCCCTAAACTTGTATTATTTTGGGAAAATATCCATTCACTAATTACAAACATTTTAGGCTATGCGATCCCTAAAACCGTCATGTTTTTGTATTTTGGTTATATTGGTAGAAATGTAGAATGACATGATAAATACTTATTGAAAATATTACTAATAGCCTGTAAAAAGGCTTACTAGAAAGTGGTGTAGAGTAGAACCTCCTAACATAGAAGAATGGATACAAATTGTAAAAGGTATTGTTGATATGGAGATTCTGACCCACAGACTGAGAACCCAAGAAGACCTTTGGAGAGAGAAAGTGGAAAAGTGGACACTTTTTATTTCAACATCACACCAGCAAGAATAACTGTTGATTGTTATCCTCAAAATTGTATTATTGTTTTGCTTATAGTACCCCGAATGTTCCCAACTTATGTTTTGTTTGTATAAAAAGATAAACTATAATAAAGTATCAAAAAAAAAAGAAAATTAATGATGACAGCATACATACAATATAACTTAACTATAACTACACCTTAACTAAAGTGACATGAAATATACAATGACATGGTTAAAATTCATCTCTATTACCTGTGCGTAGAATGGGTAACTCAGATAAGTTTTAATAAATTTGCAAAAAAGAAAAAAAAAAAATTCATGTTGTCATTATGGGGTTTTGTGAGTAGAATTTTTTGGGGAAAAATTTATTCACCCCATTTTGGAATAAGGCTGTAACATAACAAAATGTGATTACTTTCTGGATGCACTGTACTTATTTCCTGTTTACACAACTTCTGTCTTTTACAGCCAAACACCAACACTCCATCTCGTATTTTGACCCCAACATAGACATGCAGTTCCTTGACTGGCCACTTGAGGCTGGCTTCAAAACAGAGCACATTCCCATCAAAGCCCATTTTAAAATGTCCAACTTTAGAGCAGAAATAAACATGTTTACAAACTGGTGCAAAAAAAACCCAACAAAAAAACAACAACAAAAAAAAAAACAGTTTTGGTCTCTATAGATAGTTTCCACTTCCATGACAACTGTATGGGGCAGGGAGGGGGGTGTTTTTTAACTTCTTAGTTTAAGACATTTTAATCCACAAAAAAATCTGTATAATAGTAGGTACGGTTGGTTTGAGTGACGGGGCTGAGCCCCTGCTCCAGCTACCAGTCTTTGTGTCTGCGTATTTATGGACAGTTGTGTGGTACAGACAGCTTCTTTTATGTGCCTTCACAAAGTCTGCCAGTATTGACTGCAATAAACCAGCTTTTTACCTACCGTCATTGTAGTTCACTGCATTTGGGTCTTATTTCAAACCGTTACATGGTATAACCAAGTGGGTTATACTGGAGAAAGTATATTGTATACTGGACAAAGCCTGTGTGACGTCACCCATAGCCAGTGGTGGGCACACTTCCGATAATCCGATAACAGATAATTATTGAAGATAATGTTTTCATTATCGGATTATCTTTTCAGATAACTTTAAAAACCATTATCGGACTAATTATCTTCCAATGAATTGTCATCCGATAACTTTTAGACCGATAACGTAGCAAACGAAGCTGAACAGCAGCAAGCATTTTTAAAATTTAAAATCAGTTGAGACTTACCTGTTAAAAGTTTCTTAAAATATGTATTGTTCTATCCTCTGCAAACAGATGCGAGCTAGTTTCAGGAGAAACCATGCTATCCTCTGCAGACAAAGAAGAACTAGTGACCAAAAAAAAAAAAAAAAAAAAAATAATTTCCTTTAACACCATACTGATACACTGGCAATATCACCCAAGTCATCCAGAGGCATACATTTTTAAGTTATGGTTCAAATTTTAACCAAACTAATTTTGGACAAGTTATTTTAAATTACTGTCATGCCTGAAGTTTTATAAAGTGAAAACATCAGATATATGTTTTAGTTTTAAAGTAATGTGCTACTTTTTAAGGTTTTGTGAGCACATGCTGTGCCCAGCAGTGTATTATGGGTAATCTCAGTACATTCACGCCAGGACAAATGCATTTCAGACACTCTGTTCAGGCTCCACGGACAGCAGCATTAAACTCTAGTGCCTAAAACTCTCGTGAATATATTCTCTGGGTTTATAGACATTATTATTGTATTTGCGTTTGTTAAATTCCACGCATCTTAAATGTAGCAGAAACGGATTATCTGGAATTTTGTTTTGGCATGTTTCAAGGCCTCTACTGTCATCTACTGGCCAGTAGTGTTCATGGCAGTATTTGCCCTAAGTACTAAGCGTCTGGGCATCAGTAGATGGCAGTGTTCTATTTATTTTGACCCCGGTTATATCAGATGGTTGTCAAATCAACTTTTTGGCTTTGCAAATGGATGTTTTTTTTTTTGTTTGTTTTTTTACAAATTAAGTTTAAAAACAAAACAACAACAACAACAACAAAAAACATTACAAGACAGCTCTGCGGTGTTTGCACAGGCACAGTGCGAGAGGTTGGATGCTTGTAGCTCTTCAGCAGCCAGACCAGAATAATATCAAACAGGTTTGATTTTCATTCGACCATACGATCGGCGGGTGGTCAGGAGATCAGGAGGTGGTCGTGAGATGTTAAAAGCAGCTTGTTACTCCATGTACACTACACGATGCAGGACGCGCGATTAACCTGAAACTCGGTCCAAAAATTTCTCACACAAATGAAAAATCATCTGAAAAAGTGCCAAAACTCGCACAGTGTAAAGTGTCAAGACAATATTGACAAGACAATATATCATAAAACGTGTGCAGGGCACTTCCAGGGCTCCGTAAAAATGCCTGTTTTTACAAATAAAAAAATGGAATATTTTACAAAAGCACATGTATCTGTAAACACCAACACACGACACATTAACATGTTGGTTTACATGATGAATGACTGAACCAATCAGTGTTTAGCAAAGGCACATTTACCCAGAATCCTTTGCGATCTGTCTGTTTTTGTTACAAAACCTCAGAATTAGTGCATTATTCAACATTAAAAGATATATGTTATATTTTAACTTTGTACAAATGATAGAATTGACATTAATGGAGTTATTCTATCAGTATTCACACAAAACCATAAGCCAGGATGCCTTTATTTTTCAAGACCTCCGCCTGACCGGAGCATCGTGACTGGTAGAGAGTTAGGCTTTGTGGGTGTTCTCAGGGTGCTGTAGGTGTGTGGCTTCCAAAAGGGGGTAAAAGGTGTTCAAACATAGAAGTGCTGACTCATTATTTGGGTCTTATTTCGCTTTTTATGCTTCCAAAAGTGATCGTGGTGTTAAAACTCAAATTCAGCTTGTTAGCAGTTACAAATGTATCAGAGACAATACTGGAATTTATCGGTTATCTGTAACTTCCGATACATTTTTGGGTGGTTCATCGGTTTATCTTTATCAAAGATAACTTTTCAGTTATCTGATTATCTGTTATCAAAGTTAATTTTTTGGTTATCTGTGCCCACCACTGCCCATAGGTCTTCTTTAGAGACCAGAACAGTGATGAAGTCATTATTGTATAAAGCGGTGACCTGCAGGTGGCTCAGTGTTTGACAAAAGAAGCCTGAACATGCCCTCTCTCCAAATCCAAATCAGCTATGCTAACAGGCTAACTGCAGTTCAGGTGTTTATTAAATCATATTTTTGGGGAGTGGGTGGTGGTTTTTCTAACAATTTGCTTTGGTGTGGACATTAAAAGTTATGAGCTGCTTATTTTCTTAGTAATCGTGCATTAATGGGGCTTAACAGAGCAGACTGATAGCTGTTAAACTAACTAACTAAGTAACTAAGCTAACACCATTAGCATACAACCTAAAGTAAGATGAGAATTTCACTCAGCACGAATATTGCAGCAGAGACGTCTTAGATGATCTCCCAGGATGTTTCACCACACAAGCCATATTATTCCAGATGTTTGTCATAAAATGCTCTAAACAAAACAGACACAACCCTCCACAACAAAAGTTGTTTCCTGAATGTTTATGTTGGATTAGTCCATGACAGTTATTTTGTAATATTAGATATGACCATATATATTTTTGGTCCCACCACAAGAAAGATGAGACATGCACATCTACTTTTGAAAACCAGAGCTGTGCGGTGGGTGAACATTTCGTGTTGATAATTAGTCCAGTTGCCAAAATGTTGACCCATCCATCCATCCATTTCCATCCATTTTCTTCCGCTTTATCCGGAGTCGGGTCGCGGGGCAGCAGCTCAAGCAAAGCCGCCCAGACCTCCCGACCCACACACACCTCCCCAGTGCACGCTGAAGGTCCTGATTTGACGAAGCCAACAGAACCACATCGTCCACAAACAGCAGAGGCGAGATTCTGTGGTTCCCAAACCAGACCCCCTCTACACCCTGGCTGCGCCTAGAAATTCTGTCCATAAAAATAATGAACAGAACCGGTGACAAAGGGCAGCCCTGGCGGAGGCCAACGTGCACTGGAAACAGGTTTGACTTACTACTGGCAATGCGAACCAAGCTCCTGCTGCGGTCGTACAGGGACCGGATAGCCCTTAGCAAAGGACCCCGGACCCCGTACTCCTGGAGCACCCCCCCACGCCTTCTCCAGATCCACAAAACACATGTGGACTGGTTGGGCGAACTCCCATGAACCCTTGAGCTGGTCCAGTGTGCCGCGACCAGGACGAAAACCACACTGCTCCTCCTGAATCCGAGGTTCGACCATCGATCGAATTCTGCTCTCCAGAACTCTGGAATAGACCTTACCGGGGAGGCTGAGGAGTGTGATCCCCCTATACTTGGAACACACCCTCCGGTCCCCCTTCTTAAACAGAGGGACCACCACCCCAGTCTGCCAATCCAGAGGCACTGTCCCCGATCACCACGCGATGTTGCAGAGGCGTGTCAGCCAAGACAGTCCCACAACATCCAGATACTTAATGTACTCAGGATGGATTTCATCCACCCCAGGAGCCTTGCCACCGAGGAGCTTTCTAACCACCTCGGTGACTTCGGCCTGGGTAATGGATGAGTCCGCCTCTGAGTCCCCAGTCTCTGCTTCCTCTTCGGAAGATGTGACGATGGGATTGAGGAGATCCTCGAAATATTCCTTCCACCGCCCGACAACATCCCCAGTCAGGGTCAACAGCTCCCCACCTGCACCGTAAACAGTGCTGGTGGAGAGCTGCTTCCGCCTCTTGAGGCGTCGGACGGTTTGCCAGAATCTCTTCGAGGCCGACCGATAGTCCTCCTCCATGGCCTCCCCGAACTCCTCCCAGACCCGAGTTTTTGCCTCTGCGACTGCACGGGCTGCGGCACGCTTGGCCTGCCGGTAGCTGTCAGCTGCCTCTGGGGTCCTACCTACCAACAAAGATAAGTAGGACTCCTTCTTCAGCTTGACGGCATCCCTTACTTCCGGCGTCCACCACCGGGTTCGCGGATTGACGCCGCGACAGGCACCAGAGACCTTGCGACCACAGCTACGAGTGGCCGCATCGACAATGGAGGTGGAGAACATGGTCCACTTGGACTCCATGTCTCCAACCTCCCCCGGGATCTGGGAGAAGCCCTCCCGGAGGTGGGAGTTGAAGACCGCGCTGACAGAGGGTTCCGCCAGTTGTTCCCAGGAGACCCTCACGATACATTTGGGCCTGCCAGGTCTGACTGGCTTCCTCCCCTCCCAGTGGATCCAACTCACCACCAGGTGGTGATCGGTCGACAGCTCTGCCCCTCTCTTCACTTGAGTGTCCGAGACACGTGGCCGAAGGTCAGATGATACAACTACAAAGTCGATCATCGACCTCCAGCTCAGGGTGTCCTGGTGCCACGTGCACTTATGGACACCCTTGTGCTCGAACATGGTGTTTGTGATGGACAAACTGTGACTAGCACAGAAGTCTAACAACTGAACACCACTCGGGTTCAGATCGGGGAGGCCGTGCTTCCCAATCACCCCCCTCCAGGTCTCACTGTCGCCGTCCACGTGGGCATTGAAATCCCCCAGGAGAACAATGGAGTCCCCAGTCGGAGCGCTATCTAGTATTCCTCCCAGGGACTCCAAGAAGGACGGGTACTCTGCACTGCCGCTCGGCCCGTAGGCCGAGACAACAGTGAGAGACCTGTCCCCGACCCGAAGGCGTAGGGACGCGACCCTCTCGTTCACTGGAGTGAACTCCAACACATGGCGACTGAGCTGGGGAGCAATAAACAATGCGACCCCAGCTCTCCGCCTCTCCCCATGGGCAACGCCAGAAAAATGAAGCGTCCAGCTCCTCTCCAGGAGTTGGGTACCAGAGCCCAAGCTGTGCGTGGAGGTGAGCCCGACTATCTCTAGTCGGTATTTCTCAACCTCCCGCACAAGCTCAGGCTCCTTCCCCCCCAGCGAGGTGACATTCCATGTCCCAACAGCCAGGGGCTGTGAGCATGGACTGGGCCGCTGGGCCACCTGCCCTTGACCGCCACCCAATCCTCTCTGCACCCGACCCCCATGGCCCCCTCTGCAGGTGGTGAACCCACAGGAGGGCGAGCCCACGTCGCTCTTTTGGGCTGAGTCCGTCCAGGTCCGATGGGCTAAAGCGTGACCACCAGGCGCTCGCGCGTGAGCCCCAACCCCAGGCCTGGCTCCAGGGTGGGGCCCCGGCTTCGCCATACCGAGCGACGTCTCGGTCCTTGATTTTTTACTGGTCATGGAGGTTCTGAACTGCCCTTAGTCTGACCCATCACGTAGGACCTGTTTGCCTTGGGAGACCCTACAAGGGGCACAAAGCCCCCGACAACATAGCTCCTACGATCATCCGGGTACGCAAACTCCCCCACCACGATAAGGTGGCAGCTAGAGGGGGAGCAAAATGTTGACCCTGCAATGTTAATTACTCTAAAAAAAGTTTTTTTTTTTTTAAATGTGTATAGTTAGGAGAGCTGAATTAGCTTGGTTGCTACCTGTGCAACTTTGAGCATTTCTTGGAATTCAAGATGGCTGTCACCCTCTTGGATTTTGGCCAGTTTTCCAACTTTTGATCTCAATGACCTAGAATGTTATGCAATGCCTATTTTTATGGATGTTTGAGAACAGGGAATCCATTTCTGGAATAATGATTTGGATACAAGGTCAAGGTCAAAATGAAGGTCAAAAATCAAAGATCAAAATAACACACTTGAATGTAAATTCACTGTCAGGGTTGGCAAACCGACTAAATCCACAACAGTAAAGTATTATCATATAGAAGTAAAAATTGTTTTAAAACCAAATCAATATAATTGATATTGTGAGACTGGAGAGAACAAATAATTAATTTCATTTATATAGTGCCAAATCAACAAAGCTGCCTCAAGGCACTTCACACAAGTAAGGTGTAACCTTATCAACCCCTAGAGCAAACACACAGTGATAAGGACAAAAACTCCACAAATATTTAAAAAAAAAAAAAAAAAATGGTCCCTTTACATAATTGTTGCTATACTATATAATATAGCAGCTACAATGTCTAGCTACTGGATCAAAATGATTTAAATGGGTCATACACACCTTTTCAGCAATGTAGGTCACCAGATGTGTCAAAAGCCAACAAAGTTTGCGGCCAAAAAATACCCCACACTGAGCTCTTACCTCACCTCTAAAGAAACTAATATCTCAAACTGCAATTTTAGTACTTTTAAGATACAACCTAATCATATTTAATTGAAAAAAGTAAAAATCCACCTTCCACAGCTTCTTGGTGACATTAGATATGACAAGATCAAGCATTTGTGTGTGTTGCGCCAAAGAATGTTGACTTATAATGATGTACGTATTAACACACTGTTAGATACTGAAGTGCTCATGTCAGCATAACAAAAGACTTGTAGTTGCTTTAATTTTTTAAAATCACAAATGTGTTTCCACAGTTCATACTCACTCATACTTTTCAGCATTCTGTTATTATTATTATTATTATTCATTGCATCCATAACACTATAGAACTACCTTGAGTCCTGGATGGCAACCACCGAGGCAAATAACTAAAATGAAGCTGTCTCAATAATTTTGAAGCAAATTTCCAGTTCAGCGTCTGGTCAGTGGCCCAAATCATGACACTGCGATTTACTGTCATCTGCTGGCTGTTAAATGTATCAAAACGAGTGCTAGCTGACTCAAGATATCAATAATAAATTAAGTACTTTTTCTGTATAGTAGATTTTGGTCACTAATTTTTTTGTCACACAAGGTGACAAAAAATTACACTAACTGAAAACTGGAAGCATGGAAGAAATATTGTTGTCCGTCTGTTTTGGGAGTAACAACATAGTCACCACATATCCGATGGACTGATACTGCGTTCAATACATGTCGTAAAATAGGAATTTACGAGCTTCAACTCAGGACACACACACACACACACACACACACACACACACACACACACACACACACACACACACACACACACACACACACACACACACACACACACACACACACACACACACACACACACACACACACACACACACACACACGGCCGGCCAGATTGCAGGGGAGTTTTTTGGCTTGGAAATTCGGACTGCAATTTAGTGTTCCGATTTATCCGATTTGGCGTTATAAGAACTACAGCCATAATGACTGTTATGCAAGCTGTTTTTCGAATATTCCAGTTTATCAAGTGGGCGCACGCTTTTTGGAACTCTAAGTTTACATCATGGGTTTCCGAGTTTACTTGAATGCAGCATCAGACCGACCGGACATAACGTGGCGACCATGTTACTACACCCATATAAGTCTCCTCTGTATAGCAATAAACTCTGAAAACCCAAGTTTGCAACGTCTGAGTTTCGAACACTGCGCGTTCACTTTAACCTAGCAGTTCACATCAACTCGGATCAACACTATGAATGCCTGCAGTAACATATTTGTGCTTTGTTGCTGTCTTTACAAGGAACACATACATTAATTATTACAGGTGCTTGCTGTGCGAAAGCATTCTTGGGTCTCTTTTTACTGTGTGCCGCGGGCATCACGTATGAAAAACAGGGCTTATTCTGGCTCATCGTGGCAGTGCCAAAATGCTGCAACTGTTGTGGCGGAGCAGATTCCCAAGGGTGTGAAAATTGCAGGAAGGCAAAAAAAAAACAAAAAAAAAAGGATTTGGAGATATCTTAAGGTGAAGCCATGAAAATCACTGTAGCAAAGTGCGCCACTTCCGGCTTTGCTTCCTTCATCAGCCGCTTGTTTGGCACAGGACAGACTATAAATAGAAAAATCGATTAATTTGGGAGTTAAGAGGGTGGTTATTTTCCGGTCCAGTAGGTGGCAGTAATGCACCACAAGGTTGTTTCCGCCAATACACCGAACCAACCACGATGTGAGTGTAGCAAGATGGCCGCCTGCTTTAGCCTCTAGTGGGCGGGGCGCCATCTGTTTTCTTCGGTAGCTCGGCGCTCGCTTCTCCTGCAGTGCTTCAAAAGGTCGACACTGTGTCGAGGGGTGAGCTTCGAGCGAAACGTCAACCGTCGTCCGACAGATTGCAGCATTTCGTAACTCCGCCTTCGATTATTCACACTGCTCGGCGCGCCGGTGCTGCTGTCCGCGTGACAGACGCGTCCTGATGTAAAGCTGCTGTCGACGCACGTCCACACGCACGACAACCTCTGCGCTAACAGCACCAACTCAGGACGGCGCTGGAAGATCTCAAAAGCGGACTTTCTCACGCGGCGCGCCTCCGTAAGTTCCCCCCCGGAGTTTGGGCTGCTCTCCTCGTGCGGTGAGTGATGGCGCTGAGAGCCAGGGCGCTGTACGACTTCACCTCCGAAAATCCCGGGGAATTGTCAGTGAGGGAGAACGAAATTTTAACTTTGTACAGCGAGCAGGACATCCAAGGATGGTTGGAAGGAGCGAACAGCCAAGGGGAGAAAGGACTGTTCCCCGCGTCCTATGTGGAGATCCTCAGAGGAGACAACACCTGCAGCCCAGCTGGAGGCTTCGAACGCCCCTCAGATAACTCCACTGTAGTGGACAACTACTACAAGTCGTCACCGCCTGATCTTTCTGTGCCACCTTCTGCACAGCAGCAGCACACTTATCAGCAGATCAGTCCAGGGAGTGATGATGACTGGGATGATGACTGGGATGACAGCTCCACGGTTGCCGATGAGCCTAGATCTGGAGTTGGGAGACACCGCGATTTTGATGGAAATGGTGCGTCCACTTACCGATTGTCAACCTCCTCGATGATGAGAGGAGGCAATGCACAGCATGCAAAGAGCTCAGCCACAGTCAGTAGAAACCTCAATAGGTTTTCAACCTTTGTGAAGTCTGGAGGAGAAGCTTTTGTTCTCGGGGAAGCTTCCGGCTTTGTGAAGGATGGGGATAAGCTTTGCGTGGTGATGGGTCAGTATGGTCCAGAGTGGCAGGAGAACCCATACCCCTTCACTTGTACTATTGATGACCCCACTAAACTGACTAAATTCAAAGGTATGAAAAGCTACATCTCCTACAAACTGACTCCCACCAACACTCAGAACCCGGTAAACAGGCGGTATAAGCACTTTGACTGGCTGTACGCTCGCCTGGTGGAAAAGTTCCCTGTCATCTCTGTGCCCCACATCCCAGAAAAACAGGCCACCGGGCGTTTTGAGGAGGACTTCATCTCCAAGAGGAGGAAAGGTCTTATATGGTGGATGAACCACATGACCAGCCACCCCGTCCTGGCCAGGTGTGACGTCTTCCAGCACTTTTTGACCTGCAACAGCACAGACGAGAAGGCCTGGAAGCAAGGCAAGAGGAAAGCCGAGAGGGACGAGATGGTCGGGGCCAACTTTTTCCTCACTATCAGTACCCCGGCAGCTCCTCTAGACTTTCAGGAGGTTGAGAGTAAAATAGACGGATTCAAGACTTTCAGTAAAAGAATGGACGATGGTGTCTTGCAGCTCCATGCCACCATCAGTGAGTTTGCTCGCAAGCAGATAAGTGGTTTTAAGAAGGAGTACCAGAAAGTGGGGTTTTCCTTCAAGGTCCTCAGTCAAGCTTTTGAGATGGACCAGCAAGTGTACTCTGGAGCACTCAACCAGGCGATCTCCTTCACTGGGGAGGCGTATGAAGCCATCGGAGAGTGTTTTGCTGAACAGCCCAGCAAGGATCTTGATCCAGTCCTGGATTTGCTTGCTCTTTACCAGGGCCACTTGGCAAACTACCCAGATATTATCCATGTCCAGAAAGGTAAAGCACAACTTTTCTCTGATTTGTTTGTATAAGGTTGCATTATCAGGAGCCTCCTAGCAGGACATTGTTCTGTTTGTCTTTTAATGAGACACCAGATTTGGATTATTGTCTGGAGTAATCCTTCTGTTTAAGGATGTAGCTGCAGGCCTAAACATGTTCCTATGCAACTCTTCAATCTAGCTGATAATTACCATTAGATTCTATTAACCAGCAGTTTAGAGGCATGTTTCAGAAGCATAGTTATGCTCTGCTTCACCTCAAATACACAAACTATTTTGTATGGATGCCACTAATGGGTACGCTTCTGACCAGCCACTTAGGCACTAGGGGAGCTACGACCACTACCTTTGCACCCCCCCCCCCCCCCCCCCCAAGGACTAAACCAAACCAACTTTTTTAGGTTCCTTAGATGACCCAAAACACAACCAGGATGTTCCCAAAAATAAAAACTGGCCTCAAGTCAGTTATCCAAGATGGCTGCCAAAATAGGGTTTTTTCACTAAAACACCTTTAAACAACATATAAACAACTTAAATATCACAGAGATTCAATGATAAGGGTCTATTGGCAGCCATTTTGGACGCCATTTTGAATCTTAAACCCATGAATGAATTTAGTTTAGGCCCAAATGAGTTTGCTGTGACCTGCAATGGTCTTCCCATTGAATCTATGTGATATTTAAGCTGTTTATATGTTTTTTTTTTAAAGGTGTTTTAGTGAAAAACCCTATTTTGGTGGCCATCTTGGATGCCAACTCGGATAACTGGCTTGACTCCAGTTTTTATTTTTGGGAACATCCTGATTGTGTTTTGGGGTCATTTAAGGAACCTAAAAAAGTTGGTTTGGTTTAGTCCTGGGGGGTGCAAAGGTAGTGGTCGTAGCTCCCCTAGTATTCTCTTCTTATTTGAAAGGCTGAAGAGGAGAAACATTAGTGCTTTCATCCAGCTAACAAGCGCCATATGTGTAAAGATAGATATGAAGTAGTTATGACAATCAGTGTTGTTTTTATTATTATTATTATTAACTATTACAGCACAGAAACCAGATTTTGAGCCACGTCCTTCAATCTCATTTGAATTTAATATTGAAAAGCCCATTTGGTGTACATTTGGCATTATATCTCAATCAAAAGTGCCCCAATCACTCTCATTTGTGACAATGAGGTGCAAACTGGCACTCTCAATGAATAGAATAAGTTTGACCCGCATCTGATCCGTATAGCGGCTTTAGCAGATATTTGATATTAACATTGAAAAGCCACTTCTAACAGGACTTTGACCTTGAAAATTTTTTCCAAGGTAAAAAGTTGTGGAATTGGAAACTAGTGCTCTACAAGTGTGGTGCTCTAGTTATAGCTGTGGTCACGTTACAAAACAAATATGCAGTATGTTTCTATTGGAAATTAGTTTACCTTCCTTTGTGCCAGTTCGTCTAGCCTTTGGCACTCATAGGACTGACGTATTTAAAGTTTCCAGAACAGTGGATTTCTTATTGTAATGGTCTCAAAGTCTAGAGTATTGGAACTGGTATGTTGATCACTGTTACAGCAAGAGTTACACTTCATGAAGCTGATTGTACATAAATGAAACCCCACCCCTGCCATTTCTTCATGTAATGTGGAGTTGCATCAGGAAGGGCATGTGGTGTAAAATTTGTGCCAATTCAACATGCAGATTCACCTCAGATCTGCTGTGGCGACCTAGAGTGAAAACAAGGGAGCAGCCGTTTGTTTTCAAGTACTTTTGCAAAAACTCAGTGTTTTGGTAATCTGGCATTGTCCTACATGAACAATGATTGTCCTCATTGTGTGACACAATATCACTCTCACGAGAGGCAACTTAGAGGCACAGCAAGGCTCCATATTAACTTCCACTGGTTGAGCTGGTGTGCGAGCACATAATTTAGGGCCCTTCATACATAACACGATTGAAGTCGACTAACACACAAAGGAGGCCATTCGTGAAAAATCTGAGCCGCTTCAAACGCCTCGTACATCTGTCGCTACAACCATTCGCGCACACAAGTGGCCAAAAGACAGCGAATGGCCCTGCGTGTGCTTATTCGATCCCCCTCTCAGCAGGTGTCGGCCAATTTCCAGGTGTCACACACGAACATCCAACACCGTTCGCTGCACACTTAGAAAAGGCGGGGCTATTTGTGCACCTGGTACAATAGTAGACAGCAGTCGATCACATTCGACCTGTCTGTGAAAACTGTTAAAGTGCAACACTAGTGTGGCGTCACCTAGCAACACACATGGATGTAACTGTGCCGAACCCCCCTCAAACACACACACAAATGCGTGTGGA
Organism: Thalassophryne amazonica; assembly: GCF_902500255.1. NCBI lineage: Eukaryota > Metazoa > Chordata > Actinopteri > Batrachoidiformes > Batrachoididae > Thalassophryne > Thalassophryne amazonica. The sequence goes on from NC_047107.1 coordinate 85,322,035, forward strand.
GTGTGTCGTCGTAGTCTGGCTTGCGGAGTGTGTGTGTCGTCCTTCCCCACCAACACACACACACACACACAAACACACCATGAATCCAACATTGTCAGCTGTGGCTCAAGGTACCGGAGTCCATTCGCTTTGCGGCTCAAGGTACCGGAGTCCATTCGCTTTGCTCATATGCTTTGCTGTGGACATACAGCGCCTGAGCACAGACTGTCAACTGGACGTGACCGTGCACGCAAGGTGTCAAATTAAAAACACAGCCATCAGACAGATGCAGGACAAACACATAATAATACATACATTAAATTAAAATCACAGAACAAAGCAACAGAGAGTGAGCATTTTTTTTTTTCTGTATCCTGCTGAGGTCCGCTGACAGAGGTGGGCGTGTCTCCCTGCAACATGCAGCTGGTCAGATACCTGTGCTCGCAAGTCACAGCTCAGGAACACCTGTACTGGCTTGTAGGATATTAAGTCGCATAACTACAGCTTGAAGCGCGGACGTCGGCATGCTGTCCTCGCGTGGAAATAAATTAAAATGCATATTACTTCAGCTGATCGCTGCATCAGCGAACTGTAACGCTGGTGAATATCGTGCCATGCAGGAAATCACCCCACTGGACGCCCCGCTAGTCGCATGTCACTGCAGGACTTCCCCACATTGTAATAATTAAAACACAGATCACATTTGCAGTCGATCACTGCACGCTGGGCACACCATGCTGGCTGCATGTGTTTATGACACGAGAGCCCGGCTCTTCATGAGACCGGAGTGGCTGCCTCAAGCGCATCAGTTTATTCATGTAAAACATGAAAGAGAGAACAGTAATCCATGTCATTTCATTACTTCCTGGTGTACGTCTAGGGTGGAGGCTAAATCCGCTCTTTATAACAGGAATTAAGTATTATAAATTGTGGTGTTTTATTTGCACCTAACCTCCTGTGTCGGCTACCTGCATCCTGGGGTCCAATCTTGTCTCCTAATGATTCAGACCATAATGGCAAACACTTTTTTTTTAATTTGCGTAAAAATTTATGCTGGTATTGCCTAGGGGTGGCAATCTTTAGGCACTTCACTATTCAATTAGGATTCATTTAGAAAATGATTATTGATGCATCTTTTTTCTATAGGAGATATCATTTTCCCCTCACTGTGTGACTAGTTGGAACATTTCAAATCAAAGCATTTGTAGTTTATCTATTGGCTACCCCTGTTATTTGCCAGGGTCACCACAGCTTATTCAGCATGGCTCCCCATTGGGAATGGGCACAGGTTTTACACCATATGCCCTTTCTGATGCAACTCCAGTTGTACCTGGAGAAACACACACAACCCCTGGTCTTCCATCCAAGTACTAGGACCTACCTTGCTTAGCTGCTGAGATCTGATGGGCTCAGGCTGGCACAGAGCAGATTGGCTGCCAAATCAAAGTATTTGTAATGATCCATAATGGATTTGTTTTCCATACATTCCATAATGGCTCAGTTGTATTCTCACCTGTGGAGCTCTCATTCATTGATTCTACATTCTAAAAACCAGGGGGCTGTTGCCCCCAGCCCACTTGCTAAAACCACCTGTGTAAGTGTGGCTTCAGACTGACTTGTATTTGGATTCTTGGGGTAGTATCTCACTGGGCCGCAACTGCTGGAGAGTAGTTGGAGACACAAATTTACAAGCAAACACATGAATGAGCAACAAATAACAGTTGGGATCTCACTGGACTGGTACCAACGACACATTAGGGCATGTTGCCAGAATGTCACCAGAATATCACACAGACCCGCGGCAAAGATGTCCGCATACATAATCACGAGTGCCGCTTGAATGCTGCATGGCACCCATGCAAATGGCAAGTGCAGCCTTTGCAGATGTAAGGATCTGCTGATTTGCACGTGAATGTCATGCAGCACTCTCACAGATGTCTGATGCCACTCACAGCCAGGGGCGTCGGACTTGGGGGGGTAAAGGGTACTATGTACCCAGGGCCCAGAGCATGGGGGGGGGGCCACAAAAAAGTGGCATTAAATACATTTTTGTGGTGCATGTTATTAATGTCCATACAATTCATGTTGTAAAAGAATATAATTAAGATGAATGTGTAAATGTTGCAAAACATAATTCTGCTCTAACAATAATATTGAAAGATCTCTGAGGGCCCTTCCACCCCTGCACAGTTGTACAATGGTTTAGTCCAGGCGCACAGGCGACCCCCTCCCCCCACACACACACATCCCAAACGGGATCTCGCAGAAAGAGGAGGTGTTTAGTAGTGCTGAAACAACTAATCGATTATTAAAATAGTTGTCAGCTATTTTAGTCATCAATTAGTTGTTAATTGCGTCTTTGCTTTGAACCTTGAACCAATCGCTGCAGCGATTCGCAGAGGATAAAATATGAAATTCATCTGTTTGTAGTCTTTCTTTGCCCTTTATGAAATGACAGAAGTGGAAATTTTGTTTAGCTGTGCAAAGAAGCACTCCATCACATAACAGTTTAGTTTGCTTTTTAGATTTTGAAGTTAAAAACTGTGTTCAGATGCAACAGAACTTGTCGCTAGATGCTTCTAGTCCTGTGATGTGTCACATTTAGTCCCAAACAGGTGGTTTTTCCTCTCTTTGTTTACACACAACAGTGCATAAGCTGCAGCTGCTTTGTGGGTTTTCTCCCTCAGTTTACAGTGTATGAAGAGAGAGGCTGTAAGGCAAGTGTACATTGCTGTTTCAAAAAACGATTAAGAAAAAACACAGGTTTAGATAAGGAATGTGACAAGTGGTAACTAACGGTGGGCTTTAGCCACGTTCCAACTCCTGCAATTAACATTTAGAAAATAGATTATTGACATTTTGGAACCAATTCAGAATTAGTTACATCATGATGCAACTAAGAATTGACCCCTCCACCACCACTAGTATTATTGTGGACTTTATGTTACGGTACGAGCTTGTGTGGTGATCTACACCCACTGAATTAAAAACTGAGTACACTATGTACGTGTAAAAACTTGCTCTGGGGCCTAAAGTTATTACTGTAATGAAAGCTGTTAAGTGTTGTGTTCAAACTGATTAAGCTGTTAAACTTCAGATCCCCACTTGAAGCTGAGAAAAGATGGCAGAATGCATTGAAATGGGGTTTTGTCTTCCCGGGAGGTAAACCTGAAGTCGAAAAAGGTTTTACAGATGAAAGGAAAGCAGCATGCACTATATTTAACCAATGTTATTTTAATCACAATGCTTACTTTATCTGAGGCTATTTAAATTTACCATTTATTTGGAAACAGGCAGAGCCTGTTTTTATGGTTTTATGCATTGATGTGCAGGTGCACGTTTCACTCTGACTGCATATACAGTGAGGCAAATTAGTGTTTGATCAACTGTTGATTGTGCAAGTTTTCCCACCTGCAAAGAATGGAGAGGTGTGTAATTTTTATCGTATGTACACTTTTAACTGAGAGACAGAATAAAAAAAAAATCTGAAAATCACATTGTAAGATTTTTAAATAATTAATTTGCATTTTATTGCATGAAATAAGTATTTGATACAATAGAAAAACTGACCTTAATATTGGGTACAGAAACCTTTGTTTGCAATTACACAGGTCAGATGTTTCCTGTAGTTCTTGACCAAGTTTTCACACTACCACAGGGATTTTGGGCCACTCCTCCATACAGATCTTTCAGATTTGGAGTTTCAGCTCCCTCCAAAGGTTTTCTATTGAGTTCAGGTCTGGAGACTGGCTGGACCACACCAGGACCTTGAAATACCACTCTTTAGTTGCCCTGGCTGTGTGTTTCGAGTCATTGTCATGCTGGAAGACTCAGCCACGTCAGTGCCCTTCCTGAGGGAAGGAGGTTGCTTGCCAAAATTTCACAATACATGACCCCATCCATCTTCCCTTCAATACGGTGCAGCCGTACTGTCCCCTTTACAGAAACGCACCCCAAAATGATGTTTCCACCCCATGCTTCACAGTTGGGATGGTGTTCTTGGGGTTGTTCTTATCCTCCAAACACGGCGAGTGGAGTTGATACCAAAAAGCTCTATTTTGGTTTTCTGTTTTCTGCACCTTCTGACGCACCTCCTCCGGAAAGAAGCGCAAGGAAAACACAGCAGGTGCACTGGGACCTCCCCAAGCACAGGCGGCAGGTCAGGGTGAGGCTTTCCCAGCCCAGACCCAGATGACAGCAGCGGCTCACAACGAGCATTAATGTCCATAAGAGTCTGGCAGTTATAAACAACCAGAGCAGAGACATCCCGGCAAAACACACAAAGCAAAAGGATAACTGCAAACACCAAAAAACCCGGCGAACAAGATAGAGAGGGCTGACGGCATGTCACCACAGGCGCCATCTTGGAACTCCCGCCAACCAGCCTATTTAAAAATCATACAATGTGATTTCCTGATTTTTTTTATTCAGTCTCTCACAGTTGAAGTATACCTACGATTAAAAAAAATTACACACGTCTACATTCTTTGTAGGTGGGAAAACTTGCAAAATGGATCAAATACTTATTTGCGTCACTGTATTTGTAAGAGAAAAACTATTGCTTCACCCCAGAACACAACTGTCTGTCCAAACTAAGCAAAATGTTCAATTTATTTTCATTTCTATAGTGCCAAATCACAACAAAGTTGCCTCAAGGTGCTTCACACAACTAAGGTCTAAACTTAATAATCCCTAGAGCAAGCACACAGGCGATAGTGGTAAGGAAAAACTCCCTTTGATGATTTGAGGAAGAAACCTCAAGCAGACCAGACTCAAAGGGGTGACCCTCAGCTTGGACCATGCTACCAACACAGTAGACAGTAACAGGAAATTTTGGGAGTCCATGCTGGTGCACGACGGGAGGCCTACAGAAGAAAAACACCTGCTCCCATCTCTGGATGGAGCTGCACCTCAGAGAGAAGAAAAAACTATGGAGTTAAAATTGTCTCATTAATATTTGTAAATGCACACAGGGTGAGCTACAAATAATCATTGATTTGCAAATGTGTTCAGATATCCACAAATGCAAATTTCATATTTGTAACTTGTAAATTGGTCTTTGCAAATAATGTTGTATTTGCAAATATAAAACTTAATTTGTAAAAAAAAATTACATTTGTAAAACTGGAAATTGTATTTCTGAATTGAGTTTCAGCATTTGTGGATCACCAATTACACGCATTCATCGCTTTGCTCTGCGACGTAATTTTGAGACAGTCTTTTTGCGAACACAGATCCACAAACAAATGCCGACTGATTCACAAATACACACGCACACTGGATATCCACTAGATGGCAGTGTGGTTCCATTCATTGATGTGGCAAGCTGAATTATTTTTTAAAATTATGTGTCCGGATTTCATCATGGGAAAGGGGGCGGGGGTGTTAGTGTTGTACTCTTTAACGCAGTGGTTCAAATAAGCGTATTAAACAGCATTGCGCCTGTGCGTGCTCCGTGACACAGACATGCTGCAAAATTCTTCTTTTAAAAACTTGAAAGTTCTAAAAGTTGCTACATTTAGCTAAGCTTCGCACAGGAGCCACACAGCATCACCGCAGCAACCAACCAGTCCAACTTTACGACAACTGTCGCAACAGCCAGGCTCCGCGGAGCCGAGGAAACTGATTTGTATCTGTAACACACAGATCAGTGTCCGCGGACTTATAAAACTTGCATTATGTCGTAAAAAAAAAAGAACGCTTTGCGATAAGCATTTTAAATACTCAGTAACGATCACGATTAAAGAGTCATCCGGGAGCATATAGTTTCAGCTTGCCACATCAATGAATGGAACCACACTGCCATCTAGTGGATATCCAGTATGCGTGTGTATTTGTGAATCAGTCGCCATTTGTTTGTGGATCTGTGTTCGCGAAAAGAATGTCTCAAAATGACGTTGCAGAGGAAAGCGATGAATGCGTGTAATTGGTGATCCACAAATGCTGAAACTCAATTCACAAATACAATTTCCAGTTTTACAAATGTAATTTTTTTTTTTACAAATTAAGTTTTATGTTTGCAAATACATTATTTTCAAAGACCAATTTACAAGTTACAAATATGAAATTTGCATTTGTGGATATCTGAACACATTTGCAAATCAATGATTATTTGTAGATCACCCTGCGTGCATTTACAAATATTAATGCGACAATTTTAACTCTATAAAAAACAGAATCAGGCGGCAGAAAGACAACAAATACAGTGTGATTTAGCAACAAGAAAAACAGAAGAAATACTAAGGTGATCACCGGCCACGAGCCCTAAGCTTCACTAAAAGACCCAGAATTTAGATAAAGTTGAGGCCGCAGCACTCTCTGTTTGCTAATAAAATGAATTTCAAAGGGTAGAAAGTATAGAAACGTAGTATGCCAGTATGCTAGTCATACGACAGGGAAAATAAGTGCATCTTAAGTCTGTCTCACAAAATGTTTGTGTGAGCTCTTTGGGATTCCATATTATTTGTTAATGTGAAATATTTCTGCCAAATTACATCTACTGGAGACACAACAGGCACAACCTCTAGTAGCAGATCCATAAGTACAAAACTATGTGTTGAACAGTCAAAACATGAAGTTGTATTGCTGCAATAAGAGAAGTGCAGTTGCATTGTCATTCGACGAATTCCATATTAATGATGCAGTGAGAATAATGGATTTCATTCATTTTCTGTATACATGCTTATTACAACTAAAGGGCCTTTCACAGTGAAAGCTTCAGAAGCGTCACAAATCGGTCTAAAAAGCATTATTTTCAATGAGACGTGTTGCTTTTTGCGAGGCGTCAGAAGCGGCGTGTCAAAAGCCGAGCTAAAGCAACGCTTCTGATGGGAGCGCGCATTGCAGCTTGTCGGCAGGCTGACGCGGTCAAAGTTCAATCCAGTCCATCTTTAGTCGCGCTGAGATGTGACGTAGCTTCGCACTGTCCAATAGGAACGACTAGGGATGGGTATTGATAAGATTTTACCGATATCGATGCCAGTATTGATTCTGCTTATCGATCCGATTCCTTATCGATTCCCTTATCGATACCTCTTGTTAATTTTGTACTAAAAGTAGGCTTTACAGGTTTCCTATGTATTTCATTGAGTCTTAAAGTAAATAAATATCAATCAATCAATCAATCAATTTTTTTTATATAGCGCCAAATCACAACAAACAGTTGCCCCAAGGCGCTTTATATTGTAAGGCAAGGCCATACAATAATTATGTAAAACCCCAACGGTCAAAACGACCCCCTGTGAGCAAGCACTTGGCTACAGTGGGAAGGAAAAACTCCCTTTTAACAGGAAGAAACCTCCAGCAGAACCAGGCTCAGGGAGGGGCAGTCTTCTGCTGGGACTGGTTGGGGCTGAGGGAGAGAACCAGTAAAAAGACATGCTGTGGAGGGGAGCAGAGATCGATCACTAATGATTAAATGCAGAGTGGTGCATACAGAGCAAAAAGAGAAAGAAACAGTGCATCATGGGAACCCCCCAGCAGTCTATGTCTATAGCAGCATAACTAAGGGATGGTTCAGGGTCACCTGATCCAGCCCTAACTATAAGCTTTAGCAAAAAGGAAAGTTTTAAGCCTAATCTTAAAAGTAGAGAGGGTGTCTGTCTCCCTGATCTGAATTGGGAGCTGGTTCCACAGGAGAGGAGCCTGAAAGCTGAAAGACCAATATGAAATTGGTCACTGTATCCTTGATCTCTGGACATAAATAAAAATAAACAAAATGTTGTTTCGCTTTGAAGTTATTAATTCTGACTGGACTCTAGCGTTCTAACTTGACTCGGCAGAGAGCCGCGCAGCGTTTGGAGCTGTGTGAACAGAACAGAACTTTCTCGCAACAAGACAGGAGGCCCAGTTAGTAACTTTAATCCGCACAAAAGTGACTCACGATTGGCATATTCAGGGATGAAAGTGGTGAAAAAAAAGCTGAAACCCAAAATTACCCCCCAACACCACCTGCACGAAAATGCTTCATTTCTAGAAGCTCTAAAATGCAATCTGGGACTATTCCAGACGATAAATTGGAGTGAGTGCAGCATCCATTTTTGTGAGAGAAAAACCCCCCCAACTTTCCTTATTCAAATTCATTCCAGTAGTATTCTGCTCTTACTAGGATGCAGCAGTTTTCTAGTTTGGCAGATAGTTCTGGGGGAAATCACCGAAGAAATTAACACATTGAAAATATGGTTTGACCGAAACAAACTGTCATTAAACTTAAATAAGACAGGGATGAAATGGAGGTGTAAGAGTCACTAGGTGTTCACAGGAAACACTTATTTATGTATGTATGTATTTATGTATGTTCATTGTTAGTTGGTTTTATATTTTCTGTTGTGTTTTTCAGGCTTTTTTTTGTCTCTTTCTCTAAAATTGTATATAATAACTAATCATTAGATTATTAATATATAAACAAAAATAAATTTTAAAAATATTACAATTTGTAATACATTTGACTCTTTTACGACAACAAATGCCTATTATACAGAAAAATGCACCCGAACGTGCTTAATGCTAATTTTAACATTGAAAATGCCATAGACATGCTAATGTGTTAGCATCGCTCCCATTTTTAAGTTATAAAATACATCTATCAACTGTTTCAGAAGACCATAACAGGTCGGTTTAACATAAAAAAGGTAAATAATACACTCAGATGTAGAGAAGCTTGAATCTTCGACTGGACTGGGTTGCTTGACGTGAGGACGTTTTGCTTCAAATCGCAGAAGCTTCCTCAGCTAAAATTCTTGCTCTGGTAGTCTGACTTCTGTCTTGACTCTTGTAGAGAAGAACCTCACAGATGTATGCTCTTTAGGGTTTTAGCGGGGGAAACTTAAGAGAGGCTAGAGTCTCTCCTGACTGGGAGAGACTCTAGCCTCTCTCAGCGTTCTCTCCTGAGTCCTGACTCTTAATTGTAATAAGCACAGAGTGATAATAGGTGTTGCCACAGTTTCAGTTTTAAAAACATATTTCACTCTCCTTCTCTTGAAATACACACAGTCTGCTTCTGTCTGACAGCAGGATATACCTTTTTTACCGGCCAATCGGTGAGTGATTTCCACAAAAAAAAAAAAAATTATTGTGGCTGTTTTCCTCCTGTTTACACGGTACCAGATGGGTGAGCGATAGAAAGGATGCATTGTTGTTGTCTCAGATGAGTGAATGATGAGTCCTTCACATAATAATAATAATAATGATGATATTAATAATAATAATAATTGAATTGACTAATTCATTATTAATATAGCACAAAAGCTTTGAAACTAATGGGGCATTTTTCAGTTTAATGTGGCAATCGTGCAAGGCACATACCCTTCTAGATCTATTTTTTCTATACTGCGTTCACAGTGTATTACAAATAAAATCATTTATTTAAAGGATTTATAACATGATAACTAGGGGTGGGTGATATAACCTCAACATTATATCACGATATTTCAAGCAAATTTGAAATTATATTTATGACAGTATAGGAAAAAAAAAGATTGGAGGCTGACACGCTCCTCTCAGTTTCAGACATGACTGGACTTGTGTCACTGTGCACTAGGGAACAAAAATGCAGAATTGTACCATTTGAAGTAGTGAATTGAAAAATATGCTTAACTGACACAAAAGTATTTTTTAAGTACAAATATGGAATTATTTAGCAGGATTTTCCCATCCATCGCAATGATGACTGTTGAAATTATAGTTTAGTATAATTACAGTTAATCTGGTGAAGAATGACCTGATGTCAATCAGACCAAAAGTAATGTTGCCAGTGATTGTGCTACACAGCGCATTGCTGTCTGTTAAGGACATCATTTTTACCACGGTCAGATTCTTCTGTCTGAAGGTTTTAAATCTAGGTGTTATCAGTGCTGACAAACAATATTGCAGGCTGCCAGTGCATTTGTATTAGTTTCAAATTCAGCTTTGTTTCAAACTTTCTTCTGCCAGGCAAAAACCCATCAATTTGACTAAGGGCGGAGCTGAGCTTCTTGCATGTACACACAGCAGACCCTGTTTGTGGACGGCAGTGGAAAGTCCGTCACACTTTTAAACCAGTCAGCCTGGACAGTGAGTGGATTTGTTGTCACAAGATGTTATTTTGACCTTTCACTCACTCAGCTGACAGACACAGAGAAAAGGACTCATTTCTCTAGAATGATGCCAATTTGGGGGAGGGGGGGGGGCAGCAGATTTCAGGGGCAGAGAAGAGAAACGTTGCCAACCAAACAAAAACAACCGAGAAAAAGAGTGGGTGGCTTGCCAAATACACCTATGCTATCTTGCTACTGTCTCAATTTGTAATTGAAACCCAGCTATTTATACTAATATGACACTTAAAAGAAATCTCATCACAATTAATACTGGTATTATCATGGATATTTCTTCAGACAGCGTACTGCTGTTGTGATAGTGATTACAAACTATGCAAGTGTTATTTTATTGCTAATGTTGATAATACATTGTATTTTTGTAACACTTTATGGATAGCTGTTTTGTCAAATCTCAAATCTAATTTCTGCTTAAGCAATATTTTTAAAGGCTTCTTGCAAACAATCAAACATGAGTAGTGCATTCTGAGGCATAATTTTTCACAATCATTTAATAGGACCAAGGTTGTATAAACAAAGTAAACTTATCCTTTTGAGACCAGGCCATATTATACACACAAATAAATAATGGAATACACTTTCCAAGTCTAGCAGAACCTCAATTTTAGATAAAGATGGACAAAATGATGCCCTTATTTGGTTTGTTACGGAATCACCAGCCTCTGAGGATGTTCATTCAGTTGTTTAATTTTGTAGAAAAAAAAGCAGATCACAGACATGACACAAAACTAAAGTCATTTCAAATGGCAACTTTCTGGCTTTAAGAAACACTATAAGAAATCAAGAAAAAAAGATTGTGGCAGTCAGTAACGGTTACTTTTTAGACCAAGCAGAGGAAAAAAATATGGAATCACTCAATTCTGAGGAAAAAATTATGGAATCACCCTGTAAATTTTCATCCCCAAAACTAACACCTGCATCATATCAGATCTGCTCGTTAGTCTGCATGTAAAAAGGAGTGATCACACCTTGGAGAGCTGTTGCACCAAGTGGACTGACATGAATCATGGCTCCAACACGAGAGATGTCAATTGAAACAAAGGAGAGGATTATCAAACTCTTAAAAGAGAGTAAATCATCATGCAATGTTGCAAAAGATGTTGTTTATTCACAGTCAGCTATGTCTAAACTCTGGACCAAATACAAACAACATGGGAAGGTTGTTAAAGGCAAACATACTGGTAGACCAAGGAAGACATCAAAGCGTCAAGACAGAAAACTTAAAACAATATGTCTCAAAAATCGAAAAATGCACAACAAAACAAATGAGGAACGAATGGGAGGAAACTGGAGTCAACGTCTGTGACCGAACTGTAAGAAACCGCCTAAAGGAAATGTGATTTACATACAGAAAAGCTAAACGAAAGCCATCATTAACACCTAAACAGAAAAAAAAACAAGGTTACAATGGGCTAAGGAAAAGCATTCGTGGACTGTGGATGACTGGATGAAAGTCATATTCAGTGATGAATCTCGAATCTGCGTTGGGCAAGGTGATGATGCTGGAATTTTTGTTTGGTGCCGTTCCAATGAGATTTATAATGATGACTGCCTGAAGAGAACATGTAAATTTCCACAGTCATTGATGATATGGGGCTGCATGTCAGGTAAAGGCACTGGGGAGATGGCTGTCATTACATCATCAATAAATGCACAAGTTTACGTTGATATTTTGGACAATTGAAAGGATGTTTGGGGATGTTTCAAGATGATAATGCATCTTGCCATAGAGCAAAAACTGCGAAAACATTCCTTGTAAAAAGACACATAGGGTCAATGTCATGGCATAGGGTCAATGTCAACGAGTAGATCTGATATGATGCAGGTGTTAGTTTGGGGGATGAAAATTTACAGGGTGATTCCATAATTTTTTCCTCAGAATTGAGTGATTCCATATTTTTTTCCTCTGCTTGGTCTAAAAAAGTAACCGTTACTGACTGCCACAATCTTTTTTTCTTGATTTCTTATAGTGTTTCTTAAAGCCAGAAAGTTGTCATTTGAAATGACTTTAGTTTTGTGTCATGTCTGTGATCTGCTTTTTTTCTACAAAATTAAACAACTGAATGAACATCCTCCGAGGCCAGTGATTCCATAATTTTTGCCAGGGGTTGTAGGATGACGATACAAATGAACTTATTGGCAGTTGCCACTTGACTAATGACTGAGTAAGCCCTTAAAATGCATTCACAACAATGTATCGCTTACTTTGAATAATTAAAGTACATGAAGTGCTTGTTGGATCACTCACAGTTCTTCCTACTTTGTAACAACCTGTTTTGTTTTTTTTTGTTTTTTTTAATTCCTCATTCAGCACATTACTGTGAGGTTTATTTTCTGACCTTTTGTGTGCAGATAACAGGCAACACCATTTCCTCGCACACTCAGCTGTCAGCTGTGCAAATGCTGCAAGTCCATCTAATATGTTGCTAAACGTTCTTTCATGCTCGACCTTAGTGCACATGTGGATGAATGAGGTGGAGGAGTACAACCCCCTACCCACAACCCAAAAAATTTGAATTATAGAATCACCACATGCAGAAGATGTAAACCCACCTTTATGTTTAACAAGGCCAGGATGTTCTGCAATTGCACAGAAATAATTTTGTGGCATAGCTGTAATTTATTTGCTGTGAAGTAACAAATTTGCATGAATGTTTTCTGCTGGTGGTGATTCCATCATGTTTTTTTCCCCAGTGTTTGTAATTAGAAGGGGATTTCCACTGGTTGTTCAGGTCACACACTCACGGCAGCATGGTGTTGTGTAACCAGGGATTATGCAAGAGCTGGATGGCTGAATACCACCTGTGTGCACCCAGGGAGGGTTTGCTTATCAGCAGCTGTGTGACAGTCTGCTGTATGCAGCAAACATCATTCATCGTTTCAGGTGACTGAGTGGGACAGTAAGCAGGGTGTTCCACATATTACATAGTAGGTGGCAATTAGAAATGGAGAGGCGGTGTCCCGACAAGATGAACTATCTGTCAAGATGAGCTCCACCTGACCCATCGAGTTGAGCTACCTTTCTTTAACGCGCAGCTGCGTATGCGCATCTCCCTGTTGAGATGAGCTCCCCGTTATCTAACGACAATATTCTGCTTTAAAGACAACGTGTACATGCAAGTCTTTACTTTTTTATTGAAAAGACACTTATTTCTATTTTTTTTTGTAAAGACAAAACTTACGTAGGTTTTTACGACAGGTAAGGTGTCCCATCGAGATGAGCTCCACCACGCAACTGCGCTTGCGCACCTCACCCGTTAAAGCCCCAGTCACACGGCACACGATGATTCCTGAACGAAGGGAAAAAGTAAAAAAAAAAGTCACAATTTGTTGAGAAAAGGTGGACGAAAGAGCTTTTATCACCGAACAGTCTGCGAAGCAAGAGCGCAAAAGGGATGAAAGAGGAACTTAACAAAACCGAAGCTCACGATCTCGACGCTTTAACGAAACGCGCCTGGAGCCACAGCTGGAGCAGTGTGTGTCTGCATCTCTGAGTTCCAGGACTCTGCGGTGGGACGGAGCTCATAGCACCTGAGTCCTGGAGAAACTGCAAACAGAATCTGTGGAGATCTGTGCGCACGTAGGTGGACCACCTGCTCTGGTTCCTCGTCCAGAACAAAAGAGGGATCATCTCCTCATCAACAGAATCCTCACTGTCTGTCAACACACTGTGCGCTCCGTCTTGCTCCAATTAAAAAAAAAAAAAGTGTGCCGTGGTCACTGCTGTATCACTGTATTATGTTCTAAGCCATATATATTGATTTATAACAGAAAACTGTCAAAAGGGAGAATAAATCTAAATATAAGTGTAAAGATGATTGAATATATCAGAGCAGTAAATTAATCAGTGCGTGTGAACGCGCGCATTGACTCACATGTGCGGTTATTCCACCAGCTGATCACTGATCTACAACGTGAATTCTGCCTTCCGGAACAGCTCTTTATATCATCATTTTGATTCATCTGCCTGTTGCAACATGTACAGAAGGACTGGATTGTCATTCCTACACTCATATTGTTATATTTAATACAAAATAATAAGTGCACGCAGCAGCTGTTCCTGCTGCCGCTGATGCTGCATTCAAGTACTGTCAGAAATTACACAGCTTTTTTTGTTGTTTCAAATTCAACAGTTGTTTGTGGCAAAATAATAAATTATATCCACACAAAAGATTAATTCTGGCCTATGTAAGGTGCCTGAGCCCATTGAAGCTGCTCCCCCCCCCCCACACACAGATAAAAAAAATCCAAGCAAGCAGGCTGAGTGTGCCCTGTAATTTCCGACGGTACATGAAGCAACAGCAGCCTCAGCGCTCAGAAACCGGCTTCTGCACTGTGTGAAAACATTCAGCTGCTCCAACGAAGTCAAATTAAACAATAACATTACAAAAACTAAACAAACGATTAAAAAACGTCAAGAACGACAGCAAAACGAAACACAGACGAATTGAGGTTTTCATTGCCCTTTGTTCAGATTTTTCAACAGTTTAAAAATCCTGACGTAGCGCCAGCTGCAGGAACGAAGCTGAGCGAAGGTTAAACGATGCCAACGACAGTCAACGAAAGTCCAGATTTCTTGTTTCGTCAGGGCTTCATCACCCTTTAAGTGCCGTGTGAGTGGGCCTTTAGTTGAACTCCGCCACTGAAGAAAACCCACGTAAGTTTGTCTTTACATAAGAAAAACAATAAGCATCTTTTCAATTTAAAAATGTAAAGACTTGCATGTACACGCTGTCAAGCAGAATATTGTCGTTAGCTGATGGGGAGCTCATCTCGACGAGGGAGTTCAGCTCGACAGAACAGCAGTGCAGCAATAATAATAATCTTCAGTGTTTGAAGTTCTTGCTTCCCCATTATTCAAATCCTCAGAATGTATTATACTCATACGGACATATTTACGGTCCCTAACGTCCTCAGTGGATCAGTGTAAGTTGTTTGTTGGCAAAAGTTTCAGGGTTCAGTCCCCACTTGTGCCACGATGTTACTCACTTAGAAAGTAAAAATCTCCATCCTTTCAGGAATCCCTCAAGTCATGAATACTTGTGTGTAGATTCTCAGGTTACAACCTTCACAGTAAGTCGTTCGTCTGATGGTTGAGGGTTCAATTTATGCTGGTGCCGTTGTTACACGTTTGGAAAGTCTCAATTCTCTATGGCCTTGTGCTGGGACCTACTGTTGCTACTATGATTTACAGTCCCAAGTACCTCAATTCATGAACTGTGTGACAATGTGTCCAAGTGTTCACAGGCTGCTTGGACCCCCAGTCGTTGCCACTTGCGGCTATAGTCAGAACAGAAGCTATTCTTCCGCACCTTGTGTGGAAGAATAGCTTCTGTTTCAGTGACACTAACGTACATTTTCTTACTAACATACTTTTCTAGATTGATCTACCCGTTACATAT
The DNA here is from genome assembly GCF_902500255.1 of Thalassophryne amazonica. Lineage (NCBI taxonomy): Eukaryota > Metazoa > Chordata > Actinopteri > Batrachoidiformes > Batrachoididae > Thalassophryne > Thalassophryne amazonica. The sequence goes on from NC_047107.1 coordinate 85,337,507, forward strand.
TTATGTCTGTTACTGTCATTTATATAAAGTTACACTGTTGACTTAAAATCAAACCAACAAACCCCCTGCACTGTAGTGGTGATTGTGTTTTTACAGTAGGTCTGAAAAGCTCATTTGCAGTGGCTGTAAAAATGGATGGATCTCTCGAGTTTGCTGACACTATTTTCCATGGATGAGCTGTTTCCTTTTTCCTCAGGTCTCCATAGTAACAGTTATTTGTCTTGTCCTTCGTGACTTTTGAAATGCAGGACACCAGAGATTTGTGTCACACAGGTTGTACAGTTGGGACTGTTTGTTTCTTTACTTCTCCTTTTGTTCTCGCTCTTCTCTCTGTCCCTCGTATCAAGCTTTTGTGTGTGCAAGGAACTCGAAAGATTTGGGTTAAATTGCAGCGGAGGGAACTATAGCCGGAAGGCAGTCTGGACATCTTTTTGGGGGAGGAAGTGTGAAGAAATGTGTTTCAGCAGAATTACTGCTGCTGCTGGAATGTTTAACCTACCGATTGAAGAGGGGGGAAAAAACCCGCTGGCTTGAGAATGTAGAAAAAAATCAAAACAGTTCATGATTACCTTGAGACCTCTCTCGTGGTGTTGCGTGTTTCAGCAGGCGTGGTAGTGACTAAGCTCTCATGGTGAGCGCAAAATCCCATGACGGGACAATATGAGGAGGCCTGCCAGCATCACGCCTCGGTATAACGTCTGCATTCAAAATGTTTTCCATCAGTCCACATGGATGTCATTGCTGCCGTTTTGAATCATTCCAACATGTTGTAGCACACGTCAGCGATGGTTACTGTTGCTGCGTAGTCCTCCGCCATGTTGACAAGGAGTGACTACAGAGCAAACAGGCCCACAGCAAGTTTCACTTGAATTTAAATATCAAATATTTCATCAGCCGCTATCTCCTTTTCTTTTGTTGTTCTAGGAACGAGCCCTCCAGCCGTGACATCCACTTTGAGCCTTAGGGCTGCAAAGTTGATTTAAAAAGCAGAAAAATGCACAGAAATCAAGTTGCCTTTCAGAATTTCATTATACACTAAATTTTAAGAAATGTTAGGGCCTGGTTTCATAAAGCAGTCTAATTTTGTTTAGTCGAATAAACTCACTTAGTTGACTGATTATTTTTTATTTATTAATTTTTTTATGTTAATCGTTGCACAAAGCTTTTAGTCGGATAAAGTGTCACGTTACCCGACTAAAGTTTTCAGCCGGGTACAGTGGAGGCTGAGCTCATTTTAGTCTACATAACGTCAGTGTCTTACCTCAAAAATAGCAGCTTTCATGTACCACCACTTGCTCGGAGACTCAAGAGCTCCCTACATCGCTTGTATTCCTTCAAAAGGAGGAGCTCCCTCCGCTTTTGACCGTGGTTGCAGCAGACATCTGTCATGTGATGTTTGTGACAGTTCTCACATTAGCCACCGGGTGACACTGTTACACTGAGCAGTGTTGTTTGCACAAAAAGACTTGACAAGAAGAAACTGAAGAGTGAAACTGCTAGGCTAAGAACTACGTACCTTCATTCTATTTTCAATTTATTTTCAATTTATTTTCATTTATATAGCGCCAAATCACAGCAGAGTTGCCTCAAAGCGCTTCACACAGGTAAGGTCTAACCTTACCAACTCCCAGAGCAACAGTGGTAAGGAAAAACTCCCTCTGAGGAAGAAACCTCAAGCAGACCAGACTCAAAGGGGTGACCCTCTGCTTGGGCCATGCTACAAACATAAATTACAGAACAATTCACAGAACAATTCATGGTCGAATATACAAGAAATGCTATTGGTGCACAGGACAGGAGGATTGCCAACACAAATACAACTCCCATCTCTGGATGGAGCTGCACCTTAAACAGAGAAAAAACAGAATCGGGCATCAGAAAGGCAAAAAATACTGTATAATTTGCCAGCATTAAACAACAAGAAAAACAGAGAAATACTAAGGTGATCGCCGGCCACAAGCCCTAAACATCATTAAAAGACCCAGAATTTAGGTAAAGTTGAGGCCGCGGCCCGCTCCAATTACTAATAAATGAATTAAAAGAGTAAAAAGCGTAAAACAAAACTGTACCAGTATGCTAGCCATATGAAAGGGAAAATAAGTGCGTCTTAAGTCTGGACTTGAAAGTCTCCACAGAATCTGACTGTTTTATTGACGCAGGGAGATCATTCCACAGAACAGGGGCACGATAAGAGAAAGCTCTGTGACCTGCAGACTTCTTATTCACCTTAAGGACACAAAGTAGTCCCGCACCCTGAGAACGTAAAGCCTGGGCCGTTATGTAAGGTTTAATTAGGTCAGCTAGGTAGGGAGGTGCCAGTCCATGAATAATTTTATAGGTTAGTAGCAGAACCTTAAAATTCTACAGTTCGTATGGGGCCGTAAATGTTAATAAAGCCAGTTATCGAAACAAAGGCTGGATAGTTTATGACAACAACCAACCTGGAGGTAAACAAAACTGTCACAAAACGGTGTTCCACTTTGAAGTTATTAATTCCAACTGGATTCTATCATTCTAACTTGACTCAGCAGAGAGCCGCGCAGCGTTTGGAGCTGTGTGAACAGAACGGAGGACGATTCGCGTTTCTTTCTCGCAACAAGACAGGAGTCCCAGTTAGTAACTTTAATCGGCACAAAAGTGACTCTTGATTTCACATACTCAGGGATGAAAGTGGTGAAAAACAAAAAAAAGCTGAAACCCAAAATTACCCCGCAACACCACCTGCATGAAAATGTTTCAATTCTAGAAGCTCTGAAATGCAATCTGGGACTATTCCAGATGATAAACTGCATCCATTTAGTGAGAGAGAGAAAAAAAAAACAACTTTCCTTATTCAAATTCATTCCAGTAGTATTCTGCTCTTACTAGGATGCTGCAGGTTTTTAGTTTGGCAGATAGTTCTGGAGGAAATCACTGAAGAAATTAACACATTGAAAATATAGTTTGACCGAAACAAACTGTCATTAAACTTAATAAGACAGGGATGAAATGGAGGTGTAAGGGTCACTAGGTGTTCACAGGAAACACTTATTTATTTCTATGTATGTGGGTCATTGACAAATTAGGCTTCAAAAAAGGTATTTTTATAACGTATTTTCAATCTAGATGTAAAACATATTTTTGAGTCCAGAAAAATGTGTTTTAACAAATCTCATTTATTGAATAAAATTTTTAACTTTTTTAACTCATTTTGAAACAGTATTTTGAACTGCATGACAAAAAAATGTCAGGTGGCGCAACCAAATATTTATAAAAATCTGTATATATTCCTAATCTTGATTTTAAGATGAAATCTTTTGCAACTATTCCTTAGCGTGTCTACACAAGGTAACAAGTTATTATTTTATCATTGTGTTCTTTTTTCAATAATTTATGGTTTTAGCTTTCTGTACGTCAGGTTTTGAGCCAAGTTAACATTCAATTTTGCCTTTAAAGACAGAAAAATAAAAACACAACATGCATCACATTTAAAAACCATTTAGTCACTTTAACATATTTTTTTGTTTAAATTGGTTGCACCACCTGACAAATATTGGTTGTACCACCTGACATTTGTTATAATATGAAATATACTGAACAAAAAATCATTTATAATAGTAACATATGTTCTATTCATAGGTCTCTATTTCAGTATTCTTAAATAGAAATATATTTGATGCACAGTTAATTGCATTCTCACACTGTTAGGAGGGTTAGGTTCAACATTGTTCTTGCTGGGAGAGTTAGGTTCAAGTTCTTCTGAGGGTTCAGTTGACTTGGATGTAAAATTCAATATTTCCTCAATGGCTGTTTTTCTGTCCTGGTGCTTTTTTTGATCTTCCCTCCACTGTTGCCTAATTTTTTTCTGTTCTTGCTTAGAGAGTTGGCTGATGGGGGGCTTCACAATTTTCCCTTCTCTCTTCGTCCTCTGATAGCTATAACACACAAGAACTAATAAACTGACAAATTTCCATTTAAGAATGTGGAAGTTGTAATATAATAATGAATGTAAAATGGACTGTGTATAGATGCATTACCTCTCTTTTGTTTTTGCAAGATATGCTTCCCTTGCAGCCGGATCATTATTAATATGCGCCCTGTGTCGTGCCGACTTTTCTTTACTTGATAGTGGCATCTAAAATGTACAAATTCTAATTTGAAATGTTTTAAAGTGTATAATATCTTTAAATTTAAAACTACTAAATATTTTATGGTTTGATGGATAATCTTAGAGCTTTGAATAGCATTATATAGTAACATTCCTTACAGTTGTGCCACCTGACTAGCTGGTTGCACCACCTGACTATTACAGCTAATCTCAAATAAACAGGCTTCTGTTTGGATGCTAGCATTAGCTTCTACCAATAGCATGAAGTTCAAACGGACCACTTTTTTAAAAAAATTAAGAGTTTTATGATAAAATGTAATTTCATGAGTATTACATTGGTTGTACTACCTGATATGAAAAGTGTGCCAGCATACGTATGAGTTGAAAGTAGTTATTTTTATTACTATTTGACAGAGATCTACAAACATTTTAGCTTAGTCTAAACAGTCACTTAGGGTCCTCTGGCTGATGGAATATCCTCTTTACAGCTGTTGTCTCTTCATTTCAAAGTAAAAGTCATAAGTTTATGGTTGCACCACCCTGATATTTAGGAAATGTAAATTGTTGGACAAACGTTTTAAAGCTTTTTTTTACAGCTTTAAAAACAAATGATATTAGAAATAAAAACATAATCAAAAAGATTTTAAACACAAAACAATGCCATAGTGTTTTATTTTGACTTTATCATTGCCCAGATAACATTTTTATTAGTTTTCTTAGTCTGCTCTCTTGTTCGGACAGTTGCAACACCTGACATGTTGGAGGTTTGAGAGGCCAAAACATAGAAGAGTATTACTATTTGAACTTAATGAAAAATGAATTAAAATAAATTGGTTTTATAGATTAAAGTGATAGATGTCATAAATAGCTTTATTTATTCATTTTTGAAATAATGGACTTGGACACAAAAATATGCATGTCATGTCATTGACCCATGTATGTATTTATGTATGTTCATTGTTAGTTGGTTTTATATTTTCTGTTGTGTTTTTATTCAGGTTCTTTTTGTCTCTTTCTCTAAAATTGTATATAATCATTAGATTAGTTATTACTATTATTGTTGTGCTTGCTATTATTATTAATATATAAACAAAAATAAATTTAAAAAATATTACAATTTGTAATACATTTGACTCTTTTACAACAACAAACGCTTGACAGCTGCAACTGCTTAATGCTAACTTAACATTGAAAATGCCATAGACATGCTAACGTGTTAGCATCAGTCCCGTTTTTAATCTATCAACTGTTTCAGAAAACCATAACAGGTCGGTTTAACATAAAAAAGGTAAATAATACTCACAGCCATATGCGCTTTAGGGTTTTAGCAGGGGGAAAAGCGGGGGGAAAGCGAAAGAAAAAATTAATCAAAGATGCAATGATCGAAGCACTGCTTCGATCTGCGAATCACTGCTTTGATTGGTTCAAGGTTCAAAGCAAAGCCGCACTGCAGAAAAGTTGTTTACAGACCGGCTGCAGGGTCTGCAATCACTGTAGAGAAATTATAATTTTCCTGACAAACACCCCCAAAAACAACGGCCACTCTGAAGGACCGATAAGGGAATCGTTAAGTAAAAAGGTTATTGATGTCGGTGAATGGAATCATTTCTTAACGATACCCAAAAGGAACCGGTTCTCGATACCCATCCCTAGTTGACACACTGTTGTAATCATTTCACCTGGTAGCTCAGGTTTCATTCAAAGTGTATTTACACAATAGTGTAAAGGCTAAAATGACTCTTAGAAAATTTACATGTATTTGAAAAGAACTTTATTTACAGTATGCTATTTTCTTTAACTGCCTAGAGTCTGAAAATAGAATAAAACCAAATGAGTACTCTGTCTCTCTGTGATGATGCTCTGGTTGACAGGAAAACAAACCTGTGGGTTTTAAAGAATAGAATAGGTCTTTATTGTCATTGTACAGGGGGGTACAATGAAGTTGGGAGTGCTCCTGCAGAGCTACACAACAAAAGATTGTTTAAAAAACAAGAAGGAAACAACAGTATTAACAGTCTATGTCTTGGGAGGGAAACGAGTGAGGGTTTGTGGGTTTTTTTTTTTTTTTTTTTTTTGGATCCTCTTGAGCATCACACGTTGACCACAGTGAGGAGAGCATGTAGCTCTTCCTGTATGTCAGGAAACCACTCAGGGTTACAGATTAGTCCTGCAATGATAACTGCGTTTGTTGGATGATATATTTTCTTATAGATAATAGTGATAAATGGTATTACTGTCATTTTAAGACAATTTGTGTGCCACCAATAATGGAGATTAGAGCTGCAGCAGTTAGCTGATTATTAATCTACTAAAATTAATCACAATTACTTTTAGAATTGATTGTTTTGAGTAATTTTTTTTTTAAATGTCCATATTCTCTGTTTTCATTTTCTAAATTGTGAGTATTTTCTTGTTTGTTTACTGGTTTCTTCACACGTATTTTAACAGTAACCTGACTAAGGGCCCCTTCACACATAGTATGAATGTGGCGTGTCAGTGTCAGCTCCCCCAACAACACGTGCATGTGTTTTGCGCCCCCCCCAACATATGGCATCCGTGTGGTTCGCACCCCCCTCCCCCTTGCAGGCGTGGCACCTCTCATCTGATCACAGAGTAACACCTTGCTCTGTGTGTTGAATGGACAGGGGGCGTGGCTGGCTGCCAACAGCAGCAGCTGTTGACATCTCTGGTCCTGGACGTCACAGCTGCAGAACAGATACCATGTTGACAGACACGCGTGTCTGTGCCTGCTGTCCTCACGTGGAAATACAGAATACAGGTGATTCCATGTCAATTCAATGAATATTTGAGGGGCCTCATGCACTTTGTCTCAGATTTTCTTTAAATTTTAATCAAATATTTCCAGACTATTCAGAACAACAAATCTGAACTGAGGCCTCTATCTAGGCCAAGTAGTTTCCGAGATATGGCCAATTTAGTGTGCATGGGGTATGCCGTTTTTTTTTTTTTTTTAGGCAAAAATTATGTGTTATAAATATGGCCTTCTTTATGAAACTCCTTCCTGGTTAATTTAAGCATCCAATTATGGCTAATTTGTGCACTCGCAAATGTATTTCTAGTGCTGAAATGACAATTTTATTTTAATTGTGTGCACACACTACATTCATATGATTCATGGCACACCCCAGAACGCTTGCACATAGATCTGCCAGGGGGATTCTCCAAGGTTTCCACGGTTACTAGGCTTGTGTACTAGGCATATCTCTGCCCACAGCTTTGGTAAATAGCATCAGGTTGAATAAAAATTCCTTAAATGGCCTTTGAGCTAATGAATATTTTTAGTTATAGACACACACATATTGTTGGTTCTGGTTCTCAGGGATCATGGAATGAAATGTTCATGAGTTGTGCCAAATTATTTTTAGTCAATGCCGTCTATAGCTGTTGCACTTGAGTGCCCCCCCCCCAAAAAAAAAATCCAAAATATGTTTCAGAATATAAAGGTCAGATGTAACTTTTTACAGAAGGAAAATCAAGAGGAAATATTGAATGTCAAACTTTTACTGAGGGGCTGCTTTCTCACGCTTGTTAAAAGTGCGTGATTTCTCCTTTGATTGAACAAATGTATAAAAAGCCAGTAAAGGTTTCTTCAATAAATTTACACTTACTGGTGACTCTGACTACGTGGTAATCTGTTCCAGAAAAATAAACCTGTAAACCTCTTTCAGTAAAACTGAAAAAAATAGTTCCAAGTGAAGCAGAGGTTTTTGTCATATCTTGTATGGTTCAAATACTCAAGCAACAAGCTGTGATGAGGAGAAAATCAAAAACAGGATTCAGTTAAGTTTATTTATATAGCTGCAAATCATAAGTCACGTTAAAGTGCTATATATGAGTAAGGTCCAGATCATAATTTAGTCTTAAGTCTTTTGTCAAGTGTCCTTTTTAGTTTTAGCCATATTTAGCCATTCACATAACATTTTTTTGTTTTAGTCAACTAAAATTCTGTTCATTTTTGTCTAGTTTTAGTCAAAAGTGAACTGAATGTTTCTTACACTTGTTTCAGTTGAGATATTTTAGTCTTTTTGATAAAAAACTGAGTATTTCTGATTACTGTTTCAGTCAATAGTAAGGGCCCCTTCACACACAGTGCGAGGTTTGGTCGAAGTGCACACAAAGTGTGCATGATGCAGAAATTGTGTGCAAACCGTGTAAAATTGTCCCTGCCTCTACCGCCTCGTACACCTGTTGCTACAACTATTTTTGCACACCAGCGGCTGAAAGAGAGTGTGCGCTGTGCAAACCCATCGAACCCTCTCGCGACAGGTGTCGGCCAAATTTCAGCTGACACGCACGAACATCTAACACCGCTCGTTTGGCACTTAGAAAATGTGTGGCCAGTCGCACTCTTGGTACGACAACAGTCTGCAGACAACCATTGTCATGCTGGCAGTGAAATTTGTCTAAGTTCTACACGACTGTGGAGTTGCAGAGATGTAGTGTGCCATTGGATCCCCCCACAACACAGGTGTGTCATGCACCCCCCCCCCTTCCCCCACAGTTGAGGCGCATCTCATCTGATCAGAGTGACACCTTGGTCTGTGCTCTGAACGGACGGGGGCGTGGAAGCTGTTGAAATCTCTGGTCTTGGACATCAGTGCTGCAGAACACGCACCATGTTTTGATGAACACGCACGTGTGTGTGTGTGCTTGCTGTACTCACATCGAAAAACAAAAAAAGATATATTGCTTCTGCAACGGGCTGGAGAGCGACACACTGTGACAGGCTGTTCGAGCTGGACAGGACCGTCAGTTTATGTGGACATGCAGCAGGCGATCTGAACGTCATGTCTGTCTGACAGGACAGTGAGCGGGGCGCCGCAGGACCATACGACAGGCCAACAGTGCAACAAATATGCCACTTTCAGTCATATCAGCAGAAATACACCGTAGCAGACGCTGTTTGGTCAGTTATCACAGCACTTTTCTTTCTTTTTTTTAGAAAATACATTTGTCTGCTTGTTGATTTTAGCTATTTCACGCTCCTGTTATAAGACAGTGATTGTGGTGCAGTGATAGAGTTTACATCTGGTAATCAGAGTGCATGGGTTTAAATCCCGTGAGTGGCATTTTTTATTTTTTTTAACCAGGGTTATTTAACCTTGGGGTTCTGTATTGCGTCCCCTTTTATGTATTATTTATATCAACCCAGTGATTTTCACTAATTATACAGCTGGTTTTTATTTTATTTTCCTCCATATCAGCGGCGCGATATGGTGCAGCTTGTCCCATGGAACGCAGCTGCAGCAGCTCACACTCGAAAGACACCATCACGTGCATGAACCGTCGTGCCGGCATCATGCACGCCCGCCTGTCTGTGTGATGTTTCGCAGTGCACTCATACGAGCTCTACCGCGGTGAGTCGCCCTGGCGTTATAGCGAATCGACCACATTTGCACTGTGTGAAGGGGCCCTAAACGATTATTAACTGAACACGAGAATAATAATTCATTTATTATATGGCTACTATATATATATATATATATATATATATATATATATATATATATATATATATATATATATATGCTAACAGATGGTCCAGTCGTTAGCTGGTATCAATCTTTGTGTTTTTTCCGATGCTGTTTAGATATTTATGGAATATGTTCATGTGTAACTTGGTTTTTCTAATCGTGTTTTTTTGCTTTCTGGTTTGTAACAAATGTGATACGCATTCCGGACTGATATGGGAAAAGCGCATGTAGGAGCTATATAATAAAGTGTTTTACACACCCCAAATAATAATACAATAACATGCTTTTGGAGGGTCGTATGCATTTTCAGAGGCCCAACATCCATGCACAGTTGCCCAAAATGACCGATATTCGTCCGAGTTAGACGAGGGCGAATATTGGTCAGTTGCCATCGCAGCTGTTTGCGATGGCATGTACAGTAGTGTTCAGAATAATAGTAGTGCTATGTGACTAAAAAGATTAATCCAGGTTTTGAGTATATTTCTTATTTTTACATGGGAAACAAGGTACCAGTAGATCCAGTAGATTCTCACAAATCCAACAAGACCAAGCATTCATGATATACACACTCTTAAGGCTATGAAATTGGGCTATTAGTAAAAAAAAAAAAAGTAGAAAAGGGGGTGTTCACAATAATAGTAGTGTGGCATTCAGTCAGTGAGTTCGTCAGTTTTGTGGAATAAACAGGTGTGAATCAGGTGTCCCCTATGTAAGGATGAAGCCAGCACCTGTTGAACATGCTTTTCTCTTTGAAAGCCTGACGAAAATGGGACGTTCAAGACATTGTTCAGAAGAACAGCGTAGTTTGATTAAAAAGTTGATTGGAGAGGGGAAAACTTATACGCAGGTGCAAAAAATTATAGGCTGTTCATCTACAATGATCTCCAATGCTTTAAAATAGACAAAAAAAAAACAGAGACGTGTGGAAGAAAACGGAAAACAACCATCAAAATGGATAGAAGAATAACCAGAATGGCAAAGGCTCACCCATTGATCAGCACCAGGATGATCAAAGACAGTCTGGAGTTACCTGTAAGTGCTGTGACAGTGGTGCAAGCATCATGATATGGGCATGTTTCTCCTACTATGGTGTTGGGCCTATATAATCGCATACCAGGTATCATGGATCAGTTTGGATATGTCAAAAATACTTGAAGAGGTCATGTTGCCTTATGCTGAAGAGGACATGCCCTTGAAATGGCTGTTTCAACAAGACAATGACCCCAAGCACACTAGTAAATGACCAAAATCTTGGTTCCAAACCAACAAAATGAATGCCTCGCAGATGTGAAGAAATCATGAAAAACTGTGGTTATACAACTAAATACTAGTTTAGTGATTCACAGGATTGCTAAAAAAGCAGTTTGAACATAATAGTTTTGAGTTTGTAGCACCAACAGCAGATGCTACTATTATTGTGAACACCCGCTTTTCTATTTTATTTTATTTATTTATTTATTTTTACTAATAGCCCAATTTCATAGCCTTAAGAGTGTGCATATCATGAATGCTTGGTCTTGTTGGATTTGTGAGAATCTACTGAATCTACTGGTACCTTGTTTCCCATGTAACAATAAGAAATATACTCAAAACTTGGATTAATCTTTTTAGTCACATAGCACTACTATTATTCTGAACACTACTGTGTATATTTTGATGCAGGATCACAGTCTTTCAAACAAGAAATATCCAGTAATTCACTCGACACAGTTAAACCTCAAGTATGTCAACAGATGTTTCCCACTCTTTACAACGATTAATCGATTAATCATTTTGAGTTTTGTTTTCAATGTCCAATTTCTTTGTTTTCAGCTTCTTAAATGTAAATAGTTTCTGGTTTATTTGACTAGTTTCTTTACTCCTATCTGGCAGTAAACAGAATACCTTTGGGCTGTGGATAAAACCAGACATTTGAAAGTATCCTCTTTGGGTCTGGAAAACATTCAGCATTTTTCACCATTTTCTGACTTTTTATGGAACTCACAACCAGTCGATTAACCCATAATGAAAATAATCCTTAGTTGCAACCTTAAGAGACACACATAACTAGTAGTGGTATTCCCATACTTAATCTACATCATGATGATTATAAAAGTGGTCAGAGAACAAAGTATAAAGTCCTGGTCTGCCTAACTCTTACGCACTGTCTTTTCCAAACAGGAGCACTAACAAAGGCCAAGGACAGCCAGAAGCATGTGGAAGAGGGCAAAACGGACCCGGAACAGGCAGAGGGCATCAACGAGCGCTGCAACATCATCTCTTGTGCCACACTGGCCGAGATCCAGCACTTCCACCAGATCCGGGTCCGTGACTTCAAGGCACAGATGCAGCACTACTTGCAGGAGCAGATCGCCTTCTTCCAAAAAGTCACAGGCAAGCTGGAAGAAGCCCTCCAGAAATACGATAATGTCTAATCCACTGGATTTGACTTTGCTGATTGGTGACTAGTCACCTCCCTCAGCCAGCCCAGAGGACCCAGAGTCATCCGTCATAAATGCTGCACATTCAGCACAATGGAACATTGAAGGAGATAATGCTCCACTAGTAAATTATCAGCGAGATACACATTTTTATATGTTGGCCACATGTTTTCGGGACTGGCTGTTCTTTATTAATAAGGATGTGTTTTACAGTCAAGGTGGTAACTTTTAAATATCATTTGTCCATAAAGATGCAAAGTTTTCTTGCCTTTACTGTTCACAAGGATTATTGATCATGCTGGTAGGTCCAGAGAGTGGGTGAAAAGATTGCTGAAACAGTGCAGTGGTGGCCCATCTGTAGAGGGTGATAGTGTACTTAACCTTCTGAGAAAATGTGTTTTTCCGTCATGGTCATTTTTAAAACTATTTTCTCACTATTTTTAGTATTCATGTGTCTGAATAACTTGTAATATAGTTTTAAAAAATAATTGTTGGGGGGACGGGGGGTAAATATACACAACCTAGCAATCGCTTTCATTTTAACTCATATCTGAGAGATTATCGTTTACTTTGGGTTAATATGAGATTAAATAGATATTTTTACCACAGCTAATAACAGAATTGTAACTAGTTGGCGTTGACCAACCGGAGCTATGAAGGAACCGTAATGTTATTGGATCAGCAGAGATGTGGCGCTAGCTAATGCTGTATTCATGCATAACCCAAATTTCCAACTTCATTTTCAGAAACATTTACAGTTTTTTTTAAGTCAGATGCTCAACACTCAAGATTCCAACCTTCACCACATTACAAAAAAATCACCAGTATACAGTTAAGAGAGAATAGAGCTGAAACTATCCACACAGATGTTTATGCTAACTGGGTGCAATCGTTCAAATGCCTTATTTAGCTTTCTGTGTCTTTTTCATACAGCAGGGACAGATATAGTGTAAACACTTGTACAGTTTTGGTGGGCACAGTTCCGCTAACTGGTAATTAGCAAAGCTAACTTTTTCATTAGTGGATTAGCTTTTCAGATAAATTTGAAACCATCAGCGGACCATTAGCTTCCGCTAAATTTAATTCCGCTAACTTTCAGTCCGCTAACATTTTTTTGCTCGCATAGTGAGTAAAGCTTAACGGTATGTGTTTTACAACTGTCAGACCGTTGTGAGCTCAACCCTCCCCCAGCAGAAGGGTGCGGGCAGGCAGCCAGGCTGCCGGCTGCTACAAAAGAAGTGTTATTTTCTTTCTTTCATGGTTTCATTTATAAACAAAACTAATTCCGGACAGTTTATCGACATTAACGGCAACTCTGTCATTTTTACAAAGTGAAAATATCGCACATATCTTTTAAAGTAATATGCTAGTTCTGAAGGTTTGAGCATTAATTGACACGCGCTCCAAAAGGCATTATGGGAAATGGGTCTCCTCGCAATTACCCCCCCCCCCCCCCCGTCAAAATGCATAGAACACTGCCATCTTCTCACTTCACAGACAGAATTTTCAGTTTTGCAAATGCCTTTTTTTTTTACAAATGAAAAAAGACATATTTACAAATACACATTTATTTGTAAAAACCAACACACAAGTTATTGTAATTTGTAACACACACAAGCTACTGTAACTTCCGCTAATTTTTTTAGCCGTTTATCGGTTTAGCTTTGTAAAAGTTACTTTTCAGTTGGCGGATTAGCAGTTATCAAAGCTAACTTTTTGGTTAGCTGTGCCCACCACTGAATTTAGAGGCATTAAATGTCCTGTAAAAACAGTGATTAGTTGATTATTCTATATGCAGAAATATACTGCATCTGATGTTGCAGAAACTGCAATGTTTCAAAAGTTAACTTATACTGTATTTGCTTTTAATATGGTGTATAATTACCTCTTTAACAGCCAAACACAAATTGAATCAACAAGCAACACTCAGTGAACATTAGCTTCACCCATTGTCTGCAAAAAACCGAGATGAGCTCTCACTTTATTGGTACATTCATTCAAAATAAGGCTCAGTGAATCTGACAAACAGCTAACAAATCGAATATTTGGAAGGACATTAGGCACATCATGGATATCAATGTGATTGGTCAGGTAACTTTAATATTTATCATATTTTTTTCTAGGTTTTGAAAATTTCTTGTCGTGCACCCTCCAGAATGCAGTGTGGATAGATGGAAGGATGAGTCCATCCCTTTCATGTTAACACAATAACTCAAAAACAACAAACGCTGTCATACTCCAACTCACCACAATAAAAGGGCACATAATGAAGATAAGCTAATTAAAAACTTCAAAATTTGATGTACTAAGTCAATCCAAAATATGACTTTGTTTTGCTTATATAATATCACCTATACGTGCCTGACACCTGGTGGATGGATGATGGCAATCAGGAGCAGGTGTGGTTGAAATTACATGTAGCTTTCCTTTCCAAAGTCTACATGTGGTGGCCACCAAGCAATGTTGCTGCAGTTACTTTGAAAAAGTAATCTGATTACTGATTACTCCTTGAAAAAGTAATTTATTACTTTAGTGATTACTCAATTTTAAAAGTACCTAAGTTAGATTACTAGTTACTTTATTTGTTGCATTCAGCAACAACTTGCCAACAGCTGTTGAATGTAACTAAAGTAACTTTGGCAACACTGCCACCAAGGCCACCACCACTATTGGAACACTGACAGACACGCACACCTAGCTGACCTTTCGTATGGCTAGCATACTGGCATAGTACAGTTCTGCGCTTTTTACTCTTTTAATTAATTTTATTAGGAAACGGAGCGTGCTGCGGCCTCAACTTTACCTAAATTCTGGGTCTTTTAGTGAAGCCTAGGTTTAGTGGCCGACGATCACCTTAGTATTTCCTGTTTTTCTTGTTGTTTAATGCTGGCAAATTATACAGTATTTCTTGTCTTTCTGATGCGTGATTCTGTTTTTTTCTCTCTGTTTAAGGTGCAGCTCCATCCAGAGATGGGTGTGGTATTTGTACTGGAGACCCTCCTGTCCTGTGCACCAACAGCATTTCCTGTATATTCGTTTTGTGAATTGTTCTGTAATTTATGTCTGTAGCATGGCCCAAGCAGAGGGTCACCCCTTTGAGTCTGGTCTGCTTGAGGTTTCTTCCTCAGAGGGAGTTTTTCCTTACCACTGCTGCTCTGGGGGTTAGTAAGGTTAGACCTTACTGGTATGAAGTGCCTTGAGGCAACTCTGTTGTGATTTGGCGCTATAGAAATGAAAATAATTTGAAATTGAACACCTGCAACAGACTGGCGTCCTGTCCTGGGTGTACCCCGCCTTGCACTCCATGACTGTTGGGATAGGCTCCAGCCCCCCGCGACCCTTGATTGGACTAAGTGGTTGAAGATGAGTGTTGAAATTGCACACAAAAAAAGTTATGCTATCACTGTTAACTTTAATAAGACCTTTTTTCAAAACAAGGTTTGAGCGCCTATGGGTTTAAAGAAAACAACAGCTACAGCAATCTGACCCTTAGCCACATTGATAGAACTTTGGCAAACTTGACATAACATGAGCAATTCCACAACTCATCTCCATAGGTTCACCAACTTTGGTGCAAATCAGTGGCAATCATCACTTTGACCTTTGATCCCAGTGCGCTTGACCTAGACCTTTGGGTTGACGATCATCCACATATCAAATTTGGATCAAACACACAGAAGACCAAATGTTTGACATTTGTTCCCAATGGCCTTGACTTTTCCCAAAGCAAAGCCATCAAAGGCAGTTCTGGGGTCAGCCTACATGCACATAGCAAATTTTCTGGAAATTAGCCCAAGTACCTCAGAGGAGCAGTGGAACAAGCAAACACATGTTTCTCAAATGATAGTATAATACAAAATTACAGAACATCAAAGTATTCAGATGCAAATTACAGTGTCAATTTTTTTCATCATCTCCATCAAAGAGAAAATACAATTTTGCATTCAAACATGTATTTAAATATATTTATCAAAAATACTGCCCATCCCTGAGCCAAGATTTTTTTTTAACATGTCCAACACTGGTGATGTGTGTTTTTGTCTTAACTATTGTTAATATTTGTGTACAGTATGTAAAGTTCACATTTAAATGTTGGTTATTTTTGAATGTTGAAGTCCATTTCAGTGCTGTTGGTACCTTTTTATTTTTCAATGAATCACAGAGACACGGCTACTGAAACTCAGATGTTGCACAGCTCCACTTTCCACCAACTCAGTGATTTCAAGCATTGGCCGTGTAAACACTGTTTTAAAGCGCCATGAGGACTAGCCCGTCTCTGCTGCGTTCACGAGCAGCACCGACTTACAGCCTTCTGGACCACAACAGAGCTTCCTCAGGCCTACAGGACAAAGCGTTTACAGTCTCCTGGCTGAGCTTTTCTGTGCCTTCTGATTAACATATGGTCAATTTTGTTACTAACTACTAAAAAGCTTTATATACTGTATATGTAGATATATTTTATTTGTTTTATAAAGCTACATATTTTGCAGCCTTTGAAAATCTAGGATCACTGTGCTTTGAGTAAAGTGTCTTTCGTGGACTGTTGTTCTTTTATCGTTCCCAATGGGGCCTCATGTATGATTTTTAAAAACACACTGTGTAACAGAATCAGCATTGTAACGGACTACCTGTCTGGATGATGGGAACTCATGTTTTACACATGGCGCAGTGTGTAATAATGCTGGTTTAAAGCTTGCAGAATGGAAGCAGTGAGTTGATTGGGCAGTTTGTCACCCTGATACATGCATTTATGGTGTTAAGACTTAGCTTTGGGATTGTATTTTTGAGCAGGTTTCTCGCTTATTTTAATACTGTGGTCTGTCTGATAGGACACTTACACAGTTCATCTGTACTGCTCACTTGAAGAGATTAATGTACAAGCAGAGAAATAAAGCCCACCATTCACAGAACATTATTACTTTTTTCCCCTCTGATGCATAAGCTCAGTGCTTTACAATGACGCTTCACATTTACTCACACACTGATGTCAGTGCTGTCTTGCAGGGTGCTCAGGGACAATTTTGGGATGAAAGAACTTTCCCAAAAGAGTGATTTTTGTCCCCCGCCATGAAATAATGGGGAACATTGAAATGGACTCCGTCCACCCATCTGTTACGTTTTGAGGGTTCTAGATTAACCTTTTACCCTTTGCATACATACAGGGCATCCAGAAGGTATTCACAGTGCTTCACTTTTTCCACATTTTATGTTACACAGCCTTATTCCAAAATGGAGTAAATTGATTTTTTTCCCCCCCACCCTTCAAAATTCTACTCACAACACCCCATAATGACAATGTGAAAACTTTTTTTTTCTTCTTCAAATTTATTAAAAATAAAAAAACTAAGAAATCACATGTACATAAGTATTCACATCCTTTGCTCAATATTTTGTTGATGCACCTTTGGCAGCAATTACAGCCTCAAGTCTTCTTGAATATGATGCCACAGGCTTGGTGCACCTATCTTGGTGCAGTTTTGCTCATTTCTCTTTGCAGCACCTCTCAAGCTCCATCAGGTTGGTTGGGGAGCGTTGGTGCACAGCCATTTTCAGATCTCTCCAGAGATCTTCAGCCAAATTCAGGTCTGAGCTCTGGTTGGGTCACTCAAGGACATTCACAGAGTTGTCCTGAAGTCATTCCTTTAATATCTTGGCTGGCTGTGTGTTTAGGGTCATTGTCCTGCTGAAAGATGAACCGTTGCCCCAGTCTGAGGTCAAGAGCGCTCTGGAGCAGGTTTTCATCCAGGATGTCTCTGTACATTGCTGCATTCATCTTTCCTTCAATCCTGACTAGTCTCCCAGTTCCTGCTGCTGAAAAACATCCCCACAGCATGATGCTGCCACCACCATACTTCACTGTAGGGTTGATGCCTGGTTTCCTCCAATGAAGATGCCTGGCATTCACATCAAACAGTTCAATCTTTGTCTCATCAGACAAGAAAATTTTGTTTCTCATGGTCTGAAAGTCCTTCGGGTGCCTTTTGGCAAACTCCAGGTGGGCAGCAAAGGAGTGGTTTCTGTCTGGCCACTCTACAATACAGGCCTGATTGGTGGATTGCTGCAGTGATGGTTGTCCTTCTGGAAGGTTCTCTCTCCACAGAGGAATTCTGGAGCTCTGACAGAGTAACCATCGGGTTCTTGGTCACCTCTCTGACTAAGGCCCTTCTCCCGGGATCACTCAATTTAAATGAGCGGACAGCTCTAGGAAGAGTCCTGATGGATCCAAATTTCTTCTGATAATGGATGATGGAGGTCACTGTGCTCATTGGGACCCTCAAAGCAGCAGAAATGTTTCTGTACCCTTCCCCAGATTTTTGCCTCAAGACAATTCCTTTGACTTCATGCTTGGTTTGTGCTCTGACATGCACTGTCAACTGTGGAACCTTGTATGTAGATAGGTGTCTGCCTTTCCAAATCACGTCCAAGTAACTCAATTTACTCCTGGTGGACTCCAATTAAGCTGTAGAAACATCTCAAGGATGATCAGTGGAAACACAATGCACCAGAGCTCAATTTTGAGCTTCACGGCAAAGACTGTGAATACTTATGTACACGTGATTTCTTTTTTATATTTTTGAAAATTTATTAAAATAAAAGAAAATCATATTGTCATTAGGGGGTGTTGTGAGTAGAATTTAGAGGGGAAAAAAGAATTTTATCCATTTTGGAATAAGGCTGTAAAAAGTGAGTTGTGAATACTTTCTGTATGCACGATAAATGAGCTTAAATTACAATGATTTTGTTGAAACACCTCTAATGACCTTTGCGAGAGCAATTCTGTGGACAGTTTAGCCTCAAGTTGTTTCTGGTAAACAGTCCCTGGTGTAAAAGGCTGTTAAAGTGTTATGATGGTAGAACAGGAAACATTTTTTTTTTAAATAGTTCCAAGTGTTTGATTAGCTGATGTTGCTCCCTGAGTTACGGTACCTGTCAGAATTTGTCTCATCCCCTGGAGTTTGTATGTTAATAAGAGCCAACTCTTTGTTCTGAGATCTCATTAAAATTCAATTTCTTTGAAGCATTGCAGCTTTTTGTGAAGCCAGAGACCACTACACAGACAGATAAAAAGGTTTTTTCCTTCACTTAACTTGGTCATGTGATATCTAATTGTGAAACTTTAATCTTTTTTTCTGTTCCTGGTTTGCCTTCAGGTCATTCCTCACACCTTCTGTCAACACTGCCAGAACCCCTGCAGATATCAGCTC
The DNA here is from genome assembly GCF_902500255.1 of Thalassophryne amazonica. Lineage (NCBI taxonomy): Eukaryota > Metazoa > Chordata > Actinopteri > Batrachoidiformes > Batrachoididae > Thalassophryne > Thalassophryne amazonica. The sequence goes on from NC_047107.1 coordinate 85,356,714, forward strand.
AGGTTATGCTATTGTAAGACTTTCGTGGCTGTTCAAAGTTAAGGTGCCCTGACACTTGCACAACTTTGATCCGTGCACATGCACACACATCATCGTGATGATCCCACCCACTGCGTTCCCAGCTGGATGCCGCGCTTTCTTCCAATGGCTGCCACATGTTGTGCACTGCATATATAAAATAAATGTTTTGTAGCAGAGTAATCATTTTCTATTCGAGTTGGCTGTTGAAAACACCTCTAATCACTTCCAGAATCACAGAAGGCTGTTCCAGCTGCAGCTTTTCACGTGTGTGTGTGCTGAACGAGGTGGAGGAAGCATTTGGAACCATCTACAAAGGCAATTATTTATCATGTTTACATTATAACAGCTTGGTAAAACAGTTGCATGTTCATACCTTCTTGTGTGCAGCTGTAGAAGTATGTTTATGATAGATTTAACATCTCGTTATAATTGTTCATTTGAGCTGCGCTCTGATGCGGTGCGCTGACGCAATTATGCACTTACACGCAGTGCTTTTGAATTGCTTGCATAATGTTCATGAGAAGTTCACGTTATTAATGTGTGATGTAAATTTTGAACATTTCAAAATTTTTGTGGTGCACTTGCATGAAGCTGTGCACAGTTTACAGTGGTTTACAATGAGTTTAAGACGAGTATACTCTTGCACAGCAGAGTGCGTGCAAGTGCATGGATCAAAGTTTTTCAAGTGTTAGGGGCCTTCAGTAAAACAAAGGTCAGTGTCTGCCACCATCACAGTTTGCAGAGCAGAAAACTGCTCTTCTGCAGTTGTGGGTTTTCGTGGGCTGAAACGTGTCAACAGCTAACCACATTCCAAAGACACAAACGTCAGCTTTGTGAAACCAGCGGCCTAACAGCCGCAGTGGAAATACTTTCCAGATGCTGGGTGGGAGCTGAGTAACTGGGTATGACAAGAGTGTACATAACCTACATGACCCTGTTACTGCACTCAGCTAAGAAAATGATCTTGGGTATTTGTTAATTTTGCCTCTTGAACCTAAGGCGTCTTTTTCTGCAGACCTGGTGTTTGCAGTTGTGCACATGGGTTCACGTTTGATGTACATTAAGACTTTCTAAGATGCTCCATACTGTTCTCTCACAAAACCATCATTACTGTATGTTGTTTTCTCTCCCTTGTTAATTTTTCAGATACATCTGTCATCATGGGAGTTGTTTGAGAAATATTTTAGCCACCATTTTCACTTGGTAGTTCAAGAGACAATCCTTTATAATTGATAACTGACAATAAACACAAAATGCTTCCATAAACTAGTTTCCACCCATTGGAAACTTTTTTGTCTACAAATCAATCAATCAATCAATTTTTTTTATATAGCGCCAAATCACAACAAACAGTTGCCCCAAGGCGCTTTATATTGTAAGGCAAGGCCATACAATAATTATGTAAAACCCCAACGGTCAAAACGACCCCCTGTGAGCAAGCACTTGGCTACAGTGGGAAGGAAAAACTCCCTTTTAACAGGAAGAAACCTCCAGCAGAACCAGGCTCAGGGAGGGGCAGTCTTCTGCTGGGACTGGTTGGGGCTGAGGGAGAGAACCAGGAAAAAGACATGCTGTGGAGGGGAGCAGAGATCGATCACTAATGATTAAATGCAGAGTGGTGCATACAGAGCAAAAAGAGAAAGAAACAGTGCATCATGGGAACCCCCCAGCAGTCTACGTCTATAGCAGCATAACTAAGGGATGGTTCAGGGTCACCTGATCCAGCCCTAACTATAAGCTTTAGCAAAAAGGAAAGTTTTAAGCCTAATCTTAAAAGTAGAGAGGGTGTCTGTCTCCCTGATCTGAATTGGGAGCTGGTTCCACAGGAGAGGAGCCTGAAAGCTGAAGGCTCTGCCTCCCATTCTACTCTTACAAACCCTAGGAACTACAAGTAAGCCTGCAGTCTGAGAGCGAAGCGCTCTATTGGGGTGATATGGTACTACGAGGTCCCTAAGATAAGATGGGACCTGATTATTCAAAACCTTATAAGTAAGAAGAAGAATTTTAAATTCTATTCTAGAATTAACAGGAAGCCAATGAAGAGAGGCCAATATGGGTGAGATATGCTCTCTCCTTCTAGTCCCCGTCAGTACTCTAGCTGCAGCATTTTGAATTAACTGAAGGCTTTTTAGGGAACTTTTAGGACAACCTGATAATAATGAATTACAATAGTCCAGCCTAGAGGAAATAAATGCATGAATTAGTTTTTCAGCATCACTCTGAGACAAGACCTTTCTGATTTTAGAGATATTGCGTAAATGCAAAAAAGCAGTCCTACATATTTGTTTAATATGCGCTTTGAATGACATATCCTGATCAAAAATGACTCCAAGATTTCTCACAGTATTACTAGAGGTCAGGGTAATGCCATCCACAGTAAGGATCTGGTTAGACACCATGTTTCTAAGATTTGTGGGGCCAAGTACAATAACTTCAGTTTTATCTGAGTTTAAAAGCAGGAAATTAGAGGTCATCCATGTCTTTATGTCTGTAAGACAATCCTGCAGTTTAGCTAATTGGTGTGTGTCGTCTGGCTTCATGGATAGATAAAGCTGGGTATCATCTGCGTAACAATGAAATTTAAGCAATACTGTCTAATAATACTGCCTAAGGGAAGCATATATAAAGTGAATAAAATTGGTCCTAGCACAGAACCTTGTGGAACTCCATAATTAACTTTAGTCTGTGAAGAAGATTCCCCATTTACATGAACAAATTGTAATCTATTAGACAAATATGATTCAAACCACCGCAGCGCAGTGCCTTTAATACCTATGGCATGCTCTAATCTCTGTAATAAAATTTTATGGTCAACAGTATCAAAAGCAGCACTGAGGTCAAATGGCAAATGGCATACTTTCTTTGTGGAACCTGGAGACAGATTGTGAAAGAGCGACTAATTGCAACAGTTTTTAGACATGCTTCAGAGAAAAAAAAAAGTGATATTTATTGTGGATTTTGGTGTGCTGTATTCAAATATGACAAAATTGCGGAGAAGTTACTGTTTAAAAAACCTAAGCTTTTAGCTTTTACATCATGTTTACTGCATAGAGAAACACCACTGATTAAGGACTAAGTTATGTGCTGAGATTTTTAATTTTATTGAAAAAGAAAAGAAAAAGGTAAATGGCATCTGGTAGCTGTTTTGGATTACAGGTAAATTCTCAAAGTTGAACACTCAGTCTGAGTCAACTTGGGTCTGTTAATAATATCAAACCACCTCTGTGCCAAATGGCATGTTGGTGTCATATTTTGCAGAGTTGTTGCATAAATTGGCTGGACATTTATGGCTCACTTATCCTTCATCATTTCAATGCCAAGGAACACAGGTGCATCTCAAAAAAGTAGAATATTGTGGAAAAAAGTTATATATTTTTGTCAGTTATTTAAGAAAAAGAAAACTACACTGAACAAAAATTTAAACACTTTTGTTTGTGCTCCCATTTTTCATGAGCTGAACTCAAAGATTTAAAACATTTTCTATATACACAAAATACCTATTTCTCTCAAATATTGTTCACAAATCTGTCTAAATCTAGTGAGCACTTTTCCTTTGCTGAGATAATCCAGCCCACCTCACAGGTGTGGCATATCAAGATGCTGATTAGACAGCATTATTATTGCACAGGTGTGCTTTAGGCTGGTCACAATAAAAGATCACTCTAAAATGTGCAATTTTATCATCACACAGCACAATGCCACAAATGTCAAGTTTTGCGGGAGCGTGCAATTGGCATACTGACTTTTGAGCTTCATGGCATATATATATAAATTTGCAAAAATCTAAAAGAAAAAAAACTTTTTCACATTGTCATTATGGGTTATTGTGTGTAGAATTTTAAAGAAAGAAATGAATTTAATCCATTTTAGAATAAGGCTGTAACATAACACAATGTGAAAAAAGTGAAATGCTGTGAATACTTTCTGGATGCACCATAAACACATGCTATGAGATCAGGTCTTGAGTTAGCTTGAAAAAAAAAACAAAGTTGGCCATCAATATATATGCGTTATTCACAGGCTAATAGCTCAGGAGTAAAATTCCAAAATTTCAGATAGTTATTTACAGTGAGATATGATGTTCTGCAGATCGACACCCTAATTGGACATTTTTAACCCTATAATGCCTGACCCAAGAAATATACAGTAGTGTTCAGAATAATAGTAGTGCTATGTGACTAAAAAGATTAATCCAGGTTTTGAGTATATTTCTTATTATTACATGGGAAACAAGGTACCAGTAGATTCAGTAGATTCTCACAAATCCAACAAGACCAAGCATTCATGATATACACACTCTTAAGGCTATGAAATTGGGCTATTAGTTAAAAAAAAAAGTAGAAAAGGGGGTTTCTGTGTAGGCTTTCAGTTGTCCAGGTGGTTTCCATAGTAGAGAAACTTGAATCTTCGACTGGACTGGGTTGCTTGACGCGAGGACATTTCGCTTCAAATCGCAGAAGCTTCCTCAGCTAAAATTCTTGCTCTGGAAGTCTGACTTCTGTCTGACTCTTGTAGAGAAGAATAAAACAGAAGCCAGCAAAAGCTGGAGTTTTAAACCTAACCAGACCCCACCTACTGAGAGGCAGACTGCTATAGGCTAGTGACTAAACAATAGCTCTAATTAGCAACTATTGTGCTGTAGTTAGCACACCTAATAGCAGGACAGCTGTCCCTCTAATGATGGGATGGATGCCTTTCTGATGGCTCCCTTGATGACGTGAATGACTCATTACCATGAACAAAAGACTGAAACTCCTTTGACCTGAGTATCCCATTGTAAACAGGGGATAAAGCGTGTCTCAGACCCCCCTCCCTGGTTAAGGCTGGGTTTCAAACGTTTCACAAAGAATGCCTCCTTGACCCCTCTCTCAAACCATTTCTTCTCTCTGGCTAATATTTTAACTTCCTTGTCCTCAACGTGTGGTTAGTGTCTTTAAGGTGGAGGTGAACCGCAGACTGAGGTCCACTGGCGCCCTCTCTGCGGTGCTGGTATAGCCTTTTGTGTAAAGGTTGCTTCGTTTCACCTATGTAGTGTTCGTTACAGTTTTCCTGACATCTGATAGAATACACTACATTGCTCTGTTTGTAACTAGGGATCATGTCCTTAGGGTGAACTAATTTCTGTCTCAAGGTGTTAACCGGTTAAAGTAAACTGGGATTTGTGCTGTCTGAAGATCCTCTGTAGTTTTTCCCCTACTCCTGCTAAATAAGGGAGAGACACTCCTCTTCTTCTTGTCTCCGTCTCCTGTCTATCTGGTCTCTTTGTTCTCTGGGACTTCTGCACTTTGTCCAGGGACCATCGTGGGTACCAACATACTGTGAGGGCTTTCCAGACACGTGCTTGTGTTCAAGGGGGTGGTTTGAGCCGAAGAGCAGATATTGGTCAGTGTGAGTTGGTTTCTGTAAACCCCTGTCTGGAGCTGCCTGTTCTCTCCAATCGTAACATCACAGTCCAGGAAGGCTAAATGGTTGTTTCTGGCTTCCTCACGTGTGAACTTGATATTGGCGTCCACCGAGTTGATGTGTTCTGTAAAGTCCTCAACTTGCTGTTGCTTGATTTTGACCCATGTGTCATCAACATATCTGAACCAGTGACTGGGAGAGATGCCCGTGAAAGACATCAAGGCTGTCTTCTCCACTCGCTCCATGTACAGATTGGCCACAATGGGGGATACCGGAGACCCCATCGCACAACCATGAATCTGCCCTGTAGTAATTCCCCTAAACAGGAAATATGTGGTGTTGAGACAGATCTCCAAGAGTTGGCAGATGTGGTCTGGTGTAAGTTTGGTCCTTTCAAGTAGAGACACATCCTCCAGCAGTCTCTGCCTCACAGCTGAGACGGCCTCAGCAGTGGGGATGCAGGTGAACAACGATGTCACATCAAATGACACCATAGTTTCATCTGCCTCCAGCTGTAGGTCCTTGATCTAGAAAAGGGAGTGTTTACAATAACAGTAGTGTGCATTCAGTCAGTGAGTTCAATCAATTTGTGGAACAAAACAGGTGTGAATCAGGTGTCCCCTATGTAAGGATGAAGCCAGCACCTGTTGAACATGCTTTTCTCTTTGAAAGTCTGAGGAAAACGGGACGTTCAAGACATTGTTCCGAAGAACAGCGTATTTGATTAAAAAGTTTGAGGGGAAAACTTATACTCAGGCGCCAAAAAAAATTATAGGCTGTTCATCTACAATGACAGTCTGGAGTTACCTGTAAGTGCTATGACAGTTAGAAGATGCCTGTGTGAAGCTAATTTATTTGCAAGAATCCCCCGCAAAGTCCCTCTGTTAAATAAAAGACATGTGCAGAAGAGGTTACAATTTGCCAAAGAACACATCGACTGGCCTAAAGAGAAATGGAGGAATATTTTGTGGACTGATGAGAGTAAAATTGTTCTTTTTGGGTCCAAGGGCCTCAGACAGTTTGTGAGACGACCCCCAAACTCTGAATTCAAGCCACAGTTCACAGTGAAGACAGTGAAGCATGGTGGTGCAAGCATCATGATATAGGCATGTTTCTCCTACTATGGTGTTGGGCCTATATATCGCATACCAGGTATCATGGTTTGGATATGTCAAAATACTTGAAGAGGCCATGTTGCCTTATGCTGAAGAGGACATGCCCTTGAAATGGGTGTTTCAACAAGACAATGACCCCAAGCACACTAGTAAACGAGCAAAATCTTGGTTCCAAACCAACAAAATTAATGCCTCGCAGATCTGAAGAAATCATGAAAAACTGTGGTTATACAACTAAATACTAGTTTAGTGATTCACAAGATTGCTAACAAAGCAGTTTGAACATAATAGTTTTGAGTTTGTAGCGTCAACAGCAGATGCTACTATTATTGTGAACACCCCCTTTTCTACTTTTTTTTTACTAATAGCCCGATTTCATAGCCTTAAGAGTGTGCATATCATGAATGCTTGGTCTTGTTGGATTTGTGAGAATCTATTGAATCTACTGGTACCTTGTTTCCCATGTAACAATAAGAAATATACTCAAAACTTGGATTAATCTTTTTAGTCACATAGCACTACTATTATTCTGAACACTACTGTATGTATCAGGAATGATACAGCATTATAAGGTTAAAGAAATGCTGCCCTGTTTACATGATCAATAACATTTTTCTCATTATTGACTTCTTTCTTACATTGATTTGTGTGAAAAAGAAATCAGTCATTGTATTAGGCTGTCTGTAAGCTGCAATTACATGAATCAAACATCAACATTACAATCAACATTACATGAAGCCGCAATGGCGTTAGGTCTTCCACCATTCAGAAGATTCAGACGGCTTTCGGTGGCTTTTTAGTCGAGTGAGTATCCGAGAAATTGTGGAGAGCTGGGCATGTCACAACATGTCCCGTGAGACTTCCAACATGGACTTGCTTTGTTCTCCGTCATTGCGGCTTCGTCCTGACGCGCAAATGCCTCCACGCGTCTTTCATTACAAAATCTCCTGTAACAGTGGAATCTGACGAAAAATGGCTGATGTCCATCTTTTCTGGCATTTCTTTGGTAGTCACACGACGTCCCGGATCAACACAGCCTTCACTTTGGAAATGTTCTGGTCATTTCAGCCTGTCGATGGCCACTCGAAGTGCGGCGTGCCCTCAGCCACTGTGGGCCGTCTTTAATCCGGTTGTAATGCTCCTTAATCTGTGTGATGCCCATAGGATTTTCACCGAAAGCTATCTGAATTTTCCGAATGGTTTCCACCTGGCTATCTCACACAGTTTCTTGACAAATTTGATGCAGCGCTGCTCCAGCCGTTCAGACATTTTCCTGACAATGAAAATCCGATGAGAGGGGTGGAGCAGTGCTCACTCAAAGCCTGCCCACAGGCGAATGATACCACCGACAGGCGTGAAAAAACTCACGCATGTGCACGAAGGTTCAAGCTTGGCTGATGCAAGCGCACATGATTCAAATCCATATAGTTTTTGCAAAAAATAAAAAGGTCCGATACTTTTCTAACAGACCTCGTATATAGATTTGATAATTACGGCGTATACAGCTCTCAGAGACTAATGATGAAAACCGTTAGCATTTGTGAAATACCTCACTGGTGTTGTCAGAGAACAGGGGTTATGAAATAAGTAACTGCATGTTCTGTCAGAAAATGTGTTATCTAAGTCATTTGAAGGAATGCCCCTTTAAAAGCGGAAGAAAACAAAGATTGCCCATTAACAGTTTGATGTTGACATTTCATCACTGTGTTGAATAACTGTAATGAGAACTTACAAGTGTAGATTGCGCCAACATTCCTCTTTAACATTCACAGATGACTCTTCACCTGACAAACATCAACCCTTATAAGCAGAACTCCTGTTGGTACAACTTCTTAGACTCTTCCAAACCTTGTTATCCTCCACAACACTCTTTATTTGGATTTTTATAACTTCTGTGCATCGCGTTGTCTGCTCCTTTACACCATGAACATCACTTACTATATGTGGCACAATTTGGCATAAAAATACTATTGTGGCACCTTATTCCCCCTTTTATTCATATTCGTCATCAAAGCAAACTCTAATCAGAGTGTGGCTTCCTTGACATTGTCTTGAAACTGTTTCCTGTCTTTTGCCATCCTACTTGCTTGCTCCATAGAGCTAAACACATCAATTATAGTCTTCTGCCATTTGCATTTTGGTCTTCTTCTTCTTCTTCTCTTTCCAGGAATGTAAGCCTCTAACACTCTTTTCTCCATGCCATCCTACCGCTTTATGTGGCCGAAATAAGATAATTTCTGCTTCCTCACATACTGCAGCAGCCTAAACGAAACCAGTGGTTTTAGGTTCCTTAGATGACCCCAAAACACAATCAGGATGTTCCCAAAAATAATAACTGGCCTCAAGCCAGTTATCCAAGATGGCCACAAAATAGGGTTTTTTTTCCCACTAAAACACCTTTACACAACATATAAACAACTTAAATATCACAGAGATTCAATGGGAAGACCATTGCAGGTCACAGCAAACTCATTTGTGCAGTGTTGTATAAAGTAACGGAAAATCACACTTAAGTAAAGTACAGATACCCATTAAAAAAATGACTTTGGTAGAAGTTCAAGTAACCAATTGAAATGCTACTCAAGTAAAAGTCTTAAAGTATCTAGTATTTATTGTACTTAGGTATGACAAGTAATGTACAACTAAATGTACTCACATATTGACAGTAAAAGTATAAGTAAACCTTAATAATCAAAAACAGACAGATTTTTTTTTAAATAAAAGTTTATCTAGGCATGTAAATGACTGGTAGTATTAGTTAAAATACTGAAAATTGTGCACATCACACAAAAACACTTCAGAAACAAGGTTTCAAAACCTAAACGAGAGTAGGCTACTCACTAGGTGTTCACAGGAAACAGTTAATTATTTCTATATGTATTTATTTATTGTCATTGTTACATGGTTTTATCTTTTCTGTTGTGTTTTGTTTCATTGGGTTCTTTTTGTCTCTTTCTCTAAAATTGTATTGTAGCATTATTAGTCTATTATTATTGACTATTATTGTCTATTATGTAGACTATTATTGTTGTTGCTATAATATATGAATAAAAATAAATTTAAGAAATTTCAATTTGACTCTTTTACGACAATTTCAATTTGACTCTTTTCCGGGCACGTCCCATTGGGAGGAGGCCCCGGGGGAAGACCCAGGACACACTGGAGGGACTACATCTTTTGGCTGGCTCGGGAACGCCTTGGGGTTCCCCCGGAGGAGCTGGGGGAGGTGTGTGTGGATCGGGAGGTCTGGGCGGCTTTGCTTGAGCTGCTGCCCCCGCGACCCGACTCCAGATAAAGTGGAAGAAAATGGATGGTTGGATGGATCTTTTACGACAACGAACGCAAATCAACACAAACATGCTGATGCGAACAGCTTAATGCTAACTTTAACATTGAAAACACCATAGATATGCTAATGAGTTAGCATCGGTCCCGTTTTTAAGTTAGAAAATACATCTACCAACTGTTTCAGAAGACCATAACAGGTCGGTTTAACATAAAAATATTAAATATTACTCACAGACATATGCTCTTCAGGGTTTTAGTGGGAAAAAAATTAGGATAAAGCGAAATAAAATCCACGAATCGTAGATCGAAGCACTGCTTCGACCTGCGAATCACTGCTTCGATTGGTTCAAGGTTCAAAGCAAAGCTGCGCTGCAGAAAAGTTGATTACAGACCCGCTGCAGGTTTGTAATCAATGCAAAGAAATGATCATTTTCCTGACAAACACCCCACAGGTGCGCAACTGCAAAAAAGCCTACCGGACATGCCTCATGACAAATCGGCCTGACTTCATTGCAGTAACAAGTAGTGGTATCTGTGGCTGAAAACACGACTTTTTTCGTGTGTGTTTGTAACGAGTAATGGCATGGCGCAAAGAAAATGTATCGGAGTAGAAGTATGCAATTAAGGTCGGAAATATAGTGAAGTATAAGTGAAAGTAAGCTGAATTTAAAAAACTCAAGTAAAGTACAAAGTCTCCCAAAACGTACTTAAGTACAGTAGTGAAGTATTTTTACTTCGTTACTATACAACACTGGGTTTAAGATTCAAAATGGCGTCCAAAATGGCTGCCAATAGACCCTTATCATTAAAATACATAGTAGTAACAAACAATAGACTTAATGACAGAAATCATTGGTGTTTTAGTGAAAAAAAAAACTATTTTGGCGGCCATCTCGGACGCAATCTTGGAAAACTGGCTTGAGGCCAGTTTTTATTTTTGGGAACATCCTGATTGTGTTTTGGGGTCATCTAAGGAAGCTATAAAGTTGGTTTGGTTTAGTCCTGGGGGTGGTGCAAAGGTAGTGGTCGTAGCTCCCCTAGTACAAGCGCCTCTCTTATACTGTCATTTGTGCGGTGTTGAGTCCATGGGACCCACAAGATCCTTCAGTAGCACTTGTTTTCGAAGGCTGTGATGTGTTGTTCATGATCCAACTTGCGCAGCACCCAGGTTTCGCAGCCATAGGTGGCCACTGGAAAGACACATGCTCTGATGATCCATAGCTTGGTTGCTTATCCTGCCATGCCAAAGCTTCTTCATCCCAGTGAGAGCTTGCAAACCCATGGCCAATCTACTTCTGATTTCTTTGCTGTTATCACTATCATCCTGGATCTTTGCATCAAGGTACATAAAATGGTCCACTTCTTCCAGTACAGATGCATTAATTGATATTTGCTGTGTGTTTTCATCATTGTGTTCACTTGACACTGCCATAACCCTGGTCTTTTTTACATTCATCTTCAGGCCGTGTGATTCACTTTCTCTGTTCACTGATTCGAGTCTGCTCAAACCAGATCTTGACTTCGACATAAGGGCAGCATCATCTGCATATCTTAGATCACTTAAGGCTTGCCCTCCTACCTGTAGAAGATCATAACCTTCTCAGCGTTCATCTTTCATGGCTTCTCACATGATGCCTTCTGTATAGATGTTAAACAGCACTGGAGAAAGTATGCAGCCCTGCCGGACGCCCTTCTCTACGTTAAACCAATCAGTTGTTCCACACTCTGATGACTGCTGATTTATTAATATCTTCAGTTTAAATCTTCTGTTATCTACAGTAGTGTTCAGAATAATAGTAGTGCTATGTGACTAAAAAGATTAATCCATGTTTTGAGTATATTTCTTATTGTTACATGGGAAACAAGGTACCAGTAGATTCAGTCGATTCTCACAAATCCAACAAGATCAAGCATTCATGATATGCACACTCTTAAGGCTATGAAATTGGGCTATTAGTAAAAAAAAGTAGAAAAGGGGGTGTTCACAATAATAGTAGTGTGGCATTCAGTCAATGAGTTCGTCAATTTTGTTGAACAAACAGGTGTGAATCAGGTGTCCACTATTTAAGGATGAAGGATGAAGTCAGCACCTGTTGAACATGCTTTTCCCTTTGAAAGCCTGAGGAAAATGGGACGTTCAAGACATTGTTCAGAAGAACAGCGTAGTTTGATTAAAAAGTTGATTGGAGAGGGGAAAACGTATACGCAGGTGCAAAAAATTATAGGCTGTTCATCTACAATGATCTCCAATGCTTTAAAATGGACAAAAAAACCAGAGACACGTGGAAGAAAACAAAAAACAACCATCAAAATGGATAGAAGAATAACCAGAATGGCAAAGGCTCACCCATTGATCAGCTCCAGGATGATCAAAGACAGTCTGGAGTTACCTGAAAGTGCTGTGACAGTTAGAAGATGCCTGTGTGAAGCTAATTTATTTGCAAGAATCCCCCGCAAAGTCCCTCTGTTAAATAAAAGATGTGAAGAAGAGGTTACAATTTGCCAAAGAACTGGCCTAAAGAGAAATGGAGGAAAATTTTATGGACTGATGAGAGTAAAACTGTTGTTTTTGGGTCCAAGGGCCGCAGACAGTTTGTGAGACGACCCCCAAACTCTGAATTCAAGCCACAGTTCACAGTGAAGACAGTGAAGCATGGTGGTGCAAGCATCATGATATGGGCATGTTTCTCCTACTATGGTGTTGGGCCTATATATCGCATACCAGGTATCATGGATCAGTTTGGATATGTCAAAATACTTGAAAAGGTCATGTTGCCTTATGCTGAAGAGGACATGCCCTTGAAATGGGTGTTTCAACAAGACAATGACCCCAAGCACACTAGTAAACGAGCAAAATCTTTGTTCCAAACCAACAAAATTAATGCCTCACAGATGTGAAGAAATCATGAAAAACTGTGGTTATACAACTAAATACTAGTTTAGTGATTCACAGGATTGCTAAAAAAGCAGTTTGAACATAATAGTTTTGAGTTTGTAGCATCAACAGCAGATGCTACTATTATTGTGAACACCCCCTTTTCTACTTTTTTTTTTACTAAAACCCAATTTCATAGCCTTAAGAGTGTGCATATCATGAATGCTTGGTCTTGTTGGATTCTATCACGGAGAAACTATGGAGACCTGACATTTGCTGTTTGGTATCTATTTTGGGTCAAGGATGAACGCTGCGAAAACAGAATGTTGATGGGACTAATATTTTTGGAGAAATTAGCGATATTAGCTAACAACATTAAACGATGGTTGTTGTGCTGCAATGCACCATGGGAGTTCAGGGTTTTGGGGTTTTAAATGTTATTGTGGTTCATGTTAATTTAACAGTGTTGTTAGTGTTATTGATTTATTGTATTTTTGTAGTTCAATTGGTTTAGTTAGTTTAGTTAAGTGTCATATTGCCGTTATCATTCGCTGTTTCACAGTTGTGAATCTCACACCATCTCGCGGTCCGTGACTCACGCGAGATGGCGAGAGTTCCAGTTTAGGACACAATGTAAACAAACATTGTGAACTAAGGATAACAAGGCAACATCGGGGCACGGCAGAAGTCCATCACAGGTGCTGCACCTCTGCTAGATAACCCTCTCAACTTGGGAGGATGTGTCATTGTCATAATCACCCGTGAACTCGCTGGATCAACGCCATCCACATCCTTGCTAACCATTTTTTACATGTGCTGTGAGACGCTGGAACTGTGCTGGTGCCATGGTGCATTTTGGGAAGCGCAGGGGGCCACCAGGGAGATTATGGGAAATGTTAAATTACTGAATGAATGAAAAGTGTAGTACGTTTGATGTCTTACGCCACCGTCTCTGTATGTGGGTGTGTAAAAAAAAAAGCACCTGCTTGCGGTAGTATGCAGAAACAACAAAAAGGTGTGTGTATGTGTGTGTATAACTTAGCTCATGGGCAAACCGGGGAGAGATGACATTTTCCATTTGGTATGCTTATGTATTTTGAGTGAAGGATGAACGCTGCGGAAACAGAACATTGACAGGACTAATATTTTTGGAGAAACTATGGATATTAGCTGACAACACTGACTAATGGACATTGATAATTACATTCTGGACTCACACCATTCCAGCAGTGGGCGGTAAATCATCTATATGTTAAACGCATGCATGCATAATTTTATTTAGTAAGTTCAATGTAAGTACATATAACTGTAAATACGTTAAAAATACATGGGTGACACAAGAAAGTGAAAACACTTATTTCCTTTGTGGTCCATTTAAAAATCAAATGGCAAAATAGAAGTAATAATAAAAAAATAATACTGCTAATAATAATAATAATACAAATAATAATTATAATAATAGCATGTATAAGATAACAAGAACCTAAACAATTTCTAAATACATTAAGACAGTAAATTAACATAAAAAATTACATAATTAACAAGGGTTAATTAAAAGGGTTGAGTTCTTCTTCTAAAAATTGTTGAGGTCCAAGGTTCTAAAAACATTCTGGACTCACATGCCATTCCAAATAGAAATTTTGCATCATTTATTGCCACTCTTGAAAAATGTCAGCTACCCATTTTATAAACTCTACCCAATCTAGAGCCCATGGATCCCCACGGGCGACACGCTAGTTATTATATATTCATGATATTACGATGACTGTTTGGAAAGTTCCCTCGATCTTCAATGTACTTAGAATTTCTTTTAGCTCCTTCCATATTGCTCTGGGTTGCCACAGGAGATCTGGTGTCGCTGACTGAACAGCCCCCCCTAAAAATTGGTTCCCCCCTGCCTTCACTGCGTATGCATCATTTTGGAGCATCTCCAGCAATTCACCATTTCTCACCTATGACTGCAGTCCAGTCATCATCTATCTCAGTGACAGATATCTGAAGCTTTTGTACAGCAATCATTTCCACATAAATTCAGCATTATTCCATAATAAAAGACGGGGGAGCAATCAGAGCACAGCAGCAGCATGTCTGAGTCTGACTCTCTGAGTCTGACTCTCTACACCTAAGGTGATCAAAGGGAATAATGTGATTATTAACCATCAGATGACAAAGTAAAACCACTTAAATAATTCTAAAGTCAGTTTTAAGCAGAAATGAGGGGATAATCCTATGAATCACTGCTGACACTCTGAAATGACGCATGCAAGGCAGTGACAACCCTTCAGACTGCGACACCAGTATGGATTTGGCAAAGGTTTTACACTGGATTCCCTTCCTGACGCAAGTCCAGATGAGTGACCTTTAAGCATAGACATTCCATTTGGAAGTCATCTTGAGCCTGTCGTACAAGTCTCAATAGCTTTTTAAACATCATCATTTTGTATTTTAAGGTGATGCTTTAAAATTGTAACATAGGGAGTATCTCCTACATGCTGCTTCTGTGTAAAATAGGGAGTACACTTGTATATTAGTTAATGTATATAGTTGTGGTCAAATACAACTCAAGTGCTGCACGTGTTTTTCTTCACCCTCAGCTTGTTCAGTTTCCACTTTGCTGATCAATCCAAGTTGAATTTCCCATATTGCATGACAGTCAGTTTCAAGGTACTGTTGGTATGAACTAGTCAGTCATTAAATTGAAGTGATATCTAAAAACTGAGATTATAATAATAACAATAACTTCTCAAAATAATTTCTCAGCCTGCGCAGGGCTGTTCCCTCCCCCCAGACTGTCGAACAAGGCCGTCGACGGCGCCAAAACTGGCTGCCTTCCGGAGTGTTCTGATAAACTGGTCCTTTCAAATCTCGGTTGTCGTCCTGTGTCCTTGTTTTGTCTCTGTGATTATTGTTTTTTTGTGCTGATGGGATTTTTTTTTTCCTCATTGCCGCTGTGTAATGCAGCGGCTATGAGGGGGTTTTTTTTCTTCTCCTTTTCCCTCGTGTTTTGCTTCATATATATGTTTTATGTACCGGGCCGGCCTATGTGTTGTGTGTTATGTGTGTTGTTTGTTATGGGTCGGTGTTGGTTTGCTCAGCCCTGCTGTTGACCAAGGCAGGGATGTACATCTGGAGCTGGTCCCCGGGCGCCTAATGGCGACCTCTGCTCCTACTGGCAAATAGGATGGGTTAAATGCAGTAGCCACATTTCATTGTGCAGGAAAGTTCTTCTGTTCTGTGCATATGACAAAAAAATTTCCTTGATCCTTGATAACAAATAAGTGCTGAAATTAATTGCAAAACTATAGTTACTTGTGTGAGCTTAACTTTATATGCAGTCAGTAAACTCTGTTTATTTCAATTTCAATTTATTTCATTTAACAGAGTTGCCTCAACGTGCTTCATACTGCCGTTATCATTCGCTGTTTCACAGTTGTGAATCTCAGCAGTGGTAAGAAAAAAATTCCCTCTGAGAAAGAAACCTCAAGCAGACCAGACTCAAAGGGGTGACCCTCTGCTTGCGCTATGCTACAGACACAAATTACAGAACAATTCACAAAACGAATATACTGTACAGGAAATGTTGTTGGTGCACAGGACAGGAGGGTCTCCAGCACAAATACCACACCCATCTCTGGATGGAGCTACACCTTATACAGAGAGAAAAAACAGAATCAGGCATCAGAAAGACAAGAAATTTCCCTGCCTGAAGCCTGATCATTTCAGATCTCAGAAGCTAAGCAGAGTGGATTCTGGTTAGTATTTGTGTGACAGAGGCCAGAAGGAGTCGCTGTGCAATAGCAGTCAGTAAACCAACAGTGAAAAGAGGTCTCTGGCCACAAGGACAGAACCCTGGGTTTTAGCTTTCTGGTTAGAGAGTCTGCCTCCCATGCTGGAGATCGTGAGTTTGCGTCCTGAGGGGAGCAAGTGGAAGGAGTCAAAATCACAAACACAATGCAGAGCAAGTCTCTACACTTAGATGGGAGACCTCCTCTTCAGAAGACCATGGACTGTGTATGTTTCTCCAGGTAAAACTAGAGTTGTGTCAGGAAGGGTGTCGCACATAAAACTTGTGCCAAATCCCAATGCAGATGTGTACTGGATCTGGTGCAGTGACCCGACTCAAATGGGAGCAGCCACAGGACGAGCAACAAGTTGTGTGGACTTACTTTATTGGAACACTCAATTGTAATCTATGAAGTGCTAAAGAACACCTCCATCCTGATCTTTTTGTTTTCTTCCTCTTGATGCCAAAATCTTTGTAGAAGAGACATCCAAGTCTTTATGGGCCTGGTGGTTCTTGTCTTACTGTCTGGATGTGAGACTTGGACGCTATCCAGTGTCCTAAGGCTGGGTGTCTTTGGTACTACTTCTCTTCAGAGGATCCTTGGGTACCAGTGGTATAACTTTGTATCAAACGAGCGGTTACTTAGAGAGACGAAGATGAGAAGTATCACTTGCATTGTGAGGGAGCGTCAGCTTCAACATAGTGTCCATGTGGTGCATTGCTCTGGGCATGATCCAGCATTCAGGAGCTTCAGCGTGGAGGACCCCAGAGGCTGAAGAAGGCCAAGGAGAAGCCCACATTTCACCTGGCTGCAGCAGACAGATGATTACTTTTGAGAGGTTGGTATGGACCAGTTGTCCACCTGGGTGGTTGCAGTCAGGACAATAAGGCAGTGCCGTAGTGTGGTGCATGAGTCAGTGCAAAGCACCAGCACATGCACCCAGACATGGCCTGACATTATACTATATAGGGGATATTTAGAATAGCTATTTTGAGGAAAACCTATGGTTAATATCAAACAACTAGTGTGTTGCCTGTGGTAGTGTTTATAAAATAGGTAGCTGACATTTTTCAAGGGTTATGCAATAAATTATGCAGTTTCTATAAAATGTTGGAACGGCGTGTGAGTCCAGAATGTCTTTTAGAACCTTAGACCTCAACTTTTTTTTTAGAAGAACTCAACCTGTAATTATCTCCTGTTAATTACATATTTTTTAATGTTAATTTACTGTCTTAATGTATTTATAAATTGTTTAGGCTCTTATCGTACAGACACTATAATATAGATAATATTAAGTGACAGATCACCCTTTGATTCATTATATAGCCTAACTGTGTACTTTGAATGAACAAACTTAAAGTCATAACTGTTTAATTGATCAAATAAAGCTTGATCTTGATTAAGGAAACACAGAAGCATATAATATGGTATCACTGCATCCCAAGTATTTAATTTGCACCAGTGTCAAGCATGTAAGGCATGGGTGTTGCACGCCGAGTGCCCTTTTTTAAAAAATTGTGGGCACGTGTTGTTTAGAAAGGAAAAAACTAATGACATGGCTAAAACCAATGATTTGAATGCATTATATTTTTGTTTTATTTATGTTTTGTTGTTGTTGCATCAAATTCCTATATTCATTTTTATAAGATTTAATTTAACCAGTCATATGTATTGTTGAGTATAATACATCGAAATTACTACATTTGGTGAAGTCTCATAACCTGCATGTTGTAGAATTCACAGGACTGTTCCAAATAAAACTGGATCTGTCAAATGTCGACACGAAAGTGCAAACTAACCTTCACCACGCTTAGCAAATATCTTCACTATTATCAGTGGAAACAAACAGAACTTATCCGAACATATATTAAAGGGCACAGAACAGTAGAGTAATTTTTCTTTGTACATCATACGCTTTTGAGACACGTAACTTCATCCAGTGCACGCTGGGATGTTATGCTAATCTCAATTCAATACTTTATTTAGGACACAAAAGATGGTCCACAGCAAAAAAGACAAATACAAGAAACAAATAAATAGAAACTAGCGTGTTGCCGGTGGGGATCCACGTGTTCCAGAATGGGTAGTGTTGATAAAATAAGTAGTTGACATTTTTCAAGGGTGGTAATAAATTAAGCAAAGCTTGTTTAATGAGTTGGAGTGGTGTGAGTCCAGAATGTTTTTAGAACCTTATACCTCAACAATTTTTTGAAGAGGAACTCAACCCTTTTATTTCCTGTTAATCATATAATTTTTTGATGTTAATTTACTGTCTTAATGTATAATTATTTAGTTCTTGTTATCATATACACACTATTATTATTGTGGCTGCCGTCAAAGGCAACTGCCATATATGTAATTCATTATTTTTAATACTCTTGTAAAAAGACAATAAATACGAGGTCTGTCAGAAAAGTATCGGACCTTTTTATTTTTTTCAAAAACCATATGGATTTGGATCACGTGTGATTGCATCAGCCAAGCTTGAACCTTTGTGCGCATGCGTGAGTTTTTTCACGCCTGTCGGTTGCGTCATTCACCTGTGAGCAGGCTTTGTGTGAGCAGTGGTCCACCCCTCTCGTCGGTTTTTATTGCGAATAAAATGTCTGAATGATTTGGAGCTTTGCTGCATCAAATTTTTCCAGAAACTGTGAGAGACCTCCAGGTGGACACCATACGGAAAATTCAGATGGCTTTCAGGGACGATTTTATGGGGATTACACAGATTAAGGAGTGCTCCAGCCGGTTTAAAGACCGCCCACAGCGTCTGAGAGCGTGGCGCACTCTGAGCGCCGATGGACAGGCTGAAACCCCGCTGAAACAACCAGATCATTTCCAAAGTGAAGGCTTTGTTGATCCGGGACGTCGTCTGACCTCCACAGAAATGGCAGAAGACGTGGACATCAGCACTTTTTTGGCACATTCCACTGTCACAGGAGTTTTTGTCATGGAAAGAGAAATGGAGGGATGCGCCACGGAGCCACTCATGGCGCGGACAAAAGCACCTCCATGTTGGTCTCACAGGACGGCTTTCAGATGGCTTTCGGTGGCTTTTCAGTCATGTGACTATCTGAGAAATTGTGGATGAGCTGGACATGCCAGAACATGTCCTGTGAGGCTTCATCACGGCGTTGCTTTGCGCCATGCGGCTCCATCCTGACGCACAAATTTCTCCGCTCCTCTTTCCATGACAAAAACTCCTGTAACAGTGGAATGTGCCGTTCATTTCCAAACTGAAGCTGTGTTGATCCGGGACATTGTCTGACTACCACAGAAATTGCAGAAGACGTGGACATCAGCACTTTTTCGGCACATTGAGACAGACTTGTGGAGAAATCCGCGCGTCGGGACGGAGCCGCATGGCGCAAAGCAATGCCGTGATGAAGCCTCACAGGACATGTTCTGGCATGTCCAGCTCATCCACAATTTCTCGGATAGTCACACGACTGAAAAGCCACCGAAAGCAGTCTGAAAGCCATCTGAAAGCCGTCCTGTGAGACCAACACTGAGGTGCTTTTGTCCCGTGCCAGGAGTGGCTCTGTGGCGCATCCCTCCGCTTCTCTTTCCATGACAAAAACTCCTGTAACAGTGGAATGTGCCGAAAAAGTGCTGATGTCCACGTCTTCTGCCATTTCTGTGGAAGTCAGACAACGTCCCGGATCAACAAATCCTTCACTTTGGAAATGATCTGGTTGTCTCAGCGGGGTGTCAGCCTGTCCATCGGCGCTCGGAGAGCGCCGCGCTCTCAGCCGCTGTGGGCGGTCTTTAAACCGGCTGGAGCACTCCTTAATCTGTGTAATCCCCATAAAATCGTCCCTGAAAGCCATCTGAATTTTCCGAATGGTGTCCACCTGGAGGTCTCTCACAGTTTCTGGAAAAATTTGATGCAGCAAAGCTCCAAATCGTTCAGACATTTTATTTGCAATAAAAATTCGACGAGAGGGGTGGACCACTGCTCACACAAAGCCTGCTCACAGGTGAATGACGTAACCGACATGCGTGAAAAAACTCACGCATGCGCACGAAGGTTCAAGCTTGGCTGATGCAATCACACGTGATCCAAATCCATATGGTTTTTGAAAAAAATAAAAAGGTTGGATTGGATAGTTTTCTAACAGACCTCATACATAGTATTGTTTCATTTAAAAGGTTCAAGAGTAAATAAGTAATCATTTAAAGTAAATTCATGTAAATATAGTTCATTCATTTGGATAAAAACACCTCAAGAAGAAGGGGAACTTATGTTTTGTTCTGCACGTTCAGGGGATATAGTTAATTGGTGCACATTAGAAGCCACACAAGGAGAAGAGGTGTCTTGCATTGAGAGGAAGCTGTGTGAAGTCACCTTTATTCCTTTTGAGTAAATGCGGCCAATGAGGTAATTTTTTTGTTGTTGTACTGCTTTATTCATCTGAATTTCTGTTTTATTTTGTGTAAATTCTCCGTATTTCGTGAGCTAATTTATGTTTTTTATGTTTTTTCTCTGTCTTAGTTCTGACGGCATTATGGAGGCATATTGGGGCATGTGAAGGCATGTTGGCCAAAATAAATGTCTGTTCAAACCCAAGAATGATGTTGAGCCTTGATAAAACTCAAAAGGAGTAACATTCAGAACTCAGCCTGCTTCGTGCTGGAGAGAGAGAGAGAGAGAGAGAGAGAGAGAGAGAGAGAGAGAGAGAGAGAGAGAGAGAGAGGAGCCTGCTGCAGCGCTGAGCCGACAACGGGCAGCTCGTTAAGGGGTACAGGGCTGTGAAAACTCTGTGGATCTGCAGGATTCTGTGGATTTCATCATGGGGGGGGGGTGGGGGTGTTAGTGTTGTACTCTTTAATCATAAACATCACTGAGTTTTTAAAATGCT
The DNA here is from genome assembly GCF_902500255.1 of Thalassophryne amazonica. Taxonomy (NCBI): domain Eukaryota; kingdom Metazoa; phylum Chordata; class Actinopteri; order Batrachoidiformes; family Batrachoididae; genus Thalassophryne; species Thalassophryne amazonica. The sequence continues at coordinate 85,378,060 of NC_047107.1, forward strand.
TATCACAAAACGTTCTCTTTTTTTACGACATCGTGTAAGTTTTATAAGTCCGCGGACACTGATCTGTGTGTTACACAAATCAGTTTCCTCTGATCCGCGGAGTTTCACGGAAGAAAAATGCCACTCAAAGCGTAGCTGTTACGACAGTTGTCGTAAAGTAGGACTGGTTGGTTGCTGTGGCGATCTGTGTGGCGATCTGTGTGGCTCCTGTGCAGCGTTTAAGCTAAATGTAGCATGTGGATATCCCAAAATTTTAGAGCTTTCAAGTTTTTAAAAGAAGATTTGTGCAGCATGTCTGTGTCATGGAGCGACATCAGCCAGAGAGAAGATGGTGAGAAAGACGGTTTGAAAAAGTCTTATAAGGACAAGAATCCGTGGAATCGTCGCTGGCTTCATCAACACACCTGAAAGATAAAAGAAACGGGAAAAGTGAACTGTGCTCTCTCAGGAAACACGGTAAGAATTTTTCTCTCCCTGGAAAATAAACATTCTGCTGTTCAAACAGGATTTTAGACAAGATTATGTGACTTTTTTTTCACTAATCTAGACTTTCTTTCATTGTAAAAAAGACATTGTGGCTTTGAATGGATTTAGGCTGCATGAATTTACACAAGAATATAAGTGACTTTTTACAATAACGTACGTCATTGATATTTTACCATGATTTTCCAAATATTCTACAAGCTTTAGCTGTGGTTTTTGAAATGCTATAAGTCTTTTCAGTCTTCATAAATTTCATGTAGTTTAATTGTTCTGCGTTAATGCATAATTTGGTTTACAATTAAAAGGAAAATCATTCCAGGTCCTACTTCCACATCATATTCTGTTATTTCGGCATCATCATTGACAGGTCAAATAAAAGGTTGAATGTAGGATCATTTAAATATCCACTAATTTTGAGATTTGTTCTTCCAGGAGATGCTGAAAAAGTATCATTAGATAAAAATTTAATTCTGTGGCCCCACAGGGCCCTAGACCCCCGCTCCTGGACGCTGCACCCCCAGACTCCCTGCAAATTTTCCTCGGATTTCACAATTTTCATTTCACAGCCCTGGGGGTGACGTCACTCTCTAACATCAAAAGAACGACCGACTGCACGCACAGACTACCCAAACCAGAGGCAATCAGGGTCCAGGAGCACAGCGTGGTTAACCTACCACCAAGTAACACGTTAAAACAAGTTAAATGTGAAGAAGTGGATTAACCTTGCTAACTTTAAAGGGACTCTATAAGTGTTTAAAGTGGTAACCTGCTGTGGTCTGAAGCACAAGTTTGCAGTTAAGTAATAAAGCCTGAAGTACCTACACAGGAGGTACAGTGACATGGCCAACCAACAAGACTGTGACACTGAAGCTGTGAAGTTGCAGCAAGAAGGAGCTCTCAAAGAACAAGCTTCAGAGACAAGTCCAACAGAGGGAAGTGCAAGTCAAGCTGCTGCAGAAGAACTCACTGAGAAAGGTCAAGCACTGCATGAAGAAAGGATAAATAAGCTTCAAGCTCGCTTCAGTCAGTTATGACAAATGGAAAACTGCTGCTAAATAAGCTAAAACAGCACTTGATGAACCTGTTAGCACAAGACTGCACGATCACATTGTTCAAATCAGACTTACTTCTGAAGAAGTGAAACAAGCTTATGAAGAGCTTTGTAGTTATGAAACTCCTGATGGAGACACTCGTCGCAGAGTGGACACATGCGATGCAGTTTCTCACAAGATCATACAACAAGCACAAGAAAATCTCGCAGCAGAAGAAGATGAGAGAGTTATAGAAAAGAGATCAGTGCGATGGAGTGAAGCTGGCTCAGTGTTCATTTCAGCAGCCTCACAAAAATCCAAGCGCTCAAGTAGTGTACGTTCAAGCCGCTCAAGTAAGTTGTCTGTCAAAAGGCAAGAAGCAGCAGCAGAACTGGCAGCAACTGAAGCCATTCTCAAGGTGATAAAAGAAATGGAACACGAAAGAAAGAAACTTGAAGATCTTGAATTAGAGAATAAAGAGAGGATTGCAAAACAAGAAGTAGAGAATGCTGAAAACCAAAGAGTATTAGAGCAAAAGAGAAGAGAGCTCGAACGCTTAGAAACTGTAAAGCAAATGAATGCTGCCAAAGCACGCCTTAAAGGAGACCTGCATTGAAAAAAATGCAGTCAGATTTTTTGAACAAAAAATGACTTACATTTACACATGAGATCCTTCTGAATGTAGTGAAGTAAATCTGGAAGCCCAGATCTGTCATTCAACAGAGAAATCTTCATTTGAAAATGACAAATTTACAGCTAACATTTAGCCCTCTGCAAATTGTCCTTCTCATCATGGACGCTGCCGAGACGTCATGGACAAGACCCTCTCCCAGCATGCATTGCACCAATTGTAATTTGTGGATTTACGTCAGTTTGCATCTGCACCTTTTTCTTGTCTTATACGGAAGGATCTACTTTTTTAAAAACTTCATATTGTCTTGCGGCACGTTTGGTGAGTACACATTTCTTTTATTTGTGCTTGAAAATTATTTTGGGGGACTTTTTCATACGCCCGTTTGATTGAGTGGCGTCGCAATGAAAATCTACTGTCTTTCGCCTCCGGTACCATCGCGGGATATGGAGGCGAGACCCGCAAAGAATCCCAGTCATTAAAAATATATAAACCTCTCTCAGCGTCCATGGAGCTCTGGGGCTCCGATTGCCGAGACGTGCGGTGCTGTGGATTTTGCCGCAAGAAGTCTGTCCTTGCAGCAACAGGTGTACTGGCCGCTTCGCATTAAAACAGCGAGCGTAGCGGAGGCAGAGAGCGGGAGAGGAAGAACGGCGCCTGCTGTTGATGTCATTGCTGATCTGAGCACACAGATCTGTATCTCACATTCATTGCAGCTTACTTTTGGATGTTGAAACCAGGACATGTATAAGTAACATTACTAACAGATAAAATCAATTTCAATGCGGGATCGGACTGAAGGCGGGAGTGCGTCGTCTTGTCCCTGACGTCATGGAAATGATACGGCTGTACAAACTGTTTTCACAGAGGGCTAAATTTTAGCTGCAAATTTGTCATTTTAAACAAAGATTTCTCCGCTGAATTACAAATTTGGGCTTACAGATTTACTTTACTGCATTCACAAGGGTCTTATAAATACATATCAGCTATTTCTTTCTGAAATCTGACCACATTTATTTCAATGCAGGTCTACTTTAAAGTGTATGAGCAAGAAAGCAACTCAGATGAAGAAATATCAGACATTCTGCATGAAAGGAGCAAATCAAGGAAGACCACACTTAAGTCAGTAAATCAGCCTGAACCCAATCTTGTATTTTCTAGCCTCAATCCAAGTGCACAGCCATTTGCTATGCCACAAAACACTACAAGAGGGCAACCTATAAGTAATGCCATACAGGAAGATGGAGCAACAGTACTAGCCAAAGCTTTAACAGAATCCATCAACATTAGCCGTCTACCAGTACCAGAGCCCACAGTTTTCAATGGCGATCCTATCAAGTACAAGGACTGGAAAATGTCATTTCAAATGCTGATAGAAAGCAAGAATATCCCAGTGACTGAGAAGATCTACTGTCTCTGCAAGTATGTTGGTGGTCCTGCAAGAAAGGCAGACGAGAGTTACTTCCTGTTGGGAACAGGCACGGCATACCACGCAGCATGGGACACTCTGGAGGAAAGATATGGAAGTTCATTTGTAATCGCTAAGGCCTTCAGAGATAAGCTTTCATTGTGGCCAAAGATTGGAACGAAAGACAGTGCTGAACTAAGAGAGTTCTCAGACTTTCTCAGAGGCTGTGAAGCAGCAATGTTCCAGATAAAGAGTACTAAATGACTGCATTGAGAACCAGAGAATGCTAAGCAAGCTTCCCGATTGGCTTGTAGCTAGATGGAATAGAAGGGTCACTCAGATTGAAGAGGAGTGTGGTTCATTTCCAACATTCAGCAACTTTGTTGACTTTGTCACAAGAGAGCCCAAGATAGTGTGCAACCCTGTGACGTCACTACATGCGCTCAAAGCCAATGACTCAGAGAACGTGAAACCTCCAAAAACTCGAAATGTCAGCGCAAAGATTTTGCAAGCAGTGCAGAAGAGAAAACGGAAGCAAAGAAGTGTGTATTCTGTGAAAGATTAAATCACAACATTCAGACATGTCGAAAGTTCATGGAAAAGGCGATAACCGAAAGAGTCAAGTTTGTACAATCAAAAGGACTGTGTTTCGGCTGTCTCAGCTTTGGACACCTATCCAAGAAATGTGAAAAGAGGAGTATTTGTAACATATGCACGGAAAACATCCAACGTGTTTGCATGAAGAACGAGACAAGGAGTCCAAACAGAATAAGGACAATGACAAAGAGTCAAAGGAAACCAAACCAACTAAAGAACAAAGTAAAGAAACATCAAACGAGGCAGTCTCAAACCGTGTGATCCAAAGTGACAACAGTGATCTCACATCTACAATTGTTCCAGTTTGGTTATCCACAACAAGCAACCCAGAACAGGAAATACTGGTATACGCCCTGTTGGATTGTCAGAGTGACGCAACATTTATTCTGCAAGAAAAGGCAGATGCTCTGGACACAGAAAAGAAAGGTGTCCAATTAAAGCTCTCTACTTTGTCATCCAAAGATACAGTCATTCCAAGCCAAAAGCTCTCAGGGTTACAAGTCAGAGGCTTCTACTCATCAAAGAGAATTAATCTTCCCTCGACATATACAAGAGAGTACATCCCTGCCAATCTAAGTCATATTCCCACACCCAAGATAGCAAGAGCATGGCCTCACTTAGAACATCTTGCAGAAGAGATCGCCCCTCTGATTGAATGCGATGTTGGTCTGCTCATAGCTTATAACTGTTCACAAGCACTGGTACCCAGAGAAGTAGTGGCAGGAAAAGACAATGAGCCCTTTGCCCAAAGAACAGATCTTGGTTGGACAATAGTAGGAGGTGCTGATCCTTGTATCGACTATGGAGATGCTATTGGATGCAGCCACAAGATCATTGTCAAGGAAGTGATACCCAGTCCACCATCCGATCAGTTGGCAAAGGAAGTACATTACATCTGTCGTACACAAGTCAAGGAAGTAGTCACACAATTAAATGTGATTAAAGTGCTTGAGTCTGATTTCACAACTCATTTTTCGCAAGAAGATTTGCGCTTCATTTCAATAATGGATGAAGAATTGAGAATGCAAGAAGATGGACATTGTGAGCTATCCTTGCCATTCAAAGCAAAGCAAATACTACAGCAAATGTGTCGTGACAAAGCAGACTGGGACGAGCCACTCTCAAGTGAACTCAAGCCACGGTGGGAGTCCTGGCTGTTGGATCTCAAGAACCTTGCAGATATCAAGATTGACCGTTGCTACCTTCCCAAGGGTTTTCAAGCAGTTCAGAAATATGAACTCCACCATTTCTCAGATGCAAGTGTTGCAGGATGCAAGTGTTTCTGCATTCTGCTGCAAACAGGTGCTTTTAATTTTTACATACGCAAAAACAGACATCAAAAGCAATACGCTTTTCACTCATGGTAACAACAACATGACACTTAACTAAACTGACTAAACCAATTGATGTCCAAAAACACAATAAATCAGTAACACTAACAACACTGATAAACTAACATGAACCACAATAACAACATTTAAAAACCCAAACTATGCATTGCAGCACAATGTCAATTGCTTACTGGTTAGCTAAAATTGCTAATTTCTCCAAAAATATTAGTGCTATCAATTTTTCGTTTTCACGGCGTTCATCCTTGACCCAAAATACATAAGCATACCAAACAGCATATGTCAGCTCTCCCCGGTTTCTGCATGATCGAAGCCATACGCACGCACGCACGCAGGCACACACACACACACACACACACACACTGTAAGTCTATCCATGCATGTTGTAATAAGTAGTGGTCACTGATGTATTTTATTATTCCTGTCACTCAGCGAGTCAGCAGCTGCATTTCTGGAAAATGTCTTACTAGCCGTTTCTCGGCCAGTGATGTGCATTTTAGCAAACACCAAAATATCATGATGTTATGCTTGGATCACTGATAGTCAAAATGGAACCCCAAGATGCAGGCAGCGGGAACACAGGGATTATGTGCCAAAATCAAGGTGACTCATTTACAAATGCAGATTCCAAAAGGTAATTCATTTCCCCTCAACATTCTACCCACAAAAACCCCATAAAGTTTTTTTTAATTTTTAATTTTTGTAAATTTATTTAAATAAGTATTCACACCCATTGCTGAATACTTTGTTGATGCACCTTTGGCAGCAATTACAGCCTCAAGTCTTCCTGAATATGATGCCACAAGCTTGACACATCTATGTTTGGGCTGTTTTACCCATTCCTCTTTGCTGCACCTCTCAATCCCCATCAGATTGGAAGGGGAGCGCCAGTGCACAGTCATTTTCAGATCTCTCCAGAGACGTGCAAAAGGATTTGGCTCTGGGCTCTGGCTGGGACACTCAAGGACATTCACAGAGTTGTCCTGAAGCCACTGCTTTGATAACTTGGCTGTGGGCTTAGAGTCACCGTCCTGTTGAATGATGAACAGTGACCCCAGTCTGAGGTCAACAGCACTCTAGAGCAGGTTTTCATCCAGGATGTTGCTGTACATTGCTGCATTCATCTTTCCCTCAGTGCTGACTAGTCTCCCAGTTACTGCCACTGAAAAATATCCCCACAGCCAGTGGCGGGCACAGCTAACCAAAAGTCAGCTTCGATAACTGCTAATCCACTAACTTAAAAGATAACTTTTACAACGCTAAACCGATAAAAACATTAGCAGAAGTTACAGCTAACTGCTAACTTTTAGTATTGACTCAGTAGACAGTCAGCTACTGATAAGTGAATTTTGAGTTTAAGCACCACAGGGGCGTGTAAAATCAAAATCAAAGAATCACAAACCCAAAACAAACAAGCCAGAGGTTTTCTCTTTATGCACCGTGCTCACTGCTGCCAAAAAGCTTCATTTACTTTTAACATACAACACAGACAGTGGCACAAGAGATCAAATGCAAAGCACTTTTCACTCATTGTTTCATTTATAAACAAAAATAATTCTGGACAGTTTATCAACATTATCTGCAGCTCTGTCATTTTTACAAAGTGAAAAGATCACACATATCTTTTAAAGTAATGCTATAATTGTGAAAGTTTGAGTGTTAACTGACACACAAGCCAAAAAGCATTATGGGAAATGAGTCTCAATCAACCCCCCCCCCCCCCCCCAACATAGAACTCTGCCATCACACAAACCAACACAACTTTGTGACTTATGTGTTGGTTTTTACAAATAAATGTGTATTTGTAAATATGTCATTTTTCCATGTGTAAAAACAAAAGGCATTTGCAAAACTGAAAATTCTGTTTGTGAAGTGAATAGCGATCAATGATGGCATGTAGTTCGCTATTCACAAACCAGTAGATGGCAGTGTTCTATGCATTTTGACCGGGGGGGGGGATGATTGAGAAGAGACTCATTTCCCATAATGCCTTTTGGCGTGTGTGTCGGTTAATGCTCAAACCTTCAGAATTAGCACATTACTTTAAAAGATATGTGCAATATTTTTACTTTGTAAAAATGACAGAGTTGTCCTTAATGTTGATAACTGTCCGAGATTGGTTTTGTTTATAAATGAAACCATGAGTGAAAAGTGCTTTGCGTTTGATGTCTCCTGCTCACTGTCTGTGTTGTTGTATGTTGAAAGTGAATGACACTTTTTTGCCGCAGCCACCGCCGCCGCCAGCCCACTCTCTTCTGCTGGGGGAGGGCTGAGCTCCCCACAACGGTCTGACTGTTGCAAAAGACGCAACAGACAGGAACTAACATGTATAATCTTAGGGTTTACCCCGTTTACAAATGTTTTTCACCATTATGCTTTACTCACTATGCCAGCAAAAAATGTTTACGGACTGAAAGTTAGCAGAACTAAATTTCAATGCTAGCTGCAAAGCTAATCTGCTAACAAAAAAGTAGCTTCGCTAATTAGCAGCCTAGCGGAACTGTGCCCACCACTGCCCACTGCATGATGCTGCCACCACCATGCTTCACTGTGCCTGGTTTCCACCAAACATGACGCCTGGCATTCACATCCAAGAGTTCAATCTTTGTCTCATCAGACCAGAGAATTTTGTTACTCACGGTCTGAGAGTCCTTCAGGCAGGCCCGGATCCAGACTGGTTTGGACTGATGAAGTTGCATCAGTCAGATTTTTTTTACGCATCGTTCGTCATCTGTAAAAAAAAAAAAAAAAATCTCAATCCCGAATAGTGCCGAACGTGTCCCAGCAGTTAACACAGCTTTTGATTTGATCGCACAATGCACCACGCAGGTGTACACAGGAAAATTCAAACCGGATCAAACAAACATAGCCTCAGTCCAGTCGAGTTGATGATCATAACATTCAGGAAAAAAGTTGTGCAAGGAAAATTGGGTGCTTATTTCGGCAAGAAATGCTGAGTGGTTTATAAATAGTTTTCAGACAGTGTGTTTGAAAGGCATTCTGTGATGACTGAAATTACATTTTCGGTGGTTTTCCAACCATACAAGGTCTGTCCAAAAATTATCGGACCTTTTTATTTTTTGCAAAAACCATATGGATTTGAATCACGCGTGATTGCATCAGCCAAGCTTGAACCTTCGTGCACATGCGTGAGTTTTTTCATGCCTGTCAGTTGCATCATTTGCCTGTGAGCAGGCTTTGTGTGAGCACTGGTCCACCCCTCTCGTCGTTTTTTATTGCGAATAAATGTCTGAACGATTTTGAGCTTTGCTGCATCAATTTTTTTACAGAAACTGTGAGAGACCTCCAGGTGGACACTGTTCGGAAAATTAATATGGCTTTCAGGGATGATTTTATGGGGATTGCACAGATTAAGGAGTGATCCAGACGGTTTAAAGACCGCCCACAACTGCTGAGAGTGTGCCGCGCTCCGAGCGCCGATCGACAGGCTCCAACCCCGCTGGAACAACCAGATCATTTCCAACGTGAAGGCTTTGTTGATCCGGGACGTCGTCTGACTTTCACAAAAAGGCAGAAGGCGTGGACATCAGCACTTTTTTGGCACATTCCACTGTTACATGAGTTTTTTCCATGGAAAGAAAAGGGAAGGGATGCGCCACGGAGCCGTTCATTACGCGGCACAAAACCACCTCCGTGTTGGTCTCACAGGACGGCTTTGAGATGGCTTTCAGACGGCTGTCAGTGGGTTTTGAGTTGTGTGACTAACCAAGAAATTGTGGATGAGCCTGGACATGCCAGAACATGTCCTGTGAGGCTTCATCACGGCGTTGCTTTGCGCCATGCGGCTCCACTGCGACGCGTGGAACTCCTCCGCACGTCTGTCTCAATGTGCCGAAATAGTGCTGATGTCCACGTCTTTTCACAATTCCTGTGCTAGTCAGACGACATACCGGATCAAGACAGCGTCCAGTTTAGAAATGAACAGCACATTCCACTGTTACAGGAGTTTTTGTCATGGAAATAGGATTGGAGTTCCGCGCGTTGCAGTGGAGCCACATGGCGCAAAGCAACGCCGTGATGAAGCCTCACAGGACATGTCGGGGCATGTCCAGCTCATGCTCAATTTCTCGGATAATCACATGACTGAAAAGCAACCGACAGCTGTCTGAAATCCACCTGAAAGCTGTCCTGTGAGACCAACACGGGGGTGGTTTTGTGTCGCGTAATGAACGGCTCCGTGGCGCGTCCCTCCGCTTTTCTTTCCATGAAAAAAAACTCCTGTAACAGTGGAATGTGCCGAAAAAGTGCTGTCCACGCCTTCTGCCTTTTTGTGAAAGTCAGACGACATCCTGGATCAACAAAGCCTTCATGTTGGAAATGATCTGGTTGTTCCAGCGGGGTTGGAGCCTGTCGATCGGCGCTCGGAGCGCTCTCAGCAGTTGTGGGCAGTCTTTAAACCGGCTGGATCACTCCTTAATCTGTGTAATCCCCATAAAATCGTCCCTGAAAGCCATATTAATTTTCCGAACGGTGTCCACCTGGAGGTCTCTCACAGTTTCTGTAAAAAAATTGATGCAGCAAAGCTCCAAATCGTTCAGACATTTATTTGCAATAAAAAACGACGAGAGGGGTGGACCACTGCTCACACAAAGCCTGCTCACAGGTGAACGACGCAACCGACAGGTGTGAAAAAAGTCACACATGAGCACGAAGGTTCAAGCTTGGCTGATGCAATCACACGTGATTCAAATCCATATGGTTTTTGCAAAAAATAAAAAGGTCCGATACTTTTTGGACAGACCTCGTACATGTCAACCTATACGGATTGTCCGTAAATTATACGGATTTTTCCGAGTTTCAGAGTCATACAGACATACAAATAAAGTCGGATATTCAGGATTTGGTCTGCAGTGGCTCTGTAATCAACCGTTTCTACAGCGCGACTCCACTTTGAAGCGTGAGCCATGAAGCAATGCTTCGATCCACTAGCTCGTTGGTTCTTTGATTCACTGCTCTTCAGAAATGGCAAGTCTGCTTCTTAACCCCTTTCAAAGCCATTAAAATACCGTGAGTCACTTTTGTGTGGATTAAAGTCACTAACTGGGACTCTTGTCTTGTTGCAGTCAACAAACGAGAATCGTCCTCTGTTCTGTTTGCAGAGCTCCAAACACTGCGTGGCTCTCTGCTGAGACAGAGTGTATTAATAACTTCAAAATGAATTGCCGCTTTAAATAAAATGACACCTCTTACAAACATTGTAATACAGACAAGAAACTACAATCGACTAAAACATTTTTTCCTCCCAAAATGAGACATGCTGCATTTCTTTACAAATTACATCCTGATGTGCGGCACAGCCAGCTGCAAGAAGTCAGCTCAGATGTATGGAAAGACATAAATGCCAATAATATCTGGAAGGAAATGCTTTTGACAAAAACTACAGATTTTGTTTACTCCTATTTATCAGTGGCGGCACCAGGAAATTTTTGTTGGGGGGGGCTCGGGTAAAAGTTGGAGGGGCTCCACAAAATGTCATCGAAATGAACATACTAAATTGCTTTATAAATACCAAGGTATATGTTTTAGTCACCCGTGCTCCTGTAAAATATGGCATCAATGCACACACATCACTTAGAATGATTGCAAGTTCAGTAAACTTGCACATAGGTATAAATAAAGATAAGTGAAGTTTTAAGAGTGGCTGTAATAAATATTCAGGAAACCTACATTTTTGGACTATGGAGTTAAATGTATCTCATTAATACTTGCAAATGCACAGAGGGTGATTTACAAATATCCTTTTATTTGTACACATGCTTTGTGATCCACAAACACAAATTTCTGATCTGGAACTTGTGTGTTGGTTTTTACAAATAAATGTTTATTTGCAAAACTGAAAATTCTGTTTGTGAAGGGTGATTCAGCATTGGTGGATCACCGAACACACACATTCATCACTTTGCTCAGTTATGCAATATTGAGACATTCTCAGCGCAAAACTGCAGTTGAGATCCACAAATATGTCAGTCACTATTCACATTATTGGCAGATTTATTGGGGGAGCTGAGGGGGGTTTGGCTCATTATTGGGTGGGCTTAAGCCCCCCCCCTTAGCACCGCCACTGTTATTTATGTCCAGAGATCAAGCATCCACCATGTAGAGTTTATTATGTCCAAAGTTTAAGGATCCAGTGACCAATTTCATATTTATTTACTTTAAGATGTTGGGAAAGTGTAGTGACACGGACCCACAACAGGGGGCGTAAATGAACAGACAATGGATGAACCAAAAGATAACAATTTACTGTTGTGAATGTGCACAACGGAATACAGACAATCACAGATTTAGAATCCAGTCAATATACAAAGGTGACGTGTGGGCAGGCTCGAGGATAGAAGACGTCTGTCCAGAGAAGAGCCGGGTCCCACACGATTTCCACTGCCAACGGATCTGGAGCACACCGGAGCCGCCAAGTCCTGAATCCCCAGGTGGCCACCGTCTCCAGCTGTCAGACCTGGTACTGCTGGCAGAAAGCAGAAACAGTTTATGGTGCGTGAGTGCGCACCCAGCAAAACAGTCAGCAAACAGTCAGTTCCTTCTTGTGGGAAAATCTCCACCTCCTACACAGGAACACAGTTCGTGCAGAGCCTGAAAGTGCTACTTATCTGGTTTGGAGTGAGGGGTGAAGAACGTCGCTCCTCTACAAACCACAAACCCAGCTCCCAGCTGAAAGTAGGTAACAGGTACTCCTGCAAAACTCAGAGAAAAAACACGTGCGTTCGGCACAGAAAAACAGCTGAGAGTTTTACCTGACGGGTAGAACGATATCTCAGCAGGGAGGTGGAGTTGCTGCCTGGCTTTTATTGTGGATGTGTAAGTGGTGGTGATGAGTGACAGCTGGTGATGAGGCGGTGATGAGTGACAGCTGTCACTCCCGGCTGCTCCTGCGAGGCGGCTGCACCCTCTCGTGCCTGAAGCCCGCACTTCAGGGAGGCCCTCTGGTGATGGGCCAGCAGTACCTCCTCTTCAGCGGCCCACACAACAGGACCCCCCCCCCCCCCAAGACCAGACTTGTCGGAATGACGGGTGTAGAAGTCGGCTAGGAGGGCCGGATCCAGGATGAAGCTCCTCTTCACCCAGGAGCGTTCTTCGGGTCCATACCCCTCCCAGTCCACCAAATACTGGAACCCCCGGCCCTTTCGATGGACGTCCAGGAGCCTGCGAACCGTCCAAGAAGGCTCCCCGTTTGTTGAAAGCCACACCTCCTGCCCGGGCTGATATGCAGGGGCCAGGGAACGCCGGCGGTCTGCATGGGCCTTGGCCCTCGTCCGGGCCTTCAGCAGGGCAGAGCGGGCGGCGCGCCACACCCGATGGCATCTCCCTCCACCATTGGAAACAATGGGGGCTGGTACCCCAAACACACCTCAAAGGGGGAGAGGCCGGTAGCAGAGGACACTTGGCTGTTATGAGCATACTCGATCCAGGCCAGATGGTTACTCCAGGCCACAGGGTGCGCGGAGGTCATGCAGCGGAGGGCCTGTTCTAGCTCCTGGTTCGCCCGCTCTGCCTGTCCGTTCGTCTGTGGGTGATACCCAGACGAGAGGCTCACGGTGGCCCCCAGTTCTCTGCAGAAACTCCTCCAGACTTGAGAGGAGAACTGAGGACCACGATCTGAGACAATGTCAGTTGGTATCCCATGCAGATGTACAGCGTGGTGGACCAGGAGGTCTGCGGTCTCCTGGGCTGTTGGGAGCTTCGGGAGGGCCACGAAGTGGGCCACCTTGGAGAATCAGTCCACTATTGTGAGGATGGTCGTCATGCCCTGGGACGGCGGGAGACCCGTGACAAAGTCCACGCCAATGTGCGACCAGGGGCGATGAGGCACCGGAAGCGGCTGGAGGAGTCCCTGGGTCTTTTTGTGGTCAGCCTTGCCCCTGGCACAGGTGGTACAGGCCTGGACGTACTCCCGGACGTCGGCCTCCATGGATGCCCACCAGAAGCGCTGCCGGACCACTGCCACGGTTCTTCGCACCCCTGGGTGACAGGAGAGCTTGGAACCATGACAGAAGTCCAGGACTGCAGCTCTGGCCTCTGGTGGGACGTAAAGTCGGTTCTTCGGGCCGGTCCCCGGGTCCAGGGTTCCGTGCCCGGGCCTCCCGGACGGTCTTCTCCACGTCCCAGGTGAGGGTGGCCACGATAGTGGACTCGGGGATGATAGGATCCGGTGGATCTGACAGCTCGGTTTTGACTTCCTCTTCGTGGACCCGGGACAGGGCGTCAGATCATTGGTTCTTGGTCCCGGGGCGGTAGGTGATCTGGAAGTCAAAACGCCTGAAGAACAGTGACCAGCGGGCTTGCCTGGGGTTCAGACGCTTGGTGGCCCGGATGTACTCCAGGTTCCGATGGTCCGTGAAAACCGTGAACGGTACCGCAGCTCCCTCCAGCAGGTGTCTCCACTACTCAAGAGCCTCTTTCACCGCTAGGAGTTCCCGATTGCCGACGTCATAGTTCCGTTCTGCCGGGGTCAACCTGCGGGAAAAATAGGCACAAGGGTGGAGAACCGTATCGGACTCCCTGCTCTGGGACAGCACGGCTCCTATCCCTGAGTCAGAGGCATCCACTTCAACGATAAACTGGCAGCTAGGATCGGAAACCGGCGTTTCAACTCCCTAAACGCGGCCTTGCACCAATCCAACCAGGTGAAGGGGACTTTTGGGGAGGTCAGGGCTGTCAGGAGGCTAACAACCTGACTGTAGCCCTTAATGAACCTCGTGTAGAAATTTGCAAAGCTGAGGAACTGTTGCAGCTTCCTACGGCTTGTTGGTTGGGGTGTTAAATGCCGTCTTCCATTCGTCTCCCTTCCGGATCCGAACCAGGTGGTACGCATTTCTAAGATCCAGCTTTGTGAAGATTTTGGCTCCATGCAGGGGCGTGAACACTGAATCCAACAGGGGCAACGGGTATCGGTTACAAACCGTAATCTCGTTCAGCCCTCTGTAATCAATGCATGGACGGAGTCCGTCGTCTTTCTTGCCCACAAAAAAGAAACCAGCACCCATCGGGGAGCTGGAGTTCCGGATCAGCCCAGCAGCTAAAGAGTCCCGGATGTAGGTCTCCATTGATTCGTGCTCAGGACGTGAGAGATTGTACAGCCTGCTGGACGGGTACTCAATGCCCGGAATCAAATCAATGGCACAATCGTACGGATGGTGCGGGGGAAGAGTGAGTGCCAGATCTTTGCTGAAGACATCAGCAAGATCGTGGTACTCCACCGGCACCGCCGTCAGATTGGGGGGGACTTCAACATCCTCTTTAGCGGTCAAACCGGGAGGAACCGAGGATCCTAAACACTCCCGGTGGCAGGTTTCGCTCCACTGAGCCACAACCCCAGACGGCCAATCAATCCGGGGATTGTGTTTTACCATCCATGGGAAGCCCAAAATAACGCGGGAGGTAGAAGGAGTTACATAAAACTCAATCTCCTCCCGATGATTCCCAGACACAACCAGAGTTACTGGCTGTGTCTTGTGTGTGATTAAAGAGAGAAGGGTGGCATCTAGCGCCCGTACCTTCAATGGAGAACGTAGAGCCCCTAGGGGGAGCCCGACCTCCCTTGCCCATCTGCTATCCAGCGGATTCCGTTCCGACCCCGTGTCCACCAGTGCTGGGGCGTGAAGGGTTAGATCCCCATTCAGGATCATAACTGGGATGCGTGCGGATCTACGGGATTTCCCCGCGTGAATGTTATAGCCCACCCTTAGCCCAGTCTCTAGGGGCAGGCGTTGTAGTTTAACCGCTTGGGGCAGTTCTTCTGGATGTGCTCACTCGAGCCACAGAAAAAAATTCTCCGCGGGCCAGTCTCCGTTGTCTGTCATTGGATTTTACTTTGGCCCTGCTCGTGTCCATAGCTTCGTCAGCAGGGGGAGCTGTTGCCACACGGAGCTCTCCGACTGTGGAGCGTGGGGACGGCGGCACCCTTTCGGACCCGGAAGGAAGAGGGACGGCTCGCACACAGCCACGCCCTTTGCCCCGCTCCTGACAATGTTCCTCTAATCGGTTTTCTAACCGTATGACCAGGTCGACAAGCCTGTCAAAATCCTGCGGCTCATCCTTAGCCAACAGATGCTCCTTCAGGACCGGAGACAGTCCGTTTATGAAGGCGGCGCGGAGCGCAACAGTATTCCAGCCGGACCTCGCAGCTGCGATGCGGAAGTCAACTGCATACTCGGCTGCGCTCGGACTCCCCTGTCTCATTGACAGCAGCACAGTCGAAGCGGTCTCGCCTCTATTGGGGTGATCAAACACTTGTTTAAACTCCCGCACGAACCCAGTATATGTTGTTAGGAGCCGGGAATTCTGCTCCCAGAGCGCCGTAGCCCAGGCGCGTGCCTCTCCCTGAAGCAAGTTTATAACATAAGCCACCCGGCTGGCATCTGACGCGTACATAACGGGTGTTGTGAAAAGACGAGCGAACACTGCATCAGGAAGTCTGCGCATGTCTCAACACAACCTCCGTACGGCTCCGGAGGGCTTATGTAAGCTTCAGGGGTTGTGGGGGGGGGTTCGCTGAACCACCATTGGAATATCTGTATTCAGTGCTCGGTCAGCAGGAGGAGGTGCTGCAGCAGCGCCCAGTGTGTGCGCTTCCACCTGGGCGGTGAGAGCCTCCATCCTCCGATTGAGTATAACATTCTGCTCGGTTACCAAGTCCAACCGAGCAGTGAAGGCGGTTAAGATTTGCTGCAGCTCACCTAATACGCCTCCTGCCGGTGCCTGTGCACCCTGCGTTTCCATTGACGGTTCACTCGATGGTTGACGCCCCTCGGGATCCATGACGTTGGCCGAGATATCCTGTTGGGAAAGTGTAGTGACACGGACCCACAACAGGGGGCCTAAATGAACGGACAATGGCTGAACCAAAAGATAATTTACTGTTGTGAATGTGCACAACGGAATACAGACAATCACATATTTAGAATCCAGTCAATATACAAAGGTGATGTGTGGGCAGGCTCGAGGATAGAAGATGTCTGTCCAGAGAAGAGTCGGGTCCCTCTGGTGATGGGCCAGCAGTACCTCCTCTTCAGCGGCTCACACAACATAAGACTCAATAAAATGTTGTTCAATTTCAATTTAATTGGCTCATAAAGCACCAAATCACAACAAAATCCATCTTAAGGTGCCTCACATAGAACAGTTCAACATAAAAAATTTAAATAAATAAATAAAATTTAAAAAATTCAAATACATAATTAAAAACAGAAGTAAAAGAATAAAACAGATAAAGAAATAAAAACTATTCATAAGAAAGAGAATAAAAATAGGCTTTAAGTCTTGACTTAAAAATGTCCATGGACTCCAACTGTCTCACGGTCGCAGGAAGACCGTTCCACAGTGCAGATGGACGATAAGATAAAGCCAAATAAAAGAATGAAGATTACTGAATAACAAGACACGTACACTTTTGCATCTGTCAGATTTTCACTCTGGATCCAGTTAAGGTGCCTTTTGGCAAACTCCAGGCGAGCTGCCTTGTGCCTTTTACAGGCCTGATTGGTGTATTGCTGCAGAGATGGTTGTCTTTCTGGAAGGTTCTCCTCACTCCACAGAGGAATACTGGAACTCTGACAGAGTGACCATCAGGTTTTTGGTCACCTTCCTGACGAAGGCCCGTCTCCCTCAATCACTCAGTTTAGATGCGCAGATGATTATTTTCTGAAGCAGTTTTATTTTGTGGGGGGGTTTTTCAGTCTTTTGAAAATGCGACTCATTTTAGGATTTGATGGGTTCTCTTACCATTCTGAAACTAATGTTCCAAATTTAGACTGTTTTGAAACTAATCATTTTCACTAACAGTAGGGTTTTTATTTATTGAATTACTTTTTAAGTAGCCCTTGTATTTACACTTTGAACATTGTGAAAGAGATCAGTGTCAAAAAAAACATTTTACCTCTTTACTATTTCAATCCATCTGAAACAGTGAGTAGGATTGTGACGTAAAACATGTTTGTTTGGTTCATGATTTAAAAAAAGCCTTCTGCCATGATTAATATATGTGGAATATTTTGACTGGAGTTTAAACATGAAAGCTCACTTAAATCTGTCTGTGGGCAGATTTTATTTCCCTAATTACATTCACTTTATAGTTATTTTCAGGTAATTGCCTATCTAATTAAAAGTAATCCACATTGATTTACATTGTGCTGGCGTGGACAAAACCAGCTTCTTTCTTTCTTTTCAGTTTCCTTCTTTCACATAAAGTCTGTAACTGGAATGTTGCTAAAAATAATAGTTTGCTCTGTGTCGGATAACCAGCGTCTTGAGTTTCTTGCTTTATGTTCTTCTTCTTCTTCTTCTCCCCCCCACAGTAAATGAAATGTTTCTGTACATCTATAACCACCACTAATAATCTTGCGCTCGGAAAGGGATAACACTTTTTTCTTCCCTCTGAATGTTATTTATGTTCCTGTGTGGTGTTTTTACAAGCAGTTCTTGGTCTTGTAGAAATGTGATTAGTCAAACATTGGCTTGGTCAGCAGCTCCCATGAGCACATCTACTGACTTCAGCACAGTGATGAAGCAGCAAAATCCACTGAAGGCTTCAATAAGATCAAGAGGAGGCTCAGACAAGCCCCAAGCTTCAGCAAAAAAACCCCACAATACTTTAGGTTCAAAATCACATTTAAACGTCCTTAAATTTGGAATGGTCTAAATTTGAATAAATGCACATCTTTGTATTCTGAAATGGGTGATAAAATGCTGAAAAAGAACGCAGTGCATTAAAAAACAGCAGATGTCACTCATGCAATTAAACTGCTAAGATTTCTAGAAGTGGAAAATGGATTTCAATAGTTTTTCCATGGGATGATTCTTGTGTTCGGGCAAACATTGCTTACACCTTTTTATGGCAGTCTGCCTCAAATTTATATCTTTTATCAGAAAAAAATGCCTTCAACATCCCAAAGTACGTGGGATGATTGAAAAGTTTTGAGCCTGACCATTAAGAAACTACAACTGAATTAATGTAATGTTTTATTTTTTCAACACAATCCTCATGTACATCCATGCACTTTTTCCAGCAATGCTGCAGTGCCTTAATACCATTCTCATAGAAGGTCTTATCCTGGAGCTCTAGGAAGTCATCCACTGCAGATATGACATAATTTCAGTATTATAATGAGTTCCAGCAAGATGCCTTTTCATGTTTGGAAACAGACAGAAGTTCGAAGGAGTCAAATCAGGGGAATAAGGTGGGTGAGAAAGAGGTTTGAAAACACATTCATAAAAGAAAGCCACTACGATGATTGATGTGTGGACCAGAGCACTGTCCTGGTGAACAGCAGAACACCTTGAAGGAGCATTCCACAGCACTTCTGGTTTATTTTCTCCCACAGTTGTCGCAAAAGGGAAACACAACAGGCCCCGTAGATGGTCTGTCCCTTCTGGAGATAGTCCACCATTATGATGCCCTCAGCGCCCCCAGAAGACAGATGCCATGAGCTTTCCAGTAGATGAGACAGCTGTGCCTTTCTTTGGCAGGGCAGAACCCACATTTCCATTGCTTGAACTGTTGTTTGGATTCCAGTTCGACATGATGGACTCAGGGCTCATCCATGGTCACAAATCGTTGCATGAATTCACCTGGATCTGCCTCAAAAATCAGAAGATTCTGTGCTTGAAATCTGGAACCTCGTGCCCCACTAAACCTTAAACATCCTATGGATGTTCTATGGAACCTACAAATGCAATATAGACATGATCTACATGTCAGTAGGACGTCTAATGTTTAGTGGGGTGTTTCTGATCAGCCGTGAGAAGCTTTGGGGCCCATCCCGCTGAAGGTTTCATCATTCCCAGTTCTTCCGTCAGAACTGAATGAACTGTCTCCTGGGAAATGCCTACAATACTGGCTATGTGAGGATCACTTACTCTTCTGTCAGTGAGGGCCATATCATGGATCTTATGGATCATATCGTTGGAGGTGGCAGTTCTGGGTATTTCTGATCTTGCTCCATCTTTGATGCTTGTTCTGCCCCTCTTGAATTTGGCTGACCAGTGTTTAATTGTAGCATAAACTGGGGAATCCACCCCTAATGTCATTCCCATGTCCTTTGGAGACATTCCCTGTTTCCTGAGATACCGAATCACAGCACGCCCACCAGCTTTGTTCATTTTGCCAATCTGACACACCCCTACTCACTTTACTGACATATTGTGTCTGCAACATTGTACCCAGTGAGTCAAAATTTCACACATTCTCAAGAGAAATGTTGGTTTCTCAGAATGCACAAACGGAGAACCACCCCCTACTTTTTCTGGGTAAGGCTCAAAACTTTTTAATCCCCCCTCGTAGTCCAGGCAAGTCTAAGAGTATGAACTGGTGCTGTGCTTTGTCGCATCCATGACAAAATGGAACGTCCTTGGGTCTTGGATGGCAGCCACCCTGGCAGACAACCGGTTCATCCCCACCTCTCAAAAGCATCCATCTACCTGCTGCAGCTAGTCTAAGAGTTTGACAGTCTTTAGGCTCCTGGTGCTTCCTGTCTTACTGTATGGTTGACTTGGAGCAAAGGCAATGACTGTTTGTCTGTGGGACTATATCTTTTCAAAGGCTCCTTGGGTTCCATTTGAATGATGTTGTGTTAAAAAAGCAGTTACTTGGGGAGCTTCAGATGGGGCTTACCACTTGCATTAACATCAGCTGCAACATCTTGGCCATGTGGTGGTTCTGGGCATGGTCCAGCATGCAGGCTTTCTTCAGTCAATGGCAAAGGCCAAGGGGACACCCACATATCACTTAGAGGTGGGGATAGACCGGATGCGTGCCTTGGTGGTTTCCATTGATGATGCAAGTGGGTTTATTAGTGTGCTGGATGTGGGGAAACATGATGCCAGTACATGGTCCCAGACACTATTTGACCTTCTTCTCCCAGTGGAACTATGTGCTCTCCAAGTACACATCTAGTTACTTTAAACTTTTCATAAGTCTGAAAAAAGTCACTGCCGCTTTAAGGACGGCCACAACTGCTGAGAGAGCGGCTCCACAGCGATGCGCGGAACTCCTCCGCACGTCTGTCTTAATGTGCTGAAAAAGTGCTGATGTCCACGTCTTTTCACAATTCCTGTGCTAGTCAGACGACATACCGGATCAAGACAGCGTCCAGTTTAGAAATGAAAGGCACATTCCACTGTTACAGGAGTTTTTGTCATGGAAAGAGGAGCGGCATGGCGCAAAGCAACGCCGTGATGAAGCCTTCCAGGACATGTTGGGGCATGTCCAGCTCATGCACAATCACAATCGGATAATCACACGACTGAAAAGCAACCGGAATCCATCTGAAAGCCACCTGAAAGCCATCCTGTGAGACCACCACCGAGGTGGTTTTGTCCCACGTAATGAACGGCTCCGTGGCGCATCCCTCCGCTTTTCTTTCCATGAAAAAAACACTCCTGTAAAAGTGGAATGTGCCGAAAAAGTGCTGATGTCCACTCCTTCTGCCTTTTTGTGAAAGTCAGACGAGGTCCCGGATCAACAAAGCCTTCACGTTGGAAATGATCTGGTTGTTTCAGCGGGGTCTGAGCATTTCGATCGGCGCTGAGAGCGTGCCGTGCTCTCAGCAGTTGTGGGCCGTCCTTAAAGTGGCAGTAACACTCCTTAATCTGTATAATCCCCATAAAATCGTCCCTGAAAGCCATATTAATTTTCCGAACGGTGTCCACCTGGAGGTCTCTCACAGTTTCTGGAAAAAAATTGATGCAGCAAAGCTCCAAATCGTTCAGACATTTATTCTCAATAAAAATCCGACGAGAGGGGTGGACCAGTGCTCACACAACGCCTGCTCACAGGTGAATGACGCAACCGACAGCCGTGAAAAAACTTACGCATGCGCACGAAGGTTCAAGCTTGTCTGATGCAATTACACGTGATTCAAATCCATATGGTTTTTGAAAAAAATAAAAAGGTCCGATACTTTTCTAATAGACCTCATATTTACAGCACTTACCTTTTGCCATACTTTAGCCTTATTCCAAAATGGATGAAAGTCATTTTTCCATCCATGTAATGACTTCAAGTGAGATTTCTTTATTCTAACCTGGATCCAAACTAAAACGTAACATACTCCTTGTTGGCCCTATGCTTCACCTCTTCATCAAGTACCATAAATTTATATTCGTAATTTCTGAGCAATGCTGGCGACAAGAAAACAAAGCACATTGATGGTGGAGACCACCTGTGCTCCATTAACCTTGTACATCTGGAGGCATCCAGCATAAAATTGTGCCAAAACAACATGCAGATCCATACCAGATCTGCTGTCATGTCCCTGAGCAAAATGGGAGAACCCAAAAAAGGTTTGCAAGATGTCTTACAAATAAACTAATATGAGGACAGACAGGAGAAAGACTGCAACCTTTAGCAACTTCTTGTTTTCCTGTTGGCAGTAAAAATGATTGAAAAGTAACTCAAAGTCACAAGATTTTTATGTTGTGTTTTCATATTAGTGGACAATGAGTCACATGAGAGTTGACCTTTGTTTATGTATGGAAATGCCCATCAGTCAGCTGCTCATAGAACTGAAATGTTGTCTATATTAAATTATGAAGGTATGCTGTCAAATCCAATGACCCAGTGTCACATGTAGTGAGTCAAAAACGCACCACGAGGAAAGAAATTGCAAAAAAACATCCAACTGAAGGGATATCACAGAAAGGAAGTGTTAGACAGGCAACTCACAATGGCACCCTTGAGCAAGATACTCAATTTTCAAGTTACTCCTGTGCACCTTGCTAGGAGGCACCCTTAGTCCAGGCCTTTAGGGAGTCATGAGGGGGGTATTGTGCAGATTTGTCTACAAGTAACAAATTCAACTCAAATGTACAGTAGTGTTCAGAATAACAGTAGTGCTATGTGACTAAAAAGATTAATCCAGGTTTTGAGTATATTTCTTATTGTTACATGGGAAACAAGGTACCAGTAGATTCAGTAGATTCTCACAAATCCAACAAGACCAACCATCCATGATATGCACACTCTTAAGGTTATGAAATTGGGCTATTAGCAAAAAAAGTAGAAAAGGGGGTGTTCACAATAATAGTAGTGTGGCATTCAGTCAGTGAGTTCGTCAATTTTGTGGAACAAACAGGTGTGAATCAGGTGTCCCCTATTTAAGGATGAAGCCAGCACGTGTTGAACATGCTTTTCTCTTTGAAAGCCTGAGGAAAATGGGACGTTCAAGACATTGTTCAGAAGAACAGCGTAGTTTGATTAAAAAGTTGATTGGAGAGAGGAAAACTTATACGCAGGTGCAAAAAATTATAGGCTGTTCATCTACAATTATCTCCAATGCTTTAAATTGGACAAAAAAACCAGAGATGCATAGAAGAAAATGGAAACCAACCATCAAAATGGATAGAAGAATAACCAGAATGGCAAAAGCTCACCCATTGATCAGCTCCAGGATGATCAAAGACAGTCTGGAGTTACCTGTAAGTGCTGTGACAGAAGACGCATGTGTGTAGCTAATTTATCTGCAAGAATCCCCCGCAAAGTCCCTCTGTTAAATAAAAGACATGTGCAGAAGAGGTTACAATTTGCCAAAGAACACATCAACTGGCCTAAAGAGAAATGGAGGAATAATTGTTCTTTTTGGGTCCAAGGGCCGCAGGCAGTTTGTGAGACGACCCCCAAACTCTGAAATCAAGCCACAGTTCACAGTGAAGACAGTGAAGCATGGTGGTGCAAGCATCATGATATGGGCATGTTTCTCCTACTATGGTGTTGGGCCTATATATCGCATACCAGGTATCATGGATCAGTTTGGATATGTCAAAATACTTGAAGAGGTCATGTTGCCTTATGCTGAAGAGGACATGTCCTTGAAATGGGTGTTTCAACAAGACAGTGACCCCAAGCACACTAGTAAATGTGCAAAATCTTGGTTCCAAACCAACTAAATTAATGCCTCGCAGATGTGAAGAAATCATGAAAAACTGTGGTTATGCAACTAAATACTAGTTTAGTGATTCACAGGATTGCTAAAAAAGCAGTTTGAACATAATAGTTTTGAGATTGTAGCGTCAACAGCAGATGCTACTATTATTGTGAACACCCCCTTTTCTACTGTTTTTTTTTACTAATAGCCCAATTTCATAGCCTTAAGAGTGTGTATATCATAAATGCTTGGTCTTGTTGGATTTGTGAGAATCTACTGAATCTACTGGTACCTTGTTTCCCATGTAACAATAAGAAATATACTCAAAACCAGGATTCATCTTTGTAGTCACATAGCACTACTATTATTCTGAACACTACTGTACCTTCTTCATTTTTGGAGGGCGTCAAGCCATGCGCTCACTGGGGGCTGCCATATTGGCCAAATCTAAGATGGCCACTGCCGACATTTGATAATATCGTAACTTCATAACTGAACGCCGTGGGATCATGAATGAAGGCACTTTTTACAGGTTTGTGACATCAAGAATTCCAAATTTGACCTCTGTTTTGACATGCACAGTCGGGATAACCCCCAAGGACATATAAAACACAATTTGGCTGATTTAGCAGTTAAACATGTGACATTTTCAAATCAAATTTGTTTTTTCCACATCATTTTAGATCATAAGAGTTGACAATTGAGATGAAAAATAAGCCAAGTAAGTGCTTAAGTGACTGCAGGAGAATGATCTGTGGAAGTGTGTTTGACTGTGCACTGGGGGAAATGGATTTCACAGCTGTGGGGAAAAAGCTGTCTCTCACTCTTGTGGTCCGTGTTCTTATGTTCTTGTACCGTTTCCCCGATGGAAGTGGTACAAACAGTCGATTGCCTGGATGGGTGGGATCCATTACAATACGCCTGGCCCTCCTCTGGATCCGGCCAGCGTATATTGAATCCAAATCAGGGAGAGGACCTCCCACAATCCCCTGAGCTGTCCATACCACCCAGGCCAAGTTCTTCCTGTCCTGTGCCGTACTGCTCCCATACCACATTGTGGCAATCTGGGAGAGGATGCTCTCTATTATAGCCCTATAAAGTTTGTGGGCAGCCGAGAGGAAAGTCCAGCCCGTTTCAGTTTCCTGAGGAAAAAATTCTTTGCTGGGCTTTCTTCACCAGGCACGATATGTGCAGAGACCAGGTCAGGTCAGATGTGATGTGGATGCCCAGGAATCTGATGCCGTCCACCTGCTCTACTGCCTCCCCATGGATAAAGAGGGGAGCATGTTCAGTCTTTCTGGACTTCCCAAAGTCCACAATGACCTCCTTGGTCTTACTGGTGTTAAGAACCAAGTTATTGGCTGCACACCATCCTGTCAGGTGTTGAATCTCCTCTTGGTAGTGAGCCTCATCATTGTCCGATATGAAGCCCACCACTGTGGTATCATCCGCAAACTTGAGGACCAAGTTAGAGGGATGGATGGATGAGCAGTCATGTGTGAAGAGAGTGAAAATAGCTGGGCTGAGCACACAGCCCTGCAGTTTACCAGTGTTCAGAACCAGTGTGGATGATGCACTATTGTGTGGATGATGCCTATTCTCACCATCTGAGGCCTGTTGGTGAGAAAGTCCCTGATACAGTAGCACAGTGACTAAGATAGACCCAGGTTGTGAAGCTTCAGCACCAACTTGTCTGGACTAACTGTATGAAATGCTGAACTGAAATCCACAAATGGCATCCTAACATAAGTATTAGGATGCTCCAGGTGAGTTGGGCTGTGTGAAGTGCTAATGAGACTGCATCCTCGGTTGAGCAATTCCCCCTATAAGCATACTGGTGACAGTCCAGGCCAGCAGGGATTGTGTCCTTTATGTACTTTAGGAGGATCCTCCCAAAACACTTCAGAACTACTGAGGGCGGTAGTCATTAAGGCAGGTGACAGCTGATTTTTTTTGGCACAGGCACAATGATGGAGGATTTGAGGCAAGTTGGGACCACAGCAAATTGCAGGGACAAATTGAAAATGTCCAAAAAGACTCCCGCCAGTTAGTCAGCACGTTTTCAGACTCCGTCCCAACACCTTATCTGGTCCTACCGCTCTGTTGATGTTTATCCTCCTCAGGGTGGACCTCACTTGATGCAGTTGCAGGATGAGAGGCTTATGTTGCTCCTCTAGCCGAGAAAGATGTACATTTTCTCTGCTGTAGGGAGTTTCGAAGCATGCAAATAATCTCAGGTGTCATCATTATTCACATGTCCACCTTCAGACTTGCCCAACCCTGTGCAGCAGACTCCAACATTTGCAGTTTCCTGTGCAAGATCTCTTGCAGCTATAGTGGAGGATGGAACATGCCTTACTAGCATCTGTCCGTGATGCCCGTTACGGTAACCAGATACCATTGTCATCCTTTTGCCAGCCGCATTCACTGAAATCAGGAATTTCCTGGCAAACTGAGGTTGCTTGATTCCATTAAGAGCTTGCCTGAAGCAGTGTCCTATTTACTATGTGCTCAAACAGCACTGCTTGAGTGGGTGGTACATTCACCAGTGTTTTTGTACCGTTTGTAAAAAGACGGTGCCTGGCTTCATTGACCTTGGCCAAACCACATCCCTTACTGTACATTATTACCACAAATCGTTCCAGCTTCTGTATGTCAAGAGACTCAAGACTGAAGAGTTTTGGCTCATGAGTGACAGCCACCTATGTTTAGTGTGTCCTGAAGTGCTTTGTCAAGATTCCCAGGCAGTCTTGTTGCCACATCCAAGGAAGTGTGATGTTGCATCACATCCTGTGAGGGCGTGGAAGAGTGGCAATGCCATAGACTTGGAGGGTCCAACATGAGAGCAGATATAATGGATGGCAATATCACAAAATTGTTTCCCAATAACGAAGCCCACCCACAGCTGTGAAAGGCCAAGTGTGGTGAAGAAGCATACAGCAAGAACCACCACATCGCTGTCAACAATACAAACATAGGCTGTCCTGTGACCCTGTACTGCAGCATGTTCCAGATGAAGTAATGTCCTTGTATCTGCCTCAGTGGTTAGAGGGTTGGAGAGCTGACACATCACAGGGTCTGTTGGAAAGCACATTCTCAAACTTTCTACTGAGGGGGAGCCTCCCATCCATATCTTTCTTGACTCCTCACTGAGAAAGGAGAATAGCTCCTTTTTCTTATCCTGATTTTTTACAGAACCTACTGTTCCAATCATGCTTTGGGGTCTGTGTCTTGCCATCCTTAACCATAACCCATCATTCAGCTGATCACAGGGGACTCTCATTCCAGAAGGAACAGCATTGATTTCCTTAAAGTCATTCAGATCTCTTGTGTTAGAAGTCCTTCCTGTCTCTGTTCATTTTTATCTGACAGCACGGTTCCCAATTGATATAATTCATTGTTGACACAGTATTATGAATCGCTACAGATATCTTAAGCAGCTTCAATATTTAGCACCACCACCAGTCCATGCAATTCATGTAATTCATCAATATTCTTCCTCACCAATCCAGCCAAGCACATCTGAAAAAGATAGACTATTTATTAGTACTTGTAGGTTCAACCACATAAACATAAAATACTAGAATAAAAATTACACAACAAGTTGTCATATCAGCAACCCATACTTGCATCCCTGAAAAAGACAGAAATAAACATGACTTCATAATTATGTCGAATGTAAATGTCTCTGGCCTTTATGGGCTCAACAGACCTTTACCATACAAATAGTGCAACATACAAATTTTACGACCTGATAAACAAGCATTATATAGATTGTTGTTGTAGATGCCCAGATTTAACACCTAAAGCTTAAAAAAAACAAAAAACAAATTAGGCTCTATTTGCTCTGGGCGGTTATCCTGACTGTGAATGTCAAAACAAACAACAGATTTGTAATCCTTGAGGTCAAAACCCATAAAAAGTGCCTTCATTTCCTGTTCTATGACTTTCGGTTATGACGATATGATATAATCGCAGCTCAGCTGGCCGCCATGTTGGATTTGGCAAATATGGCGGCCCCCAGTGACCTCCAAAAATGAAAATGGTATGTCTTCGTCTACACCTGGGCCAAATTTCATGCTTGTAGACAAATCTGCACAATTTAGTCCCTAAGGGCCTGCACTATGTACAACCCCTGTCAAAAATTATGGAATCACCGGCCTCGGAGGATGTTCATTCAGTTGTTTAATTTTGTAGAAAAAAAAGCAGATCACAGACATGACACAAAACTAAAGTCATTTCAAATGGCAACTTTCTGGCTTTAAGAAACACTATAAGAAATCAGGAAAAAAATTGTGGCAGTCAGTAACGGTTACTTTTTTTAGACCAAGCAGAGGGAAAAAAAATATGGACTCACTCAATTCTGAGGAAAAAATTATGGAATCATGAAAAACAAAAGAACGCTCCAACACATCACTAGTATTTTGTTGCACCACCTCTGGCTTTTATGAATGAATGAATGAATGAAAAATGAATGAATGAATGAATGAATGAAAACTGTTTATTTCGAACATTTGATACAACAACAATTACAAGATAGATCAGTAAAGACAACAACAAAAAAGTTCCTACTGTGTACCCAACATGTCCGAAAAGGGGTAGGGTGAAGCATCAGCTTATTTATCCCTACCCCTTCTTCCCCACAACCAGTAATACCCTTTGCCACATATACACATAGATTCCTACACACCTAAACCGATATCAATATATATATATATATATATATATATATATATATATATATATATATATATATATATATATATATATATATACATACACATATATATATATATACATACACATATATATATATACATACACATATATATACACATATACATACACATATATATACATATATATATACATACACATATATATATACATACACACATCAACATACATACATATATACACATATACATATATACACATATATATACACAAACATAAATATACACCTACACATACCTACTTACATACAAAATACTATATATTTACAAGCCAAAGCAAAAAACAAAAACACCCTAACCCTCATTACCCTTCCTCCTCCCTATACCCAGAAAAAAACATTTTTGTACCGCTGTTTGAACTGGTTCATGCTTGGACATTGCTTGAGCCCCACTCCCAATCTGTTCCACATCCTCACCCCACAGACAGAAATACAGAAACCTTTTAATGTTGTTCGTGCCCACTGATGCTTTAAATTAAATTTCCCCCTCAGACTGTAATCCCCTGATCTGTTAAAAAACATTTTTAATATTTGCTGGAAGTAAATTGTTTATTGCTTTATACACAATTTGTACTCTTTGAAAATGAACCAAGTCTGTGAATTTTAAGAATTTGGATTGTAAAAATAGTGGATTTGTATGATCTCTATAGCCAGTATTATGAATAATTCTTATAGCTCTTTTCTGCATTACTGATAGTGATTGTGTTGTACCTTTATAAGTATTACCCCATACCTCTGCACAGTACTGTAAATATGGTAAAACCAGTGAGCAGTAAAGAATGCGGAGTGAGTTGTGGTCCAGAATATGTTTCGCTTTGTTTAGAACTGAAATGCTTCTTGACAGTTTACTTTGTATATGTTTTATATGAGTCTTCCAGTTTATCTTATCTATTATCACCCCCAGAAACTTATTTTCATGTACCCTTTCAATATCTACCCCCTCGACTTGTAACTGAACCTGTATGTCTGTATTACAATAGCCAAATAACATGTATTTTGTTTTACTTAAGTTTAATGATAATTTGTTTCTGTCAAACCATATTTTCAATTTTCCCATTTCTATACTGATCTTCCTCAGTAACTCCTGCAAATCCCCCCCTGAACAAAAAATGCTTGTGTCATCTGCAAATAATACTAATTTTAATATTTTGGAAACACTGACAATATCATTTATATAAATTAGAAACAGTTTTGGACCCAATACTGACCCCTGTGGGACGCCACAAGCATTGTCCAAGCATGATGATGTATATTCCCCCAACTTCACAAACTGTTTTCTGTTACTTAAGTAGCTTCTCACCCAGTGCAACACCAACCCCCTAATCCCATACTGTTCAAGTTTATTGATTAATATGTCATGATTAATTGTATCAAAAGCCTTTTTAAGGTCTATAAATATTCCAACTGAATGTAATTTGTGGTCTATGGCGTTTGTAATCTCCTCAACTGATTCTATTAATGCAAGTGATGTTGAACTATGTGCTCTGAATCCATATTGACTATCAGTAAGTAATTTATGTTTATTTATGAATTTGTCTAATCTATTATTGAATAACTTTTCTAATAATTTGGAAAATTGTGAAAGCAAAGAAACAGGTCTATAATTTGTGAAGTAGTGTCTATCCCCAGTCTTATACAGCGGCACAACCTTAGCTATTTTCATTTGATTGGGAAATTTACCGGTTTGAAATGATAAGTTACAGATGTATGTTAATGGTTCTACAATCCATTCAATGACCTGTTTTACCACCACCATATCAATTTCATTTAAATCGGTAGATGTTTTATATTTACAATTATTCACAATGTCTATAATTTCATTTCCATCCACTGCTGTGAGGAACATTGAACAGGGATTTCTTTCTATAAGATTATTATCCCAATCCTCAGATTGGGAATTGGGAATTTTTTCTGCCAAGCTTGGTCCAATATTTACAAAAAAATTATTAAAACCGTTGACTACCTCATCCTTATTTTCCTTCTTGACATTATTATCAATGAAATACTGAGGGTAACTCTGTTTTTTATTACCATTTTTGATAATGCTATTTAATATATCCCATATTCCTTTAATATTGTTTTTGTTATTATATAATGTTACTATAATATTCCTTCCTACATACCCGTATAATATTAGTTAATCTATTTTTGTATTTCTTATATCTATTTTCTGCCTCTTTAGTCTTTAGTTTTATGAATTCTCTATACAGTGTATTTTTCTTATTACATGCATTTCGTAACCCTTTCGTCATCCATGGTCGAGCTTGGATTTTTTGTTTTCTGTAGTCTTGTTTAATTGGACAATTTTTATCATATAATGATGTAAATATTTGTAAAAAAGTTTCATATGCACTATCAACATCACTTTCACTGTATACCTTTTCCCAGTTTTGCTCCTGTAAATCCTTCTTTAGTGTGTTCATGTTTTCCTCTGTCCGCACTCGCCTGTATTTTATTTTCTCCTCTGGCTGATTCCGCCGATGGTTTCTATTATAAACGATGAAAACTGGTAGATGATCACTAATGTCATTGATTAATAATCCACTCACAGTGTTATTCTCAATATCATTGCTGAATATATTATCAATTAAGGTGGCACTATGGGATGTAATTCTGCTTGGCCTGGTGATTTTTGGATATAAACTCATACTGTACATTATACTGATAAATTCATCTGTTATTTTATGCTTATTTGGATTGAGCAGATCAATATTTAAGTCACCACAAATGAACACAGTTTTTTGATTAGTTTTTGAGAACATTTTTCCCATACAGTCAGTGAATGTTTCAATACTAGATCCTGGTGCTCTATATATACAGCTGACTAATACATTTTTGCTTTTTTCTTCACATATTTCAATAGTTATACATTCTAATAAGTTATCAATCACAGTTGTCATATTGTCTACTATTTTATAATCCATGTTCTTATCCACATACACAGCCACTCCTCCTCCACTCTTATTCTTTCTGTTTACACAATTAAATTCATATCCATCCAGTTCAAAATCCATTCCTTTATCTTCATTGATCCATGTTTCTGATATAGCAATTATGTTAAATATTTTTTTTAAACTGACTTAAATATTCTTTAATGTTGTTAAAGTTTGCATATAGACTTCTGCTGTTGAAATGGATTATTGATAATTTGTTATCCGTTCTAATGATCAGATTAAACTGTTCATCTGTATAATAGCAACAACTGTCATTGATATTTGAGAAGAAATTATTGTCCGGGTCTATATCGTGCTCCAAGTCCAGTACATTGTGGTCTGTGTATTTAAATGTTCTCAGTTCTACTTTTCCATGATCAGCAATCCTTTGAGTTATATCCTTCTTGTCTCCAGATGTAGATGAATAGGTAGTAGATGAATAGGTTCCTCTGGTCTGTGTCATGGTGTTGTGATGTGTTTGTGTCCTCATACCTTATTGGTCATATTTGTCCAGATCCTCGCTTTAAGAAACACTATTGTTCATATTTGTCCAGCTCCTCGATGTTCCTTATTGCCATGACTTTTGCTTGTTCTGGTGATCCGTTCAGTTTGATGAATATTTTACAGTTTGAAGTCCATGTGTGCTGGATTTTTCCCTGTTTCTTCAAGAAGCGTGCTTTCCTGGCGATGTCGGCATTCCGTTTGGTGAGATGTTCATTGATGAATACGTTTGTCCCTTTCAGTTTTCTTCCTTGTTTTAACAGTGCTGTTTTGTGTTTTCTGTTGATGAATCTCATGATGACGGTTCGTTTATCACCGTCATTTCTCCGGGGCAGAGGGTGGCACGCTTCAATGTTATTTAAATCCATTTCTATACCTTTAGATAGGCGGAAATCAGCAACCTGTTTTTCCACAGAGCTGACCTCCTGTTCACTGGGCTCCCCTCCGCTCTCATCTGTTACCGCCCGTGCGTAGGACCGTGGTTTGATATGAAGACCTGTGATGATGA
The DNA here is from genome assembly GCF_902500255.1 of Thalassophryne amazonica. Lineage (NCBI taxonomy): Eukaryota > Metazoa > Chordata > Actinopteri > Batrachoidiformes > Batrachoididae > Thalassophryne > Thalassophryne amazonica. The sequence continues at coordinate 85,410,130 of NC_047107.1, forward strand.
CGTCGTTAATTCTGGTGTATTTCTGGTCCAATTCAGCCACTCTATTTTCCAGCTGCACCAGATGCCGGTCTTTCTCGGCATTCTGGAGCCGTAATGCCTTCACCTCCTCCACCAGATCCATGATTGATTTCTGTTGCTGCTTCACAACAGAAATCTCCTCTGATAGAAAGTCCAGAGATTTTTTAACATCGTCACCTTCCTCCGCTGTCAGAACCTTCTTAGGCCCCATGGTCGGCTTATGAGCAGCTTGTCGATCGCCGATGTTAACAGCCTGCGTTGTTTGTCACCGGGATGGATCTGCACTGCGCTGGTGCCGCGCGGCCTCGGTGTTTCCGCGCTGATGGATCCGCGGTGGCTGCACGAGGCCTCGGGGAAGCGGCACTCGTGACGCGCGGCTCTAATGACGCAGCGCGCGGCCTCAGTGAATTCACCACGTTGGGCCTCGGACGTTGTTGCTGTCCAGTCGCGGGGCTAAGTTGCCGGTTGAGGTGGTATTCCCACTGTCCGGGTTGGCAAACACCGGCGTGGCAGATGGCAACCACAAACACCACCTCTGAAAACTCACGTACAAACTTTTTGCAGCTCGCTCTGACGACATGCAGCTCTGACTGACTGTGACTGACGCAGCTCTGACTCTCAAGTTTATAACAGCTTGCAGTCTCTGAGGCATGGACTTAATGAGTGACAAACAGTACTCTTCATCAATCTGGCTCCAACTTTCTCTGATTGCTGTTGCCAGATCAGCTTTGCAGGTTGGAGCCTTGTCATGGACCATTTTCTTCAACTTCCACCAAAGATTTTCAATTGGATTAAGATCCGGACTATTTGCAGGCCATGACATTGACCCTATGTGTCTTTTGCAAAGAATGTTTTCACAGTTTTTGCTCTATGGCAAGATGCATTATCATCTTGAAAATCCCCAAACATCCTTTCAATTGAAGGGATAAGAAAAGTGTCCAAAATATCAACGTAAACTTGTGCATTTATTGATGATGTAATGACAGTCATCTTCCCAGTGCCTTTACCTGACATGTAGCCCCATATCATCAATGACTGTGGAAATTTACATGTTCTCTTCAGGCAGTCATCTTTATAAATCTCATTGGAACGGCACCAAACAAAAGTTCCAGCATCATCATCTTGCCCAATGCAGATTCGAGATTCATCACTGAATATGACTTTCATCCAGTCATCCACAGTCCACGATTGCTTTTCCTTAGCCCATTGTAACCTTGTTTTTTTCTGTTTAGGTGTTAATGATGGCTTTCGTTTAGCTTTTCTGTATGTAAATCCCATTTCCTTTAGGCGGTTTCTTACAGTTCGGTCACAGACGTTGACTCCAGTTTCCTCCCATTCGTTCCTCATTTGTTTTGTTGTGCATTTTCGATTTTTGAGACATATTGCTTTAAGTTTTCTGTCTTGACGCTTTGATGTCTTCCTTGGTCTACCAGTATGTTTGCCTTTAACAACCTTCCCATGTTGTTTGTATTTGGTCCAGAGTTTAGACACAGCTGACTGTGAACAACCAACATCTTTTGCAACATTGCGTGATGATTTACCCTCTTTTAAGAGTTTGATAATCCTCTCCTTTATTTCAATTGACATCTCTCGTGTTGGAGCCATGATTCATGTCAGTCCACTTGGTGCAACAGCTCTCCAAGGTGTGATCACTCCTTTTTAGATGCAGACTAATGAGCAGATCTGATTTGATGCAGGTGTTAGTTTTGGGGATGAAAATTTACAGGGTGATTCCATAATTTATTCCTCAGAATTGAGTGAGTCCATATTTTTTTTCCCTCTGCTTGGTCTAAAAAAGTAACCATTACTGACTGCCACAATTTTTTTTTCTTGATTTCTTATAGTGTTTCTTAAAGCCAGAAAGTTGCCATTTGAAATGACTTTAGTTTTGTGTTACGTCTGTGATCTGCTTTTATTAAACAACTGAATGAACATCCTCCGAGGCCGGCGATTCCATATTTATTGCCAGGGGTTGTAGAATTTAGTGGCGTTTACAAGCAGAGATGGAATGAACATTGGGTGAGAAGCTGGACTATCTGGGAGGGACTCTGAATAGAGATCCTGCTTCCTTGCATTGAAAGGCACCAGCTGAGGTGGTTCGGACATCCGGTGATGCCCCTTTGCTGTCTCCCTAGCGAGGGCCCCCAGGCACATCCGACTGTGACAAGGCCTGAGGAAGAACCATGACACACTGGAGGGATTGTATTTCCCAGTTTGCTTGGGAATGCTTCAGGATCCCCCAGGCAGTTATGACTTGGACAAGTTTACGGAAGTGCGGAAAGAGCTGCTGTTCTCTGTCACTGCAAACCGGCCCGGGATAGGCGTTAGAAAATGAATGAATGAAGCATTAATAACTATGTTTTCATTTGTGTCTATTATGTGCAACAATGAATTGATGTGGTTTGATAAACTTAGAATGAGCCTTTCAAATATAGGCTCCCCAAGGAAGCTGCCATGTTGCTACAGGAGCCCAAAAGGGACATACCTACTCCACCTTGTGCATTTTGCAGCTCGGCCAGAAGACTGTAGAAAAGGAATCAGTGGATGGAACTCTGTACAGTCTCCTGGTTGGTAAAGCAAGCTAACAAGTTTGAGAACCCTGGTTTTTGTGATAAGGGTGAATCATACATATTGCATTTCACAAGTGAAGGCAAGGGGACATGAAACCCATCACCAAAAACCGTGAAGGGAAACAAAATCGAGAACAGTGATTCTCGCCACTAAATGACACTACATCCTACACACTATAGCTTTAAATATAAAGGGGGAGGTGATGGTCTAGTGGTTAGAGGATCCTCAGTTCAAAACCCAGCCAGGCCGGAAACTCACTAAGGGCCTTTGGGAAAGTTCCTTAATCCCCTAGTTGCTCCCGGTGTGTAGTGAGCGCCTTCCATGACAGCACCCTGACATCGGTGTGTTTCTGTGTGAACATGAGGCATAATTGTTAAGCGCTTTGCGCTTCTGATGCAGATGGAATAGCACTATATAAATGAAGTCCATTTACTATAAAAATAAACAAAACTTAATTTCATATACGATTGTTTTGTTCAGTTCCTGCATGATGGTTCTTCTTCTTGCCATTTAAGATCATGCTGATTTCATTGGCCATGTCAGATAAGTTGTGGTTTGTGCTGTTGCTGCCTCTTGAGTAAAGTAATGTGGTTGGAGTTAGTTACTTTTGGATCAGAAGTTAAGCAACAGCTCTTTCTCATAAAAGACAAATCACTCCTGCTTTTGACAGCAGCATGTTACATTCTGAAATATCCTGCAGTATCTGCCAGCACCTTGTTGAGCCTCAAAAGAATGAATTAAGCACCACTTTGTAGATGTTTGTGGATGTACAGGGACTTGGGGAGAATCAGTCCAATGCAGCGATTCATTGAAAGTTGAAACCTCTGGCTTTGTTTAAAACTGCTACTTCCTTCTCTCTCCTCCCCTTGTCTTGCAGCCTGCTTTTGTTCTGGTACCCACAATTATCAGCCTTTAAATTACAGTGATCACTTTGAGATCTACGAGCCGAGTCCTTATTTCTCTCTGAGATGCTGCCTTACATCTGCTGCATTATACAAGTATTAGTAAAACTGCTAATGTGACTGTGTGGTACATACAGACTGCAAGCTGTGTTTGTTGCGGCCGTTTCCTGCCAAACACCAACATATGACCTCTCTGTACACACCAAGTCAGCGTTTCCTTCAAACCACTTCCCACTTTGCAGTGGCTCAAAGCAGCTTTAGTTCATCGAACACCACTTTTTTTTGTCTCACTCTGATAAGGCTTCCATGATAATAAAATAATAATTACAAGGGAACAACTTCACATTTAAGCATCAAACAAAGCACTGTGTGGATTATTATACATTATAGAATGGCTGAGTGGATCCTTGTCATTTGATTGGTGGCACGAATGTCACGTGATGTCATGGATTATTTGTACCATTTACCGTTATGTTTCATTGGCTGTGCAATAGTTATTTTTTAGCGTGCAATTTTTGTGCTACATGAAATATGCTATTGCACGCACCGACCACCGCACATACTCACACTACCAAGGGCGGAATTTAGCTAAACACAGCGGAGTTTTTTTGCTGGCGGATGACGATTTGAAGGACCTAATTGACGCTGCTAATTCTTTAACACACACGCAAAAAATTCAATTCAATTCAATTTTATTTATATAGCGCCAAATCACAACAAACAGTTGCCCCAAGGCGCTTTATATTGTAAGGCAAGGCCATACAATAATTACGTAAAAACCCCAAAGGTCAAAATGACCCCCTGTGAGCAAGCACTTGGCGACAGTGGGAAGGAAAAACTCCCTTTTAACAGGAAGAAACCTCCAGCAGAACCAGGCTCAGGGAGGGGCAGTGCTCTGCTGGGACTGGTTGGGGCTGAGGGAGAGAACCAGGAAAAAGACATGCTGTGGAGGGGAGCAGAGATCAATCACTAATGATTAAATGCAGAGTGGTGCATACAGAGCAAAAAGAGAAAGAAACACTCAGTGCATTATGGGAACCCCCCAGCAGTCTAAGTCTATAGCAGCATAACTAAGGGATGGTTCAGGGTCACCTGATCCAGCCCTAACTATAAGCTTTAGCAAAAAGGAAAGTTTTAAGCCTAATCTTAAAAGTAGAGAGGGTGTCTGTCTCCCTCTCTGGTTCCACAGGAGAGGAGCCTGAAAGCTGAAGGCTCTGCCTCCCATTCTACTCTTACAAACCCTAGGAACTACAAGTAAGCCTGCAGTCTGAGAGCGAAGCGCTCTATTGGGGTGATATGGTACTATGAGGTCCCTAAGATAAGAAGGGACATGATTATTCAAAACCTTATAAGTAAGAAGAAGAATTTTAAATTCTATTCTAGAATTAACAGGAAGCCAATGAAGAGAGGCCAATATGGGTGAGATATGCTCTCTCCTTCTAGTCCCCGTCAGTACTCTAGCTGCAGCATTTTGAATTAACTGAAGGCTTTTCAGGGAACTTTTAGGACAACCTGATAATAATGAATTACAATAGTCCAGCCTAGAGGAAATAAATGCATGAATTAGTTTTTCAACATCACTCTGAGACAAGACCTTTCTAATTTTAGAGATATTGCATAAATGCAAAAAAGCAGTCTTACATATTTGTTTAATATGCGCTTTGAATGACATATCCTGATCAAAAATGACTCCAAGATTTCTCACAGTATTACTAGAGGTCAGGGTAATGCCACCCAGAGTAAGGATCTGGTTAGACACCATGTTTCTAAGATTTGTGGGGCCAAGTACAATAACTTCAGTTTTATCTGAGTTTAAAAGCAGGAAATTAGAGGTCATCAATGTCCTTATGTCTGTAAGACAATCCTGCAGTTTAGCTAATTGGTGTGTGTCCTCTGGCTTCATGGATAGATAAAGCTGGGTATCATCTGCGTAACAATGAAAATTTAAGCAATGCCGTCTAATAATACTGCCTAAGGGAAGCATGTATAAAGTGAATAAAATTGGTCCTAGCACAGAACCTTGTGGAACTTCATAATTAACCTTAGTCTGTGAAGAAGATTCCCCATTTACATGAACAAATTGTAATCTATTAGATAAATATGATTCAAACCACCGCAGCGCAGTGCCTTTAATACCTATGGCATGCTCTAATCTCTGTAATAAAACTTTATGGTTAACAGTATCAAAAGCAGCACTGAGGTCTAACAGAACAAGCACAGAGATGAGTCCACTGTCTGAGGCCATAAGAAGATCATTTGTAACCTTCACTAATGCTGTTTCTGTACTATGATGAATTCTAAAACCTGACTGAAACTCTTCAAATAGACCATTCCTCTGCAGATGATCAGTTAGCTGTTTTACAACTACCCTTTCAAGAATTTTTGAGAGAAAAGGAAGGTTGGAGATTGGCCTATAATTAGCTAAGATAGCTGGGTCAAGTGATGGCTTTTTAAGTAATGGTTTAGTTACTGTCACCTTAAAAGCCTGTGGTACATAGCCAAGTAATAAAGATAGATTGATCATATTTAAGATAGAAGCATTAAATAATGGTAGGGCTTCCTTGAGCAGCCTGGTAGGAATGGGGTCCAATAGACATGTTGATAGTTTGGATGAAGTAACTAATGAAAATAACTCAGACAGAACAATCGGAGAGAAAGAGTCTAACCAAATACCGGCATCACTGAAAGCAGCCAAAGATAACGATACGTCTTTGGGATGGTTATGAGTAATTTTTTCTCTAATAGTTAAAATTTTATTAGCAAAGAAAGTCATGAAGTCATTACTAGTTAAAGTTAAAGGAATACTCGGCTCAATAGAGCTCTGACTCTTTGTCAGCCTGGCTACAGTGCTGAAAAGAAACCTGGGGTTGTTCTTATTTTCTTAAATTAGTGATGAGTAGTAAGATGTCCTAGCTTTACGGAGGGCTTTTTTATAGAGCAACAGACTCTTTTTCCAGGCTAAGTGAAGATCTTCTAAATTAGTGAGACGCCATTTCCTCTCCAACTTACGGGTTATCTGCTTTAAGCTGCGAGTTTGTGAGTTATACCACGGAGTCAGGCACTTCTGATTTAAAGCTCTCTTTTTCAGAGGAGCTACAGCATCCAAAGTTGTCTTCAATGAGGATGTAAAACTATTGACGAGATACTCTATCTCACTTACAGAGTTTAGGTAGCTACTCTGCAGTGTTGGTATATGGCATTAGGGAACATAAAGAAGGAAACATATCCTTAAACCTAGTTACAGTGCTTTCTGAAAGACTTCTAGTGTAATGAAACTTATTCCCCACTGCTGGGTAATCCATCAGAGTAAATGTAAATGTTATTAAGAAATGATCAGACAGAAGGGAGTTTTCAGGGAATACTGTTAAGTCGTCAATTTCCATACCATAAGTCAGAACAAGATATAAGATATGATTAAAGTGGTGGGTGGACTCATTTACATTTTGAGCAAAGCCAATTGAGTCTAATAATAGATTAAATGCAGTGTTGAGGCTGTCATTCTCAGCATCTGTGTGGATGTTAAAATCGCCCACTATAATTATCTTATCTGAGCTAAGCACTAAGTCAGACAAAAGGTCTGAAAAATCACAGAGAAACTCACAGTAACGACCAGGAGGACGATAGATAACAACAAATAAAACTGGTTTTTGGGACTTCCAATTTGGATGGACAAGACTAAGAGTCAAGCTTTCAAATGAATTAAAGCTCTGTCTGGGTTTTTGATTAATTAATAAGCTGGAATGGAAGATTGCTGCTAATCCTCCACCTCGGCCCGTGCTACGAGCATTCTGGCAGTTAGTGTGACTCGGGGGTGTTGACTCATTTAAACTAACATTCATCCTGCTGTAACCAGGTTTCTGTAAGGCAGAATAAATCAATATGTTGATCAATTATTATATCATTTACCAACAGGGACTTAGAAGAGAGAGACCTAATGTTTAATAGACCACATTTAACTGTTTTAGTCTGTGGTGCAGTTGAAGGTGCTATATTATTTTTTCTTTTTGAATTTTTATGCTTAAATCGATTTTTGCTGGTTATTGGTGGTCTGGGAGCAGGCACCGTCTCTACGGGGATGGGGTAATGAGGGGATGGCAGGGGGAGAGAAGCTGCAGAGAGGTGTGTAAGACTACAACTCTGCTTCCTGGTCCCAACCCTGGATAGTCACGGTTTGGAGGATTTAAGAAAATTGGCCAGATTTCTAGAAATGAGAGCTGCTCCATCCAAAGTGGGATGGATGCCGTCTCTCCTAACAAGACCAGGTTTTCCCCAGAAGCTTTGACAATTATCTATGAAGCCCACCTCATTTTTTGGACACCACTCAGACAGCCAGCAATTCAAGGAGAACATACGGCTAAACATGTCACTCCCGGTCCGATTGGGGAGGGGCCCAGAGAAAACTAGAGAGTCCGAAATTGTTTTGTCGAACAAACAAATCCACCACTCCATAAGCCATCTGGAGGCATGAATAGCCGTTAGGATGAAGTCAGGACGAAAGACTGACAAATGTCTGATGCGATTTTTCACTAGAGTGAGGAAAGCAGACGGCAGTCTGTACATGAAGTCAGTGGATGGCATCACAGACTACTGAGAACAATTTTGGACTCCTATTTAAAGTTCGTGTTGGACTGTTAAACACCTGTGACGAACACCAAAATGTAAGTCCCTTTTAATAAAATATGAAATGACAAGGATCAAGACAAATAATGAACTATAATGAAATAATGTTTTTCCATTCTTTCAATGGGATGAATTTTAATTTGGTCAAAGATGGGACATACCATTCAACTTGGCTTTGCCTCGTTGAATGGTATGTCCCATCTTTCACCTCATAAAATATTTGTACCGTTGAACTCAAACATTCATTATTTGTATAATACATTCCTCTTACTAATGTTGTTGGATATACTTTACTTCAGTATCTCAACAGTGACACACTTTTTGTAATTTTGTCTCGTTACTCCACCACCATGGAGTTGAAATGAAGCAACCAATTTGTGCTTGTACTTTAGACTTTCAGCTTTAATTCAAGAGGTTTAATTAAAACACTGCATTAACCATTCAGGAAATCCAGCCTTTTTTTTTTTAATACATAGACCCTCCTTTTTTGAGTCTATAACTAACATCTGACTGATTGACAGCAGTTTCGTGACCAAGCATAGCCTGATCGATTGGTATTCCACAGAATATTAAGCAGATAAAAAGTCTGGAGTTGATTCCATGTGTTGAATTTTGTTCACTTGAACTCTGAATGTGATGTACAGAGAGATATTTATGCAAATGAAGGTGCCCTTAATTTGGCATAAAAAAAAAAAAAAGACAGACATCGATCGCAGGAGAAACTTTAGGAGTGGTGAAATCAATTTGTCCCATTCTTAAAAAGAGGGAAGGCAGTGACAAGCTCACATCTAAAGGCCTGGAAGATAATCATCAGCAATCAAAAAACTTCACTGACCACAAAGGTTTTTCATCTAAGTATTGGCAATAATCCTTATATTTAGAATTAATGTAATACGTCCAGTTACTTATTCATTCACTTTCTATACCTTTCTCCAGTCAAGACAGGGGTGTGGGTGGCACTGGGCGTATTCCAGGAGTACAACCCAGCTGAGTCGTCATACGGAGTGAGGCAGGGTGCACCCTGGAGACGATGCCAGTCTATAGCAGGGCCACATATAGACAAACAAACAAACAGTCACGCTCGTATGTACACTTAGAGTCCATTAAAAGTTTCCAATCCACCTAACATGCATGCATATCTTTGGAAGTGGGAGGAAGCCAGAGTACCCAACACCCGGAATAGTTGTAATTCCTTAATGTTAATGCCATATTTTTGTTAAACACCCTGAATTAAAGGAGGTCTACAATCTACAATCACATTAATTGCTTGATTTTCCTCCAGGGTGGTGTACAGAAGCAAAATGATAAATTTGTTACCATCAACATATTGTATATACGTGAATGGATGTATCGCCAGACACAAACACATCGTGCCTTTGGAGAGATAATGTGTCATTTTTAACCAAAGGATTGCAGGTGTATTTGTTTTTTAGAAACAAGACATGCACAATTTTAATCACTACAGGACATTTGGTTTCTGATCCTTCGTTAAAATTTATTGGTCCGTTTTGAGTAATGTTTCAATAAATGTAATATTGATGAATTTATCAACTGCAGCATAGCTTAACATGAAGGGGGGGAAAATGTAAATAAACAGAGAAACAGGAATGTAACACTTTGTTGCAGAAACAACACTGAATCAAACTGAATGGTTGAAAACTAAAGACTCACAGACTCACATGCAAACTTTTGAAGTGGTTTATTTATAAACTATACAAATAAATATGACACTTTTATTACAGGTTACATTGTTCAGATGACACCGAAAACTGTTTGTTCTGGATAAAATAATTCTGTTGTCTTTTGGAATTGACCACGTAAGGACAGTAGGTTTCATTTGCAGCACATAACACAATGTCTACTTCAGGACACAAATTCAACAGTTTTATCAACAACAATAATAATAATTATAATAATTTACCAGACTTTCTGAAAATTACAGCTTTACTGAAGAAATTTTTACTACCAGCATTTCAAAAACAAATCCTTTCTCAGTTAGAAATTCTTGCTAAAATATTTAAAAACTGACAAGTTGTCATGCTCACAATAATTTACTAAAAAATAAACAAACAAACAACAAAAAACAAATGATACAAATTGTAATTATTACTCAGTGATGTGAAGGTGATAGAATACACTACATTTTTGTGTTATAATCAGTGCCGTAATGTTTTATATACACTTGTTCAGAATATAAAAATGCTGTGCACAGTAAAATAATAAACAACAAAAATCAGTGTTAACATTTCAAAACCAATGTGATTATTTTCAAGTTCATATAGCATAATAATTTAATATTTGTTCAGAATATAAAGGATGTGTGAGACAAAGATGCCGACATGCAGTGGGTAAAATGAGTATTTGATACACTGTCTATTTTGCAAGTTTTCCAACCTACAAAGAATAGAGAGGTCTGTCATTTTCATCATAGGTACACTTCAATGGTGAGAGACAGAATCTAAATTTTTTTTCAGAAAATCACATTGTATGATTTTATACAATTAATTTGCTAATTTGCTCTGCTATTGCATGAAATACGTATTTGATACAATAGAAAAACAGACCTTAACCCCTTAAGCCCTAGAGCCTATTTCACCAAAATCACATACCCATACATTATGATTTATCTCTCAGCTTGCACAAGGTCACAAATGCAAAAGTTTGGATCAGCTAAAAGACAGGTCCTAGGGGATGTTGTGGATGCAAAAAAAAAAAAAAAAAAATGAATGTAAATAATACTTGGTAGGAGTAAATGAGGTTTTTTTCCCCCAAAAAATGAATTCCGATTTCTGTCTTTATTTGCTTGGTGTTTCAGCTGTGGTTCATCGATATGTGACTGAAGTGGATACTTTTGTAGAGGAGACTTCGCTTGACATTTTGATGCATAATAAGTGTATATTGGTGTCGGCATTGGTTAGTTCCGAGTGTTCAAATGTTCCAAAACAGGGCAAGTCCCCAAATTTGGGGACTCTAGGGTTTAAGAGGTTAATATTTGGTACAGAAACCTTTGTTTGCAACTACAGAGGTCAGACGTTTCCTGTAGTTCTTGTCCAAGTTTGCACTGCAGCAGGAATTTTGGTCCACTCGGCCATACAGATCTTCTCCAGATCTGTCAGGTTTCGGGACTGTCGCTGGGCAACACTGAGTTTCAGCTCCCTCCAAAGATTTTCTATTGGGTTCAGGTCTGGAGACTGGCTAGGCCACTCCAGGACCTTGAAATGCTTCTTACGGAGCTACTCCTTAGTTGCCCTGTGTGTTTGGGGTCATTGTCATGCTGGAAGACCCAGCCACGACCCATCTTCAATGCTCTTACTGAGGGAAGGAGGTTGTTTGCCAAAAACTCTCGGTACATGACCCCATCCATCCATCCTCCCTTCAATACGATGAAGTTGTCCTGCCCCCTTTGCAGAAAAGCACGCCCAAAAATGATGTTTCCACCCCCATGCTTCATGGTTGGGACAGTGTTCTTGGAGTTGTTCTTATCCTCCAAACAAGGCGAGTGAAGTTGATACCAAAAAGCTCTATTCTGGTCTCATCTGACCACATGACCTTCTCCCATGCCTCCTCTGGATCATCCAGATGGTCACTGGTGAACTTCAAACGGGCCTGGACATGTGCTGGCTTGAGCAGGGGACCTTGCTGCCCTGCAGGATTTTAAACCATGACAGCGTTGTGTGTTACTAATGTAATCTTTGTGACTGTGGTCCCAGCTCTCTTCAGGTCATAGACCAGGTTCTCCCATGGAGTTCTTTGCCTTCTCAAAATCGTCCTTACCCCACGAGGCGATATCTTGCATGGAGCCCCAGACCAAGGAAGACTGACAGTCATCTTGTGTTTATTCTACTTTCTAATAATTGTGCCAACAGTTGTTGCCTTCTCACCAAGCTGCTTGCCTGTTGTCCTGTAGCCCATCCCAGCCTTGTGCAGGTCTACAGTTTTGTCCCTAGTGTCCTTAGACAGCTCTCTGGTCTTGGCCATGGTGGATACGTTGAAGTGTGATTGATTGAGTGTGTGCACAGGTGTCTTTTATACAGGTAACAAGTTCAAACAGGTGCAGTTAATACAGGTAAAGAGTGCAGAATAGGAGGGCTTCTTAAAGAAAAATTAACAGATCTGTGAGAGCCAGAATTCTTGCTGGTTGGTAGGGGATCAAATACTTATTTCATGCAGTAAAATGCAAATTAATGATTTTAAAAAAATCATACAATGTGATTTTCTGGATTTTGTTTTTAGATTCTGTCTCTCACAGTTGAAGTGTACCTACGATAAAAATTACAGACCTCTCCAATCTTAGTAGGTGGGAAAACTTGCAAAATGGACAGTGGATCAAATACTTATTTTCCCCACATAATGGAAAGAAAGTGCTTCACAAAAATTTTTCTTTTCATTATTCTGTTATTTATGATACGTGTGATCATGAAGGAAATGGCGACAAGGTATCAGAGTTACAAAAATTGCTCCACAACAGTTTGTCATACACAGTGATATGAAAACAGCATCATGAGTTGAAATGTTGGAGCAAAGCATCTTTGTACCAGTGACAGTCTTAACAATTCACAGTATTTTTTTTCTTAGCATAAGCGTCTGCTCTGTTGCTTACAACAGTACGAGTAAACTAAAGATAGATTACTTTATGCACAGGTTAGCTCAGATCTACACATTGCAACATCCACCATCAGCATGGTTGCAAACCCAGACAAACCATCTCCTCAATCAGCTGCTGTTGGGGCATGAACTGATTCAGTAAAGGTCACAGCATGTTCTCAAAATCAAGGCCATTGACATAGTCCTCACTGACAAAGGCACTATCCAACACTCAGTCCATACAAACATGGAAGAGAATAGGAACAACGCATTCCTGATAAATGCCAGAATTCACTGGGAATAAGTCAGACTCTACTCCACAAACCACTCACTTTACGGATTAAAGATTGGACGTCACAGTGATTAACTGCATTATAAATACTTAATAAAATCCTTTGGTTAAAATGAATAATTACAAAAAATAAAATATATATATATATATATATATATATATATAAAAATAATAAGTAAATGCGGCGACCATAGTTTATTAGAGAATGACGTGTTTGAAAAAGACTGTACTTACTGGCCACTGGTGCTGTCATTTCTTGTGAGAAAACAATGGTTGCTGTCGTCATCTTTGAATGTAGTGGCACAGTACTCTACTCAAGCAAGTTGAAGAAATTAAAACAATTTAGATCAAAACATGTAAGATCAAAGTTAGTGGTATACCCTAAATGTTTTTATTGTCTTTCAGATAACATTATTGTGTTCACAATCACATTCACTATGCAACAAAGTCCAGTAAATATGTTAGCCTGTTAGCTGTGCAGGTATTGATAACTTCATAATATTAGGTCCAGTTAATCCATGATTAGTGAGGAAATAAGTGAGCCATAATTTTTAATGCCCACACCAAAGTAAAACCGTTATGACAAACACTGTTCAGCCCCCAATATGATGTAATAAACACCTGAACTGAGGTTAGCCTGATAGCTGAGCTTGCCAGTAATTCTTAAGACTCGCCTGTGCCTTTGCAAACCCTAGAATTGTGACCACTGCACCCAAACAAGCCATAAACTGGTCAACTGCAACAACTGTGGCAAGTGGTTCTGCTACAACTGTCAGAATGTCAACAAAGCGTTGTACCAAGTGATTGTAAAATATGGGAATCGCCTCCTATGTCACTCTACAACCTGTGAAACAGAAGACAAGGGGACGGACAAGCACAATCAATCATCAAAACCAAGTTTGTTTTTTTTTTGCCTTCTTGCTCTCGGTCGGGACGGTCGCATTTTTCTTTCCTCCTCCCTCCCCAACTTTCCTGCTACTGTAGCGTGTTTGTCTGTGAGGCTGCCAGCCCTGCTCCTCTGGAAAACGGCAAAATGGATCTGATGAAGTGGTCTGAATGCAATTGACACTATTTTTTCTACAAGACACTCAGGAGCGGAGGACCTGACCTGTCCTGCCGGGACACATGTGGCGGGTTACGTGATGGACAGCTGGCGGAGGTGGCAAGTCATGTGCCTGTACACGTTGTCTGTGGAGGACGTTGAAGATATTTACTTATTTGGAGCTGTGGTGACCGGGTTTCTGCTGTGTGGAGCGGCCATAACACTGGTTTACCGGAAAATTAAGAAGGTGGAGGTGGCATTAATTGGCCCGTCCAGGCTGCCCCACATGATTGATTCGATTGGAAGGGCAATGTCAGCTCAGTCGGCGGGTGTTAACCGCACGCTGGAATCCATCTCGGGGAGAATGGCTACACTGGAAAACCGCTTTGATTGTCAGTAATGACCACATCTCATCTCCTCTATTCAGATGTATTTGGGAGCCACTCTGAAGTTTCAGACGGTGGAATCTTTCAGGCGTCTGTTAATCTGGATATCTATCTGGTTTCCAAACACTAGCTGCCCTTCAAGGCCGCTGGGATAAAATTCTCCCCCCGAGGAACATTCCTGATGCCTCGCTCCTCGTCTCCCCCGCCTCTTTGTTTTCTCCCCTCCCAGTCCTGAGATGTTGACTGTGGGACCTTGAGACTCTGGTGGACTGATTCAGGACTGGGATCCCCCCCCAGGATGGACAGATAAGGCCTGTCGATGGCGCCAAGGGCGGCTTTCCGGGCTGTCTGTGTGAACACTGGACATATTCAAGTCTTGGCTGTCGTCTGTTGTGATTTGTTTACTGTTTTCCTGTGCTATGGTTTTTTTTTTTCTCCAGTGCTGCTGCGTGAGTTCAACACAGCAGCAATGGAGGTTTTTTCTTTTCCCAATTCTTCCCTTGTGTGTGCTTTTAGATGTGCTCATGTACCGGGCCAGCTTATGTGTGTTGTGTGTGTTATGTTGTTGTTTGTTTGTCATGAGGCTGGTCAAGGTTTGCTCAGCCCTGCTCGTGACTTAGGGCAGGGATGTACATCTGGAGCTGGTCCCTGGGCGCCAAAAAGGCGACCTCTGCTCCTAACTGGCAATTAGGATGGGTAAAATGCAGTAAACACATTTCATTGTGCAGGGAACATGTTCCTATGTGCATATGACAATAAACTCCTTTTGAATCCTTGAATCCTTGAAGTGCAAGAGACATAGAAAACAAAGGAAGGAGTGACAACGCACTTAGAAGAGGTCAAGAAATCTTACACTGAAGTTGTCAGAACCTCCATGCAGTGACAGATATGATCAACAGCAGATATTAACAGG
This sequence comes from Thalassophryne amazonica, assembly GCF_902500255.1. Classification (NCBI taxonomy): domain Eukaryota; kingdom Metazoa; phylum Chordata; class Actinopteri; order Batrachoidiformes; family Batrachoididae; genus Thalassophryne; species Thalassophryne amazonica. Next base: position 85,425,458 of record NC_047107.1, read on the forward strand.
CAAGATCCCAAGCAACATGACTGACCCAAAATCACATGACATGGTCAGGGTAGTGAGGGAAGAACTACTGTAGAGTGTGCAAATTCAAGCCTGGTGTCTAAATCTCATTGTGCACCATCTACCTGAAGCAGATGGCAACTCTGACCGTAACCATACGAGGGCAGGCTGAAAAGTTCTAAGGCTCACCAAGAAGGAGAAATGCCATTTCAATAAAACTTGGCATGCATTAAGTTCAAGTCTTCTGATGACTGTTTTTTTCCTTCCAGGTTGTGAGGTAGTTTGTGGTTCATAGCCAAGTTTGAAAGTTCGTGGAAGAGGGAAATGGCAAAAATGGACAAAATCTGGCATCACGGTGTGATTAAGTACCTGCATAAGAAGGGGTTAAAGCCCAAGGACATTCATGCGGATATGGTTGCTACATTAGGGGATGAAGCTCCCTCCATATCTACAGTGCAGAAGTGGGCAGCTGAATTTAAGAGGGGCAGAGAGAGCCTTGAAGACGACCCAAGGTCTGGCCGGCCTGCAACAGCCACAACCCAGAAAAACACTGACCTTATTCATGAAATGGCGATGGACGACAGACGATTAATCAGCTAGCAGATGCTGTGGGAATATCCCGTGAGAGAATTGAACACATTCTGCATGAAGAACTTGGAATGTCAAAGGTGTCAGCTCGGTGGGTGCCACGTCTTCTGACGTCTGATCAGAAATGCACCAGGCTCGTCATGTCGAAGGCAAACTTGGCGCAATTTGAAGAGGATCCAGCCAATTACATGGAATGTTTTCTTACCCAGGATGAGTGTTGGGTTCACCACTCTGAACCAGAGACAAAAAAACAATCAATGCAGTGGAAACACCCAAGGTCACCACCTCCAAAGAAGGCCAAGGTCGTTTCGTCTGCGGGGAAGGTCATGGTTTCAGTTTTCTGGGATGCCAAGGGCATTGTGTTCGTGGACTATCTTGAAAAGGGACAAACCATAAATGGACAGTACTATTCTAACCTACTGAGACAGTTACGTGAGGCTATCAAAAAGAAGCGACCAGGAAAGCTGACGAAAGGGGTGCTGTTCCATCAAGACAATGCCCCAGCTCACAAGGCAACAGTGGCCATGGCCACTATCCACGAGTGTGGATTCGAACTGGTAGATCATCCACCATACTCCCCGGACTTTCATCTGTTCCCAAACCTGAAAAAAACTTGGCTGGGAAGCACTATCGGAGCAATGATGAGGTGATGGCTGCTGTTGAGGACTATTTTGACTCTCAAGATGAAAGCTTCTATGCCAAGGGAATTGAAGCACTCAAGCACTGCTGGAAGAAGTGTGTGGAGTTACAGGGAGACTATGTAGAAAAATAACCCTGAATTTGTTCAAACCGACAACTGCATCATAGTCAGCCTTAGAACCTTTCAGCCTACCCTCGTATATAGGCCTTACAGCAAATGATCAACAAGAAATTTAACCTACTGGTGAATATTACGGTAAATTGGTAGGGTAAAGTAAAAGAAGCTGTGCAGAACTGCAAGGCAACAATTGATTATACGAACCTCAAGTTCCCCTAATTTATTGAATGAAAGTTAATGCGTAAGGGCAAGGTAGCAAATCATAGCAAAGTCTGACTCAAACTCCTCCATGAAGTTGATGGAGATGATTTGAAAATCCAGCACACTTGTATTATGTTAGGAAGATGATGTGACAAGATGGCAGATGGATGGAGGACTTGACGTTCATATGATGGAATAATGAACAGATAAATACAGCACAGAGGGTGACAATAACCATCATTTCTGAGGAGCACATAGATTAATGCAGACTGGTTTTCAGAAAATATTTTGCAACAGGTAATTTATTGCAACCTTGTTTAAATACAGTCTGCTGTGTTTTACTCTGTTTAAGCTCTCAAAACCCACAATGCATACATAACAGTATTATCCAGCACATATAACTTAGAGATGGTTTTTGGATGTTCATACCCAATACTGGTTCTTTTGAAGACTGGGAGAAGTGGTTCTAACAATGTGCGAGGGTACTACAGGAGAACCATTACTCCAAGAAGTTAGGAAGACTGATGAATCAATAGTGTTGTACACAGAGTCTGGGTACAGTAATCGGTCAAGGACAGGGCACTCTGGACATGGGGGACTTAGTGGAGTTACAGTTACTGTGGGCACTGTTGTGCTTCTGTGAGTTTGGCCCTGGTAAGACTGTCTGTTTGGAAGAACAGCGGAAGGTGACTTCACTGAGGTGTTAGGGTTCTGCTTCCTCTGCCTTTGGTGTCGTAGTAAGACAACCAGCACCACAAAGATGATTACAAGCAGCAGTAAGGCTAGAAGTGGTAAGATGACCAGAAGAGGGTTGGAGGTTTTCTGGGGATAGGACTCAACACGAACTGGTGTGTTTCTAAAAGGTACATCCTCCATTTCCAGAGTTGGTTTACCAAGAGTTGTACTGAAAATACCTGTTCGGTTGGAGTTTCCCCAGCGGCTGCGTCCCTTGAACTTTTGCTGGTTTTTGCTTGATTGGCGGGTGGAAGCAAAATCTGTTGACAAGTCTGGGAAAGTGGTTCCAAGTACGTGAGTCTGGACTGGTGCTTTATGGAGAGATGTTGTGGCTGGAAAAGGATTCTGTGTGGTTGAAAGAAGGGTTGCCTCATATAGTACAACTGTGAAGTGAAGTTCTCCTTTTGCAGGCTGGATGTTATCAGCTTTCAGCACAAAGACCAGTGAGTCATTTATCTCTTGAACTCCAGTCATGTTGGCACTAAGATGCAAGGCCACCTTCTCATCCTTAAGTTCTTGAAAGGTGAAGGACTCAACTGGTACTACATTCCTGGACACTTCAGGTTTCATTTCAACTACCTTTCCATGTTTTGGATGAGAGATGATTTGAAAAACTGGGTCACTGTCACTTATCCTAGCCAGTTCAGAGACATTGAGGAAGCTACTATAAAGTTTGACGACCATCCCGTTGGGAATCCTTAAACCTTTACCAACTTGTATCAAAGGTATCACAGTGATGTTAAGCACTTGGCCAGTCAGATTAGTCTCTGAAGTGAAGGCAGTAAACTCAAAGCTATCTTCTGCAGTGGAAAGGGAAATCATATGGTAGAACAGTCTTCCAGCCAGTAGATCTTCCTGTTCAAATTCTATAATCTCTTGACTGTCTTTTAGAAGCTTGCCAAAATCTGGAGTCCTTGTAATTTTGTAGTGAATGGTGACATTTTTCCCATTGGTCTCAGCAGCAAGATTTTCTTGTGTCAGAGATACTGAGGTCTGGCCCTGTTCCAATGTCAATCCAGTGTGGTTGACCAGAGAAATGGTGATTGGTATGACATCTATGTTAAAGAGTTTATAAATTGGTTTGTGATGATCATCAGTAACACTGAAATAAAAGACTCCAGAGGCAGGACTTCCATCTTGGATGAAATAGACACTTCTGTTATTGATTTGTGCTTGTTTGAAGGTGACAATGGACTCATTCAAAGCTCCTTTTAGTGCTAGATAACCATTGTTTGGTTTGCTAATCACAGAGAACTTAATTTCATCAGGACTATTGTCCAAGTCTTCAACTTTGAGGTTCTCAGGCCGGAGAACTACAGTATCTCCTTGGACCACTGTCAGACCTGGGGCCTTGGTCTTCAGCAATGGTGGTTGATCATTTACAGGCGTGATTGTAATATTGAAACGTTCCTCAATAACATCATTATCCAGTAGAGGGCGTTGTGCTGTTTTGCCCTTAGAATTTAGCCATGCGTTAAAGACAAAGAAATCATCAGTCGTCTCAGAGTTATCATGCTGGTAGGTGATCCCGTACTTGGAGATGATGAACTGGGAAAAGTTTGGCTTCTCCTTGGTGAGATTTCTTTCACCTACCACTATCACACCATGGTGAGGCAAAGATGTCACCTGGAACCAGACCTCATAGGAGCTCCACTGAGTCTTCGGGAGTCTAGCCATCAGATTAGTGGCGTCTAACTTGGATTCATCAATGATGACACTCTCCCCTTCTGCTACCACAGCACCTAATGTAGAAAGTCCAACACAGATTAACATTTTTTCAAACAATGAAAGGCACCAACATTAGCGCCCCCAATGCTCCATACCTGTGTTTGCAAGCAGGACTGTGTTGTGTTCTACATTCTCATAAGAGATGTCCATTTTGAAGGTCAGGCTGTCCAGAGAAGCTGGAGGTGATGTCACAGAGAACATTATGGAGTCCACTGCTGCCCAGCCCACTGCCTCAATGGGGGCCTGAATGTAAACAACCTCTTTTCGGTCAACCTGTAGCACAGAAACACCAACATCTGGCTGATTATAACATTATCCATCATATTTCATCAATCCATTTGCTACACATTCTTCACACAAATTATCTTGCACACTTGGGGAGAAGCAGGGTACACTTAATTGTTTTCATTTTAATTAACAACACAGCAGTAAGTACAGTACACATAGCATCCCAGTACTGATCATTTCAGAACTCCAAAAAAAACAAAACAAAAAAAAAACCCTGACTTGCTCAGAAGCCTTAAATATCTTTTTCAGAGAAGTGCTAAATGTAAGGATGTTTAATGTCTATTACTCATAATAGAACCCCGGCATCATTCTGCTTGATTGGAGAAACACTGTTACTGTAAATATTAGTATAGAGAAACATTTTAGCTAATATCCTTCATTTTGTCCAACAAGGACATCTGTAACTATGATAGATCAGAACTCTAATGGCAGGCTCTTTTAAAATTGGGAACAAATTACTACATTTTGGGGTCAAAGCCTATTTAACATTTGGAAACAGGAATGTTTGTTCCGTGTTCTATCACAGAGCACAATCTGGTGTTTCTGGCACTGGCAGAGGTTTTACACTCAAGCTAAAAAAAAAAAAAAAAAAAAAAAAAAAAAAAAGCTGCTATAATTCTGCAGTGGTTCACTCACCATATCTTGTGTGAAACTGGAGATGTCTGTTGTGGAATTATCAGGCTGCCTCATCACCAGCCGGCCCAGTTTAGGATGGTGAATCACACTGAAAGTAATGATGCGGTCTGAGGTATTGCTGTTGTCATTGGTCACTGCTTGCAAATCTGCATTTGTGATGGGTGTTGAAGAGCCTGTATGTCACAGGAGGAAAGACTTGAAATTAAGTGAAGTGTAATTACTGACTCACAATACCATTTGTTAACATTTATTAATGTCTGCTGGTGTTTTTTACTTGTCTGTTATTCACTTTTAGTTGTAACCACACTGTTAAAAGACATATGTGGCAGCGTCAAATGTAACAAACTAAAGTTTTCCCTTTGGAAATGTTCTTTAATAATCCAAATTATGCAAAACAAAGCCTGGAATAGGCAAGTAAAAACCTTTGATGTGTCAAATGAAAGCTTCAATGCAGACAACTGAGTTTTTACAGCACTGCCCCACATTGCAGGGTGTTACATAAAATCAAATTAGGAAAGTATAAGTGGATCTGCAACATGTGGACAAGTTAAAAGAACCATTGCTTGTGCGCAATGATAGGAAATGGTTTTTCTGAGAGCCTGACTTACTTAACCACAACTGTACATGAAGAATGAGGATACAAAAACTAACAAATGATTAACAGAAATGACAGGGACAAAGAACATTTCTTCTCTTTGCCTCAGCACGTCATACACAATGATGAGAGGAATCAGAAATAATCATGCAGCTGGGAATAAACTTACAGGAACATAGTCAAAATGTTTCCAAAAACCCCTGTGAGTTGTTTCGTCTGTGCCTGAGAGATTTGAAAAAATGTGTGTCACCTTGTCTTTTATCAATCTCAAATTTCCAAACAGGTATAAAACAGATACTGTTGCACAAACACACCAAAAATGGACACAGTCTGAACTTGAGGCTATTAAGGCACATGAAATAAGTATATGAAAAGAGTTTAGAAGAACATAGAATTGTAGATGTAGAACCATGTATAGTAAAACATAATGTGAATACCTGGCTGTGTTTAATTATACTCCTCCTGGGATTTATTTATTTTTTAGAGAGCAGTACAAAGAGGCACAAAACAAAAGAGAGCAAGAGTGTAACATAAAAACAAATGGCAAAGGGGAGGTGATGGTCTAGTGGTTAAGCGTTGGGCTTCAGACCTGAGTGTCCTCAGTTCAAACCCCAGCCTGATCGGAAAATCACTAAGAGCCCTTGGGCAAGGTCCTTAATCCCCTAGTTGCTCCCGGTGTGTAGTGGGCACCTTGCATGGCAGCAGCCTGACTTCGAGGTGAATGTAAGACATTGATGTGTTAAGTTCTTTGAGTGTCTGATGCAGATGGAAAAGTGCTATGTAAATGCAGTCCATTTACCATTTATGGCCCCCAGGTCAGTATCATTAACACTACATAGGTTCCAGACGATAAGTCAAGGTTTTATTTACTTGTTTGGCTGATTCTGCAACTTATAATTCAAAGCCACTTATGTCAAAAATATGCTGCATTATCAGCTATGGCCACATGATGGCAGAGTCTATACACGTGATAAATCAATGTGATGCACATGTACACTGATCTGAATGAGGAGGTGGTGCTGGGTCTTAGAGGATGCAATGGAGAAGGATTGCTAGGGGTAAGCAAGACTAACTGTATCTCACTAGTTGAAAAGTTTAGTTGAAAAGTCTATTTTCAACTAATGAGATAAACATGTCCACGTTTAGCTCTGCACTGAAGCAGTCTGTGCATCCGGGAACTTCTAATGATTCGCCTTTTCGGTGTTGACAAGATATATTACCTCTGGATTTATTTTTACCTTTAACATTAACATTAATTAACCAGTTAGCTTCTGCTTGCTAAAGTGATGTTTATGTCAAAAATAAAGAACAGATTAAATTCACTTTTGTCCTGAGTGAAAAGATCACTTCCAATACATCCAAAAGTAGCGCCTAGGTTGTAATTATGTAGACTTCTCCTTTATTAACACAGCAATTACATCTCCATGTCCAGGTAATTGCCTAGGAGATCAATATTGTTGCATGAAGTGGTAGTACCAATCAAAAATATATTTCCTCTTCATGACAGGTTTTTAACAGATGCAACTAATATAAATATGGCGCGCCATAAAACCTGAAAAATACATTATATGGTCAGCACTGCTACTTCCAGGTCAGCAGTGTGTTTGGACATGACTGGTTGATTTATGCAAGACCTTTCCCTTATTTTTATCAAACCCTTTGGTTAGGATCTCAACCAAAGGAGCATGCAGAATAAAACTTAGGGATAACTTTTAATGACACCTTCATCTCTCACCACATCTAGCAACATTTACGTATGAAGCCTAACGCCATTTCCCAAGATCGTTTTCTACTTCCTGCCTGTGAATGCTGCTATTCCCACGCAGAGAGCGGATACACTGCATGACTACGGGCTAAACTGAGTATATAATTTTGAGTATATGTCTTATTGTTACATGGGAAACAAGGTACCAGTAGATTCTCACAAATCCAACAAGACCATGCATTCATGATATGCACACTCTTAAGGCTATGAAATTGGGCTATTAGTAAAAAAAAAAAAGTAGAAAAGGGGTGTTCACAATAATAGTAGCATCTGCTGTTGACGCTACAAACTCAAAACTATTATGTTCAAACTGCTTTTTTTTTAGCAATCCTGTGAATCACTAAACTAGTATTTAGTTGCATAACCACAGTTTTTCATGATTTCTTCACATCTGTGAGGCATTAATTTTGTTGGTTTGGAACCATGATTTTGCTCATTTACTAGTGTGCTTGGGGTCACCGTCTTGTTGAAACACCCATTTCAAGGGCATGTCCTCTTCAGCATAAAGCAACATGACCTCTTCAAGTATTTTGACATGTCCAAACTGATCCATGATACCTGGTATGCGATATATAGGCCCAACACCATAGTAGGAGAAACATGCCCATATCATGATGCTTACACCACCATGCTTCACTGTCTTCACTGTGAACTGTGGCTTGAATTCAGAGTTTCGGGGTTGTCTCACAAACTGTCTGCGGCCCTTGGACCCAAAAAGAACAATTTTACTCTCATCAGTCCACAAAATATTCCTCCATTTCTCTTTAGGCCAGTTGATGTGTTCTTTGGCAAATTGTAACCTCTTCTGCACATGTCTTTTATTTAACAGAGGGACTTTGCGGGGGATTCTTGCTAGTAAATTAGCTTCACACAGGCGTCTTCTAACTGTCACAGCACTTACAGGTAACTCCAGACTGTCTTTGATCATCCTGGAGCTGATCAATGGATGAGCCTTTGCCATTCTGGTTATTCTTCTATCCATTTTGATGGTTGTTTTCCGTTTTCTTCCACGCGTCTCTGTTTTTTTTTGTCCATTTTACAGCATTGGAGATCATTATAGATGAACAGCTTATAATTTTTTGCACCTGCATATAAGTTTTTCCCTCGCCAATCAACTTTTTAATCAAACTACACTGTTCTTCTGAACAATGTCATGGACGTCCCATTTTCCTCAGGCTTTCAAAGAGAAAAGCATGTTCAACAGGTGCTGACTTCATCCTTACATGGGGGACACCTGATTCACACCTGTTTGTTCCACAAAATTGACAAACTCACTGACTGAATGCCACACTACTATTATTGTGAACATCTTTTCTACCTTTGTTTTTTTTTTTTATTAATAGCCCAATTTCATAGCCTTAAGAGTGTGCATATCATGAATGCTTGGTCTTGTTGAATTTGTGAGAATCTATTGAATCTTCTGGTACCTTGTTTCCCATGTAACAACAAGAAATATACTCAAAACCTGGATTAATCTTTTTAGTCACACAGAACTACTATTATTCTGAACACTACTGTATATAGACAATAGACACTGGTGATGGTGCTGATCCCTGCATTCTATAGTATGAAGCAGATAAGACAGGTGGCCAGTCCATTGCAGATTACTTCCCCAGCCAAGGAAGGTACCTATTCATAGCTGGGTGGACTGAAACAATGCAGATTCAGTCTCTTGTTCAAGGACACAGATAGGTAGTGTCACCAGGAATCAAACCCAGGTATACATAAACTAAACATACATAAACAGGCTCACTCTCTCTGTAGACACAGGGGAGAGAAAAAGTGTGTGTGCTCTACATCACTGGTCCTCAGATAAATCAATGCACTCTTCAGACATGATCCTCTATAATAGTAAGTCCATCCAACTGCTCCCTTGTTTTCACTTGGGGTTGCCACAGCAAATCCAAGGTGGAGATCCAAGGTAGATCTGCATGTTGATTGGGCACAGGTTTTACACCGGATACCCTTCCTGACACAGCTCCACATTACATGGAGAAATGTGTCAGGGGTGTGGTTTGAACCAGGACCCTTTCACACTGAAACCAAGCACACTAACCACTTGGCCACCATGTTGATGAGTTAATTAAGAATTACAATCACTACAATGTCAGACCTTTTGCTGCTCTCTACCTACGTCTTACCATCTAAAGTAATCATGGTCTACAACTATGACAAACCAGCATGTGAAGATCACAAATGTGATCCATCACATCATGTGATGATGTAACATGCTGAACTTGTAGGGGAAGTATAACTTTAGTGCAGCTTTGGTGATTCTGGAAACCTCCCCAGTGATGCCAGTGTATATAGCAGGTAAAATAGTGTTGACCAGGTCATCATTTTTCTCAGTAAATATATTTGTAAAAGTGCTACTGACATGCAGTTTTCACCAGATGTCAGTAACAACCCAAATAATCTACACATACAAAGAAATAAAAAATAATAAGTACAGAAATCAAGTTATGTGTAATAAAACGGAATAACACAAGGAAAAAGGTTTTGAACACACTTACTCATACAAAAGCTTTTGTTGGTAATGACGGCTTCAAGACACCTCCTGTATGGAGAAAATAGTCACATGCATTGCTCAGGTGTAATTTTGGCCGATTCTTCCACACAAACAAACAGTCTTCAAATCTTGAAGGGTCCGTGGATCTCTTCTGTGAACTCTGATCTTTAGTTCTAGCCATACATTTTCTGTTGGATTCAAGTCAGGTGATTGGCTGGGACATTCTACCAGCTTTATTTTCATTCTCTGAAACCAATTGAGAGCTTCCTTGGCTGTGTGTTCGGGATCATTGCCTTGCTAAAATGTCCACCCTCCTTTCATCTTCATCATCTTGGTAGATTGATTTCAAGAATGACTCGGTGCATTTGTCCATTCATCCTTTCTTCAATTATATGAAGTTTGCCAGTACTGGATGTTGAATAACAGCCCCACACCATGATGTTCCTACCTCCGAACTTCACTGTTGCTGTAATGCTTTTAGGGTGATGTGCAGTGCCATTTATGGTGTGTATTAGAGTTCAATTTTGGTCTCCTCTGACCAGACTACGAGGTCTGTTAGAAAAGTATCCGACCTTTTTATTTTTTGCAAAAACCTGATGGATTTGAATCACGCGTGCTTGCATGAGCAAACCTTGAACCTTTGTGCGCATGCGTGAACTTTTTCACGCCTGTCGATTGCGTCATTTCCTGGTAAGCAGCCTTTGTGTGGGACGTGTGCAGTGCGCTCAGCGGATTTTCATTTCAAGGAAAAAGACGGAATGACTGGAGCAGCGCTGCATCAAATTTTGCCAGAAACTGGGCGACAGCCAGGTGGAAACCATTCGGATGATTCAGACGGTTTCGGTGACAAATCTGTGGGCATCACACAGATTAAGGAGTGGTACAACCGGTTTAAAGACGTCCGCACAACGGTGGAGAGCGAGCCACACTCCAGTCGGCCATCAACATGCTGAAATGACCAGATCATTTCAAAGTGAACGCTGTGGTGATGCGGGACCGTCGTGTGACTGTCCGAGAAATTGCGGAATAGGTGGACATCAGCACTTTTTCGATACATTCCACTGTGACAGAAGATTTGGCCATGAAAAGACTGGTGGTGAAATTCATAATGCTGCTGACGGCGGCGCAAAAGCGCCTTCGTGTTGAACTCTCACAGGACATGCTGTGACATGCCCACCTCTTCCACAATTTCTTGGATAGTCACAGGACTGAAAAGTTACCAAAAGCCATCTGAATCATCCGAATGGTTTCCACCTGGCTGTCGCCCAGTTTCTGGCAAAATTTGATGCAGCGCTGCTCCAGTCGTTCCGTTTTTTTCCTTGAAATGAAAATCCGCCAAGCACACAGCACACGTCCCACACAAAGGCTGCTTACCAGAAAATGATGCAATCGACAGGCGTGATAAAGTTCACGCATGCGCACGAAGGTTCAAGGTTTGCTCGTGCAAGCACACGTGATTCAAATCCATCAGGTTTTTGCAAAAAATAAAAAGGTCCGATACTTTTCTAACAGACCTCGTATATTCTCCCAGTATTTCACAGACTTATCTAAATGTTGTGCAGCAAATGTTAAATGAGCTTCAACATGCTTTTTCTTTAGCAGTGGCGTCTTGCATGGTGAGTGTGCATACAGTAGGCTATGGTGGTCGAGTGCATTACTTTGTTTTCTCTGAAACAATTCCAGGTCTTTCTGAAGTGGCCCTTGGACAAGTCTTCAGATAATACTTTTCAGTCAGAAACCTTGCGAGGAACACCTGGTCTTGGAAGGTTTATGGCAAAATTATGTTCTTTCCACTTCTGGATTATGGTCCCAATAGTGCTCGCTGGAACATTCAGACATTTAGAAATCCTTCTGTAATCAATGCCATCAGTATGTTTGGCAACAGTACGGCTGCAAAGATCTTGAGAGAAGTCTTTGCTTTTACCCACTATGAGATGTTTCTTGTGTGACAACAATGCCTTTTTGCACCTCACTTTCTTCAGGTGTTCCATACTTTTTTCCTGTGTCATTTCATATTATTACACATAACTTAACAATGGACATCTATGGTTTGATTTCTTTATATGTGTGGATTATCTGAGATCTGGTGAAAATTTCATGTTAACAGCTTTACAAATATATTTACAGAGAAAAATGGTGGCGTGTTCAATACTTATTTTACCCGCTGTATATAGCAACATTGTGGGCTCCTCAGAATTGCAAAGGATCACCAAAGTATATCAAGGTTCACAGCAGAAAAAAGGAATTTTTAAACATCTTGAAAATCCCACCGTAGTGACAAGACATACGCCACAATGACAGAATATCCTGGTTCATCACAGACATCCTCCTCGATCTTGAAGTGACTAAAGTGTTCAATGTATTGAGAGAAAAGCAAAGTTGTGTTTGTGCTTTACGTTTCTGTAGTGACCGTCATACTTTTGCTTTCATTGAGCAGGTCCAACATCTGTTTTGCAAATCAACATTACAATGTAGGCATCAAAGCTCATGTGACTGCACGAAGTCGATAGCAGCTTACACAAACAAAAGCAAAACCTGACTTTACATTAAAACTCTACATACATGTCATCCTTGCATGGTGTGGAAGTGTCTCCAATCACCCACTGCTCCACATGATCAAACACCTCTTTGTCAGCTGCAGCTCCGTTCCCACCCACCCTGTCTGGCACAGAGTATCAACAGAGTGGCCACAGACAGACCGTGGCAATGATTTTCAAGTACCCACTCACCCTGCGGCTCAGATCGTGCCAGTTGGCCGCTTGCTGCTCTCACAGAATCTTTTCTTATAAACTGAGAAACCAGACCACATGAAATCTCTGAAAGTTTTGAAACGTGTTCTCAGACAGACAGAACTCAGCCGGCCTTTTTTTAGACCATGACTATTACATGTAGCATCAAATCAAAACAGGTGATTCACCAGACTGGCATTTGAGTAAATTAATGAATAACAGCTGTATGCACGTCACATTCAACCAAAGGAATTCTTGGCAGTGGTCAAGCTGAACAGAACAGGTTTCAGAACACCTGCATAAACATTCAACTGAAACAAAAGTCCTATAAAAGAAAATAAACACGAAATCAGCTACTTGGTTGTGATTATGGCTACTGGCACTGCAATGTTTCATGTGACATTTGACTGACGGACTGGAAACACAGAGCACAAAAAAAGATAAGCGCAGCATGTGACAGGTACAAGGTGAGATCTGTTAATCACGGAAAGTCAAATAGCTGAATCAGAGGTCATATGAGCAGTGTGCATTTAACTTTGGTTACCTGGAAACACCTTGAGGGGACGGTTTCTCTCCAAACTGATAACCAAAGCTCTGGCAGTGATACTGAATATCTGCCTGGGAGTAAAGTTCACGCCATCATTCACTTGGAAACTGAATCCACCAGACATGGCACCTGGAAATGAAATAAACCAGAAAACTGGAATCAATCAAGTGGTCAGACTCCAGACTGGCCGAGATAATTTAGAGGGCAAAGGTATTAGATTGCGTCAGAGGCGGAGAAGAAAAAGAACTGTAGCTTTCTGAGGATATTCATTTTGTTCCTTGCAGGGAAAAGACAGAGAGGTTTGTGTCTGGTTTTGACAAAGTGCACATGAAAAGGATGTGCTCAGCAGTTCTGATGTTAGCCTAAAGAAAAAAAAAAAAAAATACAATACCAGCTTTATTCTGAGTCCACAACAGATGACCAATAGAGTATATCAAAGAGATGAAGTGAGAGATGGTCTTTCAATGTGAATTGGGGCAAGTCTTTTAAACACCATTATTAAAATACGGCAAAAGAAAAGGAGAGCAGTAAACACACATTTTGTATGTAGAGCCTATCCACTGTTCTACAATCTGTAATCCCTTCAAATACTACTCACAGTAATGTCAGTCTTATATGCAACTTAACATTGCACAATGCTGTTCAAGCTGCTGTTTACACATCGGGGTCAAATCACACCATTTGGCAATGTTAAGAGTGTCTTCTACTGGGCGCAAAGTGAATAGCAACAAGCCATGATCAGCAGAACCAAAACAAATGAAAGATATCAAACAAGTGAAGACATCTGCTGTAAAATAAAACCATAAAGGCAATGAGATGGCGTATAACGCTGTGTTTAGAATCTCGGGACATTTGGAAAAACCACACATAAAAAAACCCCACTTCCGGAATTAGTGCACTCATGAAATCACCTTGGTAATTTGAGTCATCAGCTACTTAGCCTATATCACAGTAGAGTTAAGCTACCTTTATCTTTTGGGCTAAATGAAATTGTTAAAGATGTTTTTGCTGATGTGTGGTGCTGGTAGATTAACTAACTGTACACATAATGTGAATATATTGCATATAGCAGTCATGACCTGTCTCACTAGTGTCAAAGGGGCCGCCATGGCTGTAATGTTAACTTGGGTTGCTCAATTTCGTCACGGGTTTCAGAGCAGAAGTTACAATTCAAGGCATTTTTCCCCAGAAGCTAGAAGTCAGAATCTCCGAGGGTTTGAGTGCAGCATTTCACCTTTCCTTTACAAAACCTAAGAATATTTTTTTAAAAGGTTCCACTTGTCTTCTACTTCATTAGGTTATATCATTGAGAACAAAAGTATTTGGACAGTGACAGTTTTTGTAATCTTGCCTTTTTACACTGCCACAATGGAACTATGAAAATATGCTTGTAAATTTAAACATGACTTCAAAGGGTTAAAAAAAAAATCATATCATTTAGGATTAACAGCCATTTGCAAGTGGACAAGCTAAATATGAGGACTATTGTATTTCATTTACATCAATGACTAAGAAATAGAAATACAACCCCAATTCCAATGAAGTTGGGACATTGTGTAAAATGTAAATAAAAACAGAATACAATGATTTGCAAATCCTCTTCAACCTATATTCAATTGAATACACCACAAAGACAAGATATTTAATGTTCAAACTGATAGACTTTATTGTTTTTGTGCAAATATTTGCTCATTGTGAAATGGATGCCTGCAACACGTTTCAAAAAAGTTGGGACAGTGGTATGTTTACCACTGTGTTACATCACCTTTCCTTCTAACAACACAAGCGTTTGGGAATGGAGGACACTAATTGTTGAAGCTTTGTAGGTGGAATTCTTTCCTGTTCTTGCTTGATGTACGACTTCAGTTGTTCAACAGTCCGGGATCTCCGTTGTCATATTTTGTGCTTCATAATGTGCCACACATTTTCAATGGGCGACAGGTCTGGACTGCAGGCAGGCCAGTCTAGTACCTGCACTCTTTTACTATGAAGCCACGCTGTTGTAACGTGCAGAATGTGGCTTGGCATTGTCTTGCTGAAATAAGCAGGGATGTCCCTGAAAAAGACGTTGCTTGGATGGCAGCATGTGTTGCTCCAAAACCTGGATGTACCTTTCAGCATTGATGGTGCTATCACAGATGTGTAAGTTGCCCATGCCTTGGGCACTAACACACCCCCATACCATCACAGATGTGTAAGTTGCCCATGCCTTGGGCACTAACACACCCCCATACCATCACAGATGTGTAAGTTGCCCATGCCTTGGGCACTAACACACCCCCATACCATCACAGATGCTGGCTTTTGAACTTAGCGCTGGTAACAATCTGGATCGTCTTTTTCCTCTTTCGTCCGGAGGACATGACGTCCATAATTTCCAAAAACAATTTGAATTGTGGACTCATCAGACCACAGCACACTTTTCCACTTTGTGTCTGTCCATTTCAAATGAGCTCGGGTCCAGAGAAAGTGACAGCGTTTCTGGATGTTGTCGATGTATCACTTTCCCTTTGCATGGTAGAGTTTTAACTTGTACTTGTAGATGTAGCGACAAACAGTGTTAACTGACAGAGGGATTGAAGGTCACGGGCATTCAATGCTGGTTTTTGGCCTTGCCGCTTATGTGTAGAAAGTTCTCCAGATTTTCTGAATCTTCTGATTATATTATGGACTGCAGATGATGGAATCCCTAAATCCCTTGCAAATGAACGTGGAGAAATATTGTTCTTAAACTGTTGGACTATTTTTTCATGCCGTTGTTCACAAAGTGATGATCCTCGCCCCAGCCTTTTGGCGATGCTCTTTTTATACCCATTCATGAGTGTTCTCAGTTCCCATTCTCAGACAGCAGCAAACAATGTTTGTAGACTTTGCAAAGAAAATTAATTTGGGAAGTGAATGGGTCTGGTTTATTATACTTTTTCACACCTTTTTCCAGCAATCTACTAAATAGTAATACTGAAAAAGCCAAGCAATAAACTTTGATGTCCTCAGATGAAGCCCAACTGGAAAAAGAAAAAGTTGCAGTTCCTCGACTGGCCTCTTGAGGCTGGCTCCAAAACAGAGCACATTCCTGTAGGACTCTGTGTTACAAATGTTAAAAAAGTTTAGAGCAGAAATAAACATGTTCACAGCCTGGTACAAATAAAAAAAAGTTTTAGTCTCAAGAGATAGGCTGACTGGAAAATTATGGATTTTTTAAAGAGCAGGGAAAAAAAAGGACAGAACTTATCATTTTCTGCAGTCACCTGGATTTAAACAGGTCAGAACTTTTGAAGCTTCCATGACAGCCAGAGTCTGCTCTAATATAAATGTTGTGCAAAATATTCCAGTGAAGTAAATTAACATGGTTAACACTGAAAACTAATGGTGCATGTTGTCATTTTTTTTTTTTTTAAAAATGGCCAGACATCAGCTGACAAGGAACACATTTAATAAATGACAATAAAATAGGACAAAAACAGACAGACAGGTGATTTATACTGTATTTGAGGAAATCACACATTTTATTGAAATGGGCGGTCCGAAAAATGTAATATTCAGTGTTTCTCACTAAATCTAGTGACTTTCCAAATCCTCTTGAAGACTTATTTTCTCAAAAGCGACTAGCGACAAATCTAGCTACTTTTCCTTGCATCACTGGAGACTTTTCTGGTGTTTAGCGACTCAAAAGTGAAAGACTCTGTTGTCACCGAATGGCAGCGGCCCCCTTTACAGAATCAGAATCAGAAGAAGTTTATTGCCATTGCCAGTGAACAGGATTCACAGACTAGGAATTTGCTTCGGTACAATGGTGCAACATTAAGAAGAGATAAAATGCTAGGATAAAATATAACATGTGTCAAATTAAGATAAAATATAAGATAAAAAAAAGAAATATGAAATATGAAAGGCTGTGTGCAACAGAAAAACAGAGAAACAGAAAAAACAGTGCAGTGGGAGGAGTGCAATTAAAAACCAAAGTACACTGTCTAAAGTGACCTGTGATAAAATGATAAAGTGACAGTTAAGCTTAAGGTGACTGAGTTATGAGGTGTTCATGAGTCTAACGGCAGAGGGGAAGAAACTGTTCTTATGGCGGGAGGTTCTGGTCCGGATGGACCGTAGCCTCCTGCCCGAGGGGAGTGGTTTGAATAGACTGTGTGCAGGGTGAGAAGGGTCAGCTGTGATTCGACCTGCTCGGCCCAGAGTCCTGGAGACGTGCAGGTCGTGGAGAGATGGAAGGCTACAGCCGATCACCTTCTCAGCAGAGGCCACAATGCGCTGCAGTCTGTGTCTGTCCCTGGCTGTGGCCCCGGCGTACCACACCGTGATGGAGGAGCAGAGGATGGACTCGATGAAGGCCGTGTAGAACTGCACCATCAGCTGGACAGGTAGCTTGGTCTTCTTCAGCTGCCGCAGGAAGTACATCCTCTGCTGGGCCTTCTTGATGAGGGAGCTGATGGTTGACTCCCACTTGAGGTCCTGGGTGATGGTGGTGCCGAGGAAGCGGTGACAGACCACAGTGGTGATGGGGCTGTTGGTGAGGGCGAGGGAGGGCTGTGGCTTTCCTGAAGTCCACGATCATCTCCACTGTTTTCTGGGCGTTGAGCTCCAAGTTGTTGCTGCTACACCAGGTCACCAGCCGGTCCACCTCCCTCCTGTAGGCAGACTCATCCCCATCCGAAATGAGTCCGATGAGGGTGGTGTCGTCTACAAACTTGATGAGCTTTACAAAGTCGTGGCTGGAGGTGCAGCAGTTAGTGTAGAGGGAGAAGGACACAGCCCTGTGGAGATCCTGTGCTGAGAGCCCGAATGTTCGAGACATTTTTTCCCAGCCTCACACGCTGACTCTGGTCCATCAGGAAGTCTGTGATCCACCTGCAGGTGGAGTTGGGCACGTGGAGCAGAGAAAGCTTGTCCTGGAGCAAAGCTGGAAGGATGGTGTTGAATACAGAGCTGAAGTCCACAAACGGGATCCTAGCGTAGGTTCCTGGGGAGTCCAGGTGCTGCAGGATGGAGTGCAGGGCCAGGTTTATGGCATCATCTACAGACCTGTTGGCTCTGTAGGCAAACTGCAGGGGGTCCAGGAGGGGGTTGGTGATGGACTTCAGGTGGGATAAAACCAGGCGTTCGAAGGTCTTCATGACTACAGTGAGAGCCACAGGACGGTAGTCATTAAGTCCAGTGACACGTGGTTTCTTGGGGACTGGAACTATGATTGAGGACTTGAAACAGACTGGAACATGGCATGACTCCAGGGAGGTGTTGAAGATCCCCGTGAAGACTGGGGCCAGCTCATCAGCGCAGTGTCTCAGGGTGGCAGGAGAGACACAGTCTGGGCCCGGGGCCTTACGTGGATTCAGCCTTTTGAAATGTCTCCTCACGTCATCCTCTTGGACCGAGAGGGCAACAGGGGGAGTGGGGAAGGCAGCAGTGAGAGGGGGGAGGTCCAGAGTGTTTGAATATCCAGTTGTGTGGGGGGTGGGGAGGTGTGAGTCCTTGTCTTCAAAGCGTGAATAGAAGATGTTCAGGTCGTTGGCCAGCTTCAGGTCGTCAATAGAACGAGGTGCTTTGGGCTTGTAGTTGGTGATCTCTTTCAACCCCCTCCACAGAGAGGCCGAGTCGTTGGCAGAGAACCTTTGCTGCAGACGTGAACTGTACATGGATTTAGCCTTTGCCACCTCCTTGCTAAATCTGTACTTTGCACCTCTATAGCTGTCTCTGTCTCCTTCTCTGAAAGCCACCTCTTTCTGCTGACTGGAGTTTAGGTGTGAACCAGGGCTTGTCATTGTTATGTCTCACCCTGGTACGCTGTGGGATGATGCTGTCTTCACAGAAATGAATATGACGTCACAGTGTCCGTGTAGTCATCTAGACTGTCTGTTGAAGCCTCAAACATATCCCAATCTGTGGTGGCCAAGCACGCGCGTAGCTCCTCTACAGCTTCATTGCTCCACACTTTAGACGTCCTCACAACAGGTTTAGAGAGTTTAGGCGCCGCTCACTGTCGTGTAACAATGATCTAACGTGCTCCCTTCTCTGGTCGGGCATTTAACAAACTGTTTGTATATTGGTAATTCCTGACTGAGATTCCCTTTGTTAAAATCACAGAGAATTATAACAAGAGAGTCCGGAAAGTCTCTCTCCACGCTCATAATCTGATCCGCGAGCGCGCGTTCGGCCTCGTGCACGTCCGCGCTCGGTGGAATATACACAGAGCAAAGTATGAAAGAGTTAAACTCACGTGGAGAGAACGGTCTGCAGTTTATGAGGAGATATTCCAGAGAGGGACAGCAGTGTTGGGAGATCACAGTCACATCGGAGCACCAGGCGTTGTTGATATAGAAGCAGAGTCCTCCACTTCTTGTTTTTCCACCAGAGAGTGCTCGGTCTCTGTCTGCGCGGAGGAGTTGGAATCCCTCTAGTTGGAGCGCGCAGTCTGGTGTCTGTGCATTTAACCACGTCTCCGTGAAGCACAGTACACAAGATGAGGAGAAATCTCTATTCTTCTTCATCAGCAGTGCCAGCTCATCCATCTTGTTGTGGAGTGAGCGGACGTTGGAGAGAAATATCTCAGGTAGGGGCGTGCGCGTGCCCCTTCGTCTGAGGCGCACAAGAGCTCCAGCTCGTGCGCCTCAGACGAAGGGGCACGACTGACTTTTTACAGTCGGCTACAGCTGACTGTAAAGCACTGAGCGGAGGGATATCTACAATCCTCCGGGTTCAAGCACTCACGCGCGATGACTCGCTCACCCAACTTACCTTGTTTGCTGTGCTGTGACTAATTAGTCTCCAGACATTGAGAAGCCCTGGCCTTGAGAAATTATTTTATTTTAAGATGGCCAATTTTAATGGCAAAAATAAATAAACAAACCAAGAATCAAGTTTATTTGTAATTCTAAATATTTTAAAGGTGGTTTTACTCACTTTTTTGTCTCTCCCACAACGCCCCCCCCCCCCCAAACTTTATTTCAACAAATACATTAACAACCGCAGTCTCGTTTGAACCCTCCGTGACATTGTGGGATTTGACCACTTACGGGGACCTCCCTTTAATATATACACAGCATAACTTCATATGGATAAATGGTGTACTGCTTTGTTTTCCGCTGCAATCACCGAAGCAATGGTGAAAAGATTTTTTTTTTTCGGTTCCCAGTGGAGAAGAAAGGACGAAGCAAGTGGGAGACATTGCGTCTGTAAGTGTTAGCCTATACAGCTAACCTGAGTAGCTCCGTTCTCTCGCCTGCAAAAGCGCCTCGACATGTTTGAACTCCGGATCATAAACAAACCCCATGTCCACTTTATCACCGCATCGTCACTTTTTCTTTGCATTTTCACTTTGTTTGCGTGTAATCTGCACAAAAACCCATTAAAAATGCCGTGGTTGGTACCCTGGAAGTAGATAAATTGTGTCATATGAGTCATATTTTACCCCTTTAGTGCCCATCCTCAAACGAGACTACGGTATCCTATAACATTCACAGTATTATCATTATACATAGAAATAGACAGAAAATAAAATAAATTGTACAGTGAGTAAAGGGATTCTTTCATTTTAATTCTATTTAAACATCTGTTATAAAGCGTGACAGTTTTGTGACATTTGGGAGAGTCTGCTTATATATTGTTCAAATTCAGCCAGAAGTCCATGTACATTCCTTTTCAATAGTCTGCATTTATGAATATGGAATTTACCAAACATTATTAAGAGGTTGATAATGTATTCAGTGGTCTTTCCCACATTTTATTTTCGTCATTTAGTGACTTGTAACAACTTTTTGGACAGCCAATAGCTACTTTTCTTACTGAGGAGTTGGCAACACTGTTAATATTTGGCCGAGTTTGTGCAAATGGCAATCAACCCTACAGATAGAATTTTGCGCGGAGCACTCAGATGTGCAAATATGACAGTTTCCTCCTTCATGAAAACTATGCGAGGGAATTTTTTGAACTTCTTTTACTAATTTCTGCCTCTTGTAGCATCATTAGTTCGGAGGCCACTTGATGCGGCTGCAAGCTGTTGTGGAGACTGTGTCATCTGGAGCATTTTATTTCAAACACCTGTAATAATATGGCTTGTTGTGTGGTAAAACATCCTAACAGATCTTCTAAGACATTCCCTGCTGCAATAAAATGCTCATCTTATTTAATGTTGCATTCAGCAGTATTAGCACTTTTAGCAGTTGTCAGTAGCCTAATCAATTAAGCCCCTTAATGCATGATTACTGAGAAAATAAGCAGCTCCCAACTTTTAATGTCCACACCAAAGCAAACTGTTAGGAGAACTGCCATGCAGTCCCCAAAAATATGATTTAATAAACACTTGTTGTTCGAATGTGAAAAAAGGGGCATGTTTATGCATCTTTCATCACACCGCTTTATGCATTGAGTTCATTGTGCCACTGCTATCAACATGGTGACACCTAGACCATGGCCCAGACATGGACTTCATATTGGCTGTCTCGGGTCTTTATAGAAAACCTATGGGTGCCATCACCCAGGCTTTGTCCAGTATATATACACAGTCTATGGGAAAAAAAGCTACCTAAGACAAAATAATATTCGTAAAAGAACATTTTGCTACATCTTAAAATTGTGCCAGAGCACATCTTAAGTTGCCTTAAAAACAAATAACTAAAATAAAGCAAAAAAACAAACAAACAAACAAAAACAAACAACAACAAAAAAAAAAAAAACAGATTTTAATTGGTATCCAGGATGGGGTAGCATGATCATTTTGCCACATCCACCACATCACTGAATTGCCTTGAGTTGTGGATGACAACCTTCCAGGCAGACAACAAGTCTATCTCCATTACTCAACAGGAATGTTCCATCTGCTGCAGCCAGGTGAAATGTGGGCGTTTATACTGAGGCACCTATGTGCTGGATCATGCCTAGAGAAAAATACCACATGAACAAATGTTGTAGCTGTCCTTCCCTCACAATGCATGCGATACTCCTCTTCAGAGTCTCTCTAGTTAATTGCTGGTTTGACAGAGTCACTCCAGCCATACCCTAGGATGCTCCAAAGAGACCTAGTACCAAAGACACCCAGGCATCGCCTTTGGTCACTGACTTGGATCCAAGTCTCAACCATACAATAAGACACACAGCAACTAAAGATGAATTGATTGAATCTTCCATACACAAATAAAAAGCAGACTTTACCTTTATGAACAAACAGCAGCTGGCCCTTGTCTATGTGAGCCTGGGTGAAGTTTAACACCTCCTTCATGGGGGCACTCTTCAGGGCTAGGTGTCCGTTGCTGGGTGTATTTACCATGAAGTGAAGCTCTTCTGGTGTTGTATCCAGGTCCTGTACCCTCAGATCCTCTGGTGTAACCTCAGTCACTGAGGCCACCCACACCTGGATACAAGACAGAGATGGACACAAGTGTTGCATCTAATCTAAATATAAACAACACAACCAAGCCAAGAGACAAAAATAAATAAATGCTAAATGATCTGCATTTCTATAGTGCTTTTTCATCTGAAGCAGATACTCAAAGCACTTTACAATGATGCCTCACATTCACTTATTCATGCACACACTCACACTGATGTCAGTGCGATCCCATGCATGGCAGCTCAACCGCACTCCAGGAGCAGTTTGGGGGTTAGGGACCGTGCCCAAGGACCCTTCGTGATTATCTTGTCTGACAGGGATTTACTGTACTGACAGTATAACGTGCTATATTTTGTGCATATTAATTTGGGGTGCTCGTCTAACGTCTTCTTATAAATAAGGATTTCAGACAATAAAACAACTTAATAAAAAGCAAAACAAATCATCATTTTCACACTGTACAGAAAAAGACAAGGGACCTCCCCCGAATGGAAACCTGAATGCTGGTTAGACAGGGACAATATTCTGCAGGGCAATAACCATACCATATGGATGCAGAACAATTGGCCAGCATTTCGACTTTTTGGATTATAACGCAAGACCCCACAGGGCTCACATAATCCATGAGTTCATGGAGCAACAAAGAAGGGTAACACAGATGCATATCCTGCCAAAAGACCAGACTGCAACCCAATTTAGCATTTGTGGGACATGCTTGGAAGAAAAGTTGTCAACTGAGGCCCTCCCCTAGAAAGCCTGTAACAACTGTGATAAGAAATGCTGGAAAAGTGGAACAACACTGGCTGAGGACTCGCTCAGCCTTGTACTGGATATGCTACAATGAATAGCATCTGTTAGCAAGGGGTGCTCCAACATGCTACTGAAATATTTGCACAATTACGGGTGAATGTTAACTTGATTATTGTAGTGCTCGCAGCACGCATACACTTTCATTGGCGGCGGCGGTGGGGGTGTAGTTGATCCATGATCCATACAGACTGTCCCCCATGGTTCAGCCCAAAGTGGCAGGGTCCAAGGTGCAAGCTGGGACAGCATACACAGGCACAATCAAGTAACTGAGTTATTGTACATGACCATCTTTGTCAAATACAGACTGGAAGGTGGTTGAGACCAGCAGAGCTTAAGTGCTGTGGGACTTTAAGTTCCACACAGATAAACAGGTGTTGGCCACCTAACCACACATAGGGGAAGTTGACAGGAGCACAAGAGAGCAGTTGTGTAGATGTGGCAATTTTAAGTAATAGCAGCAACAACAAAAACCAGAACATGAGAAAAATCAAGAAGTAACAGGAGCCCATCCATCAGGGTGCACCGACTTCTTCCTACTTCTGAGGACATGCAGGTTATTTGAATACATGCAGGGGCGTAGGTTTGCATATGGACCATAGGGACAAGTCACAACCAATATTTTGGGATGGCAAAATAGTCCCTCCCAATATTTAGAATTTTTTTTATATAACAAAATCATTCACTATTTTTTTGCGAACTCGATACTATAATTTTAGTCGTCACGTTTTGTGTTTTCGACGTGCCAGAGTGACAGGGTTACCCATGTTGCAATTTCATTAGCTCACGTTCTTCTCACATGGACGTAAACAAAGCGCATCTCGTGGCAGGCAGTGCTTAATTTGTAAAGTGGGAGGTCCCAGAGCGCAGAGGATGGGTGGCTCCGGTGCAGTGTTGCCAGATGTACGATAATTATCGTATTTGTACGATAGTTTTGCCCTCTGTACGATGTACGATCAATAAATGTACGATCAATAAAGGGAAAAATCCAATATGTACGATAATTTCAGTTGGTTGCCCAAACACGCATCTCTCTCTGACACCCAAGAATCATTTTGCAGGTGTTGCACTCAGGCGGCATCAAATTCTGGCTTTGGGCGACCGGGACAGTCATTTGAAAGCCCGCCGCCTCTCCATACAAAGTAATGAGTTCCCATCCAATCTTTACCGTGACAGGAAGATTCCCCAACCAACAACCAACAAGAGCAAAGCGATATACAAGAAGAATAAAAAAAAGTTAAAGTTCCTTATGGAGGTGTCAACATTTTTTTCTGTGTTCAACAAAATCTGCACAAGTGGCCATGGCATCGGATGACAACAGCGACCTCGAGGTTGAATTCGACTCTTTCTAGTCTGGTAATTAACACGTTTGTGTCCCTTCACAGAAAAAAAAATCTTTCTAGTCTGGTAGTGCATTTGCGTTCTTTTTGTGCCATAGTTTCCCCATTACTATAATTACTGTTTAAAAATGTGACATAAAATTCTTTGTAAATTAAAAAAAAAAACGCTAAAATAGCTACGTTGTATGCGTTTTGTTTGTGTACGATAATTTCTCCCAAAATACGATAATTTTGAGGTTTTGGTACGATAGTTTCATATTTCATATCTGGCAACACTGCTCCGGCGCAGAAAAACAAGAAGGGCGGGGGGGGAGGGGTTGCGAACAATGCTGTGCGCCACACTTAAAATAAACTGCACACCCACACAAACACGCACGCACACCTTCACAAATGACACTAACACCCTGCCTTTTCCTCAAAAATTACTACATTTATGTTTGCTGTCTGTACTTTTCTGTCACTTTTGCGCTCTTTTTCATACTTTTCCCTCGTTTCAAAAGTCACCGAACGCACTTTACCGTAATATATGCAACATATAGCATACTGTTGGAAAGCACGGGTTCTTGGCTTGCTGTCAGTGTTGAAATTTTTCAGCGTGAGGGCTTACATGAGAACTTACGGTAATGAGAATCAGCAGCGCACTAGTGTGAAACGTCAGTGTTTTTCCTCTGCGTTATGACATCACAGGCTTACGTTTACCATAATACACCCTATATATCATTGTAAAGCCCTTTTTTTTGTTGGCAAATTAGGTTGCCAGATACCTACAACTGCATTATTGATGAAGAGAATAGTTATATATCTTGGTTGCAAAAACTTTTTTTTTTTTTTTGTTAGCTCCACAAGTATTTTTTTTGTTGTCTTGTTCTCTCAGGTGTAGGCCTATAGAATAGATTCGTGATTTTGGGTTTGTTATTTAAGCTATTTCTTTGTCTGCCTACACACTTAATGTAAATAAAGTGTTAAATTATTCAGCATTATGTCGTCATATGTTATGTATTATGCTGTACTTGTGCGTCTAATGGTATGAGTGGGTTAGGGGGTGGTGGTGGTGGTGGGCAGGGGGGTGGTATTGTCCCTACCAAAGCCGAGACCAAACCTACGCCCTTGAATACATGCAATCTTTTTCTCATGCGCCATGCTGGTCTTATGTGTGTCTAATTGTCTAATAGATTGTCTAATAGATTACAATTTGTTCATGTAAATGGGGAATCTTCTTCACAGACTAAAGTTAATTATGGAGTTCCACAAGGTTCTGTGCTAGGACCAATTTTATTCACTTTATACATGCTTCCCTTAGGTAGTATTATTAGACAGCATTGCTTAAATTTTCATTGTTACGCAGATGATACCCAGCTTTATCTATCCATGAAGCCAGAGGACACACACCAATTAGCTAAACTGCAGGATTGTCTTATAGACATAAAGACATGGATGACCTCTAATTTCCTGCTTTTAAACTCAGATAAAACTGAAGTTATTGTACTTGGCCCCACAAATCTTAGAAACATGGTGTCTAACCAGATCCTTACTCTGGATGGCATTACCCTGACCTCTAGTAATACTGTGAGAAATCTTGGAGTCATTTTTGATCAGGATATGTCATTCAAAGCGCATATTAAACAAATATGTAGGACTGCTTTTTTGCATTTACGCAATATCTCTAAAATCAGAAAGGTCTTGTCTCAGAGTGATGCTGAAAAACTAATTCATGCATTTATTTCCTCTAGGCTGGACTATTGTAATTCATTATTATCAGGTTGTCCTAAAAGTTCCCTAAAAAGTCTTCAGTTAATTCAAAATGCTGCAGCTAGAGTACTGACGGGGACTAGAAGGAGACAGCATATCTCACCCATATTGGCCTCTCTTCATTGGCTTCCTGTTAATTCTAGCCCAAACTGCCCAACTGGATCCCAGCCTGTGGTCTTTCTCAGCTGTCGCTGGAACTATCCCAACAAACACAATGTTCAAATGCAATGTACCCATGAAGGTCTGCCGTACATCCTGCTCCTTCATTCTCATCGTTTTACACAATATAATTGAAATAGCAAAAATAAAATAAAAAAAATCTCTGACTAAATGGAAAAATGTCCCACCAAGCACTCCTCGTGTCTCATTCAACAGCAAAATTCAAATGAAGGACATCCCGGAGCTAAATATAGCTGTGCAGACTGTAAACACAGTTGGATGTACTGAAGAGCTGATGAGACTCCGCTGAGGCCCGGCTTCCACGAGTGCCTCAAGCATCATGACAGTGTAACGTCTCTACTCATCAACACTCAAAACTCAAAACTACTGAAGCATCCAGACACTTGACAACAAAAGATGAGCTTCTACACTCCAGTGGAGCTATTGCATAACATGAATGCCACTTTCTCTTACACAAGTTATAGTGTATTATAACCATTTAGACAAATCGATTCAGAAACATGAATTTCACTCACCAGGTTATAGAGACTGTATATTCTTCTGATTTTGGTGGCTACAGCTCATGTATAATGTTCTTGAGGTTGTTGAAGTTATCCTATAAAAACTCACAGGCCACAATGTCACAGTCTAAGTTTGGCTTTCATTTATTTTAAGGAGGTCTATTTAATACATTTAATTGAATTTAATAAATGCTCTAAGGAGCCCAGTAATGAATCATGAGAGCTCTTTCGCTTTTAAAGTGTTTTCAACAGGCTATACAGGATTTTGAATAAGAAATGTGGTCACACATTTGCACACATCAGCTGTCACCACGTTCACACTGCTGCTCTCAAAGTGGATTAATGTTAATTTGAGAAGTGACAGGGAGCACAGAATTAGACACGAAGGGTCAGGGAAGTGGAAATAAAATAATTAACCGGCACTTCATCATAACATCATTGGCTCATGTTTGATTTAGTCCAGATGGTGCTAAAATTCTTTCAAAATAAATTTAGTCTCAGGTGTGAGTAACAGTGAGCTGCCGGCCTGTGACTTTATGACTCATAGCTCTGACTAACTAAGGCAAAGCCTTGGACTGAACATCAACATATGTTGATGTAAATATATTGTGCTGATTGTATTGTGATACACCATAGTTCAAAATTGCTTGGGTGTATGAAGGTCTTGAGATGAACATGACTGACATGATTTGTTAATGATAAACTATTGTAGGGATTAATGGTACATACATATGGGTTTATTCAAGGTATTCATGAAAATATCATTGCTAAGTAGAATATCAAGAACAGAAACTTCTGTATTCTCGAGATTGATAGATTTATTGAATGATATATGTAACTTACAACAGCAGTAAATAATATGTTTATGTCGCCAACATTAATGCGCCAAGCTCCTCACCATGTCATTTAGGTCTTTCAGACTTTTTTTTTTTTTTTTTTTAGTAAAATGGTTCTGGGGAGCATTAGCATGGCTAAAACCCTGCAGCTTCTGGTGTAACACATACACAGTGTGGTGAAGTCACATACAGTGGTCCCTCGTTTATCGCGGGAGTTACGTTCTAAAAATAACCTGCAATAAGCGAAATCCGTGAAGTAGTCAGCGCTATTTTTTGCAATTATTATAGATGTTTTAAGGCTGTAAAACCCCTCACTACACACTTTATACACTTTTCTCAAACAGGCATTAACATTTTCTCATTTTTCTCTCTTGTGTAAACATTCTCTTTTTTCTTCTGGGCGAGAAGATTATAAACCGACACACGCAGAACACAATGCGCGTGCTCTCCCTTCGCTCACTGCCTCTGGAGGTACGGATGCGGGACCCGCAAAGAATCCGAGTCCTCTCTCGGTGGCCACGGAGCTCTGCGGCTGCGGTCAACATACGCATCAAAAACAGCGAGCGTAGTCTCTGGACCCGTTGCCAGATTTGGCGCTGCTCCGCACAGCAGACAGGAGGGCGGTGTGAGTGGCCTGCTGCAGCGTTTACCGAGCCCGCAGACTCAGTAAGTGCTTCAGAGGCAGTGAGAGAAATCGTGGTGATGTCGACCGGTGCCACGACCTGCCGCCTGATAAGGACGCAGAACACAATGCGCTGTAAAAAAAAAAAAAAAAAAGCATGCAAAATTGCACAAAAAAAAAATCTGCGAAACTGTGAGGCCGCGAAAGGTGAACCACGTTATAGCGAGGGACTACTATACACCAAGATCGGCCTGATAAACAAGGCTGTGAGTCACATGACTCACCCACATCAAAGGAAAGATGCATGCATTAAATTTAAGCAATCCACTTCAACTTGTCAGACATGGCGGGATGCTACCTGCTCAAATGGCTGCAGCAGCCTGCCAGGAAGCGTATTAAGTGTCGAACCATTTGTGTAGAATTTCTTTGAATGTTGGAACCAAATTCTGTTTGTTTGCATTTTCATAACTATAACATTTTGCTTACTCTTCTAATTCTGATGTATTTTCCATGCACACATTTGATACAATTTCACTGCATAGACAGATATAAAATGTAAACGGTGACAGGGTATATCTTGGAGCCAATGAAGCCACTGGAGGTTTGGCTAAAGCCATTTTTGACCAAATGAACAGTGTCTACCATAACACACACACACACACACACACACACACACACACACACACACACACACACACACCTGAAATAACAGGGAAAACTGCATTTATTTTTTTTTTTGCTCCTGTTCTAAATTTCATATTGCATGTGACGTCACTGTCCCTGAGGTGCACAGAGTAATTCATAAAAATACAAACCATGGAACAGCACTGAAAAGACCTTGTTTCAGACAATAAAAAGATCATAAATATTGTGTGCATTTTTCAAGAACCATAATCTCTCAAAATCTAATGACCAGAAGAATCTGAAGTACAGTGACAGAGAGCCACCTTGTGGTCAATAAAAAAAAAAAAAACTAAAAAAGTAATTTTTGAAACACATCTCTGACTGCTTTTAAATCAACGTGACAGCAAGTGATCAATGACCAGCACTGGAAAAAACAATAATAATCAGAATAAGCAGAATAATGTAATGCGACTTGTAATTATTCTCATTAGTAGTATGATGATCATTATTATTAATAATTTATTTATATAAGACAGGTTTTCAAAGTGTGTTAGAGTGAGCCCCCCTCAGAGAACAATGAATAGCTGCCCCCCCCCACCATGACACACATACACACAACTTCAACATCTTTGTGTGTTTTTTTTTTCTGTTAGATGTTAAACACATTTTAAATGTTTTTAAGGAACTGTCTATGCAATTACATTTTACAGCCTTTGTAAACATTTTAAACATATTTTTAAAGAACTTTATTCTTTCACACATTTTACACCTTTTTCAAAACATTTCAAATGTTTTTTTTAACTTTCTATTCTTCTATTTTACCTTTCGTCACATTTTAACATTTAAACATCTGAGTGTTTTTAAACATCTTTGACATAACTAACACGTTTTAACATAAATAATATTAATTAAACTTTTTTACATATTTAGTCTCTCATCTAGTCTCACCTCTTGTTTAGTGTGATCAATGAGTCTGGATCTTTGACGCGCACAGGCAGCTGATGCGAGGATGCACTGTGATGAGGAGCAAACCAAGATTGTCCTCTCTCTTCTTTTTTTTTGGTTGCCCCAAACTGTCTTCTCACTGGTAGATTTACACACTAAATATGTATCCATTTTGCTCCTGGCGTGTTAGTTAATGTTTTCATTGTCCTTTTCCCCCCTTTTTCTTTTGTTGGGTAACAATGTTTAGAGTTATTTTTTGCACCCCCACCCCTCGAAGAACTCTGGCGCACACAGTTTCAAAACCACTGATATAAAACTTACAAAATAAAATCACATTCTGATTATAAAAAGGTGTCTTGTTCATTTTTGTATAAAATGATTCAACTCTGTCTAAATGTCTGACGTCTGTAACCAATTCAGTTCACAAAACAGTAGCACGGAAAGCAACAGCTCTACAGGCTACTGTGGGAACACAAAGTAAGCCTGTATTCTGAGACCGCAGGACAAGAAACAGGGTAACGCTTATTAAGGGTTGTGAGCTAAGCAGGTGCACATTCACTCCTTTATGTAATCAACAGAGCCTTAAAATCTGCTCTTACAAAACAAAGGGAGCCCAGTACAGGGCTGACGTGTTAAAATCTCACAGTTCTACTGCAGTTGAAACTCTATTGTGAGTCATCTGAAGACAAACTGTACATTATAGTTGGCAAAGCTGGAAGACAAAAGAGCACAAATCAGTGTTTCAGAATCAGCCACAGACAGGACAGGGATAAATGCGAAAAGAAATAGAAGGATTTGTTAGGTCTCTAAGATGCAGGTCAAAAGACAAAGGAGGACTAAAAATCACACCACGATTCTGACTATTCCTATAAACATTCCACTATTTTTTATTTTATTTTTTTTTTTTTTGCTGGTCATTACTGAGCATTTGAAGAGGCTGCAAAGACAATAGAGACCTATACTTCAGTACTTCAGACTCTGTGTCCAGCTGGACCACATCCGACCAACGAACCTGACAGGAGCACAACTCGGTACATCGGCAGTCGATATAAGACACACACCTTAAACATCATGTCAGACAAAGTGCTTTGCAGAGACAGGTAGTCAAGATGGTGCAAATATTTATTAATCTGGTGAGTAAATAGCAAAAAGACATCATGCAACAGATATGGCATCAATGTTTGCTATTTCTAGACTGTGCCATCACACCACTCAACAAAATGAAGTGCTGGACAGAAGCACATGGCACATATTTGCAGCAACATATGTCTGCGTGATGCCTGGGGTTATTTCCATTTGATTTCATATCTAATCTCTATATTTATAAGAAGCCCTAGAAATATTTTCCACGTAGACCACAAACCAGATTATGTAAAATAGCATCACAGTTCACTGAAGCAGCTTTGGTTTAAAAGGGCAAAATCAATTCATATCTATGTTTCACAATTAAATATGGTTGTTTCATGTTAAACATAGTCACAGTGTCTCCAATGCATTACTGGGCATGCAGAAAATACCCTGCTCTCAGAAAGATTTAGGGCACTTTTTCCACTGGAAGAGTCACTGTACAGCAGTGGGCACAGTTCCGATAATCCGATAACCAATAATTATCGAAGATAATTGTTGTGAAAGTGTAGTGACATGGACCCACAACAGGGGGCGCAAATGAACGGTCAATAGATGAGCCAAAAGGTAACAATTTAATGTTGTGAAACGTGCACAACGAACATACAGACAATCTCAGAATATAATTACAGTCAAATTACAAAGGTGACGTGTGGGCAGGCTCGAGGATAGAAGACGTCTGTCCTGAGAAGAGCCGGACCCACACGATTTCCGCCCCCACAGAACCTGGTGAATACTGGAGCCGCCAAGTCCCGAATTCCCAGGTGATCACCGTCCCCGACTGTCGGATCTGGTACTGCTGGCGAAGAACAAAGACAGTCAAGTGTGGGTGTGTGTACACCCAGTAACAACAGCGGTGGGAATGCCACCTCCACCTCTCACTCAATATGTTGCAGAGTACCGCAGTGATTCCTCAGGGAAAAAGAGTGCCGTCCTGCACTCACTCAGCCTCCACAGAAAAAGGAACCGGTACTCCTGCAAACACTCACAATATACAGATATATTGCAAAAGACACAAACGGCTGAGGATATTACCTCCAATGAAGTATGATATCTCGGCGATGAGGTGGAGATGACGTCTGGTCTTTATGGAGTGCGATGATGAAGAATGTGTGACAGCTGTCAGGAATTAATGAGTGACAGCTGTCACTCCCGGCTGTGTCCGTGGCGGCAGCGCCCTCTCGTGCCTGAAGCCCGCACTTCAGGCAGGGCGCCCTTTGGTGGTGGGCCAGCAGTACATCCTCTTCTGGCGGCCCACACAACAATAATGTTTTCATTATTGGATTATCTTTTCAGATAACTTTAAAAACCATTATTGGACTAATTATCTTCCAATAAAGTTTGTCCGATAATTTTAGACTGTTAACGTGGTAAACAAAGATGAACAGCTACAAACTCTTATAAAATTTGAAACCAGTTGAACACCTACCTGTTAAATGTTTTGTAGCAAATGTGCAGTTCTACCCTCTGCAAAAAGAGGAGAGCTGCTTCTAGAAGAAACTGCTCTATCCTCTGAAGGCAAAGGAGAACTGGTCACACACACACACACACACACACACACACACACACACACACACACACACACACACACACACACACACACACACCACACACACACACCACACACACACACACACACACACACACACACACACACACACACACACACACCACACACACACACACCACACACACACCTCATTTCTTTTAACCCCACACTGATACGCTGGCAATAGCACCCAAGTCATCCAGAGGCATACATTTTTAACTTATGGTTCAAATTTTAACCAAACTAATTTCAGACAAGTTATTTAAATTAACATCATGTCTGAAGTTTTATAAGTGAAAATAGCTGATATGTTTTAGTTTTAAAGTAATGCACTAATTTTTAAGGTTTTAGTGTGCACATGCTATGTGTAGGTGCATTATGGGTATAGGATAATCTCAGTACATTCACGACATGAAAAATGCATTTGAGACACTCTGTTCAGGCTCCACGGATGACAGCATTAAACTCTAGTGCCTAAAACTCTTGTGACTATATTCTCTGGGTTTATAGACGTTATTGTGTTTGCGTTTATTAAATTCCACGCATCGTAAACGTAGCAGAGTAGCAGCAGACAGATTATCTGGAATTTTGTTTTGGCAAGTTTTCACGGTCTCTACTGCCATCTACTGGCCAGCAGTGTTCATGGCAGTATTCAAACTGAAGCTGGGCTGATATTTTCAATCACTGTACTCGGTTCCAGCTGAAACTATACCACAGAACCGTACGGTGTAAAAGGTCAGAGCGCACGATTTATGTTCTCAAACACACTGTACGTTCAAAAACCACACGTCGGACTTGTGTTTCCAGAAGCAAAACGTAAACAGAAGCTTTT
This sequence comes from Thalassophryne amazonica, assembly GCF_902500255.1. Taxonomy (NCBI): domain Eukaryota; kingdom Metazoa; phylum Chordata; class Actinopteri; order Batrachoidiformes; family Batrachoididae; genus Thalassophryne; species Thalassophryne amazonica. Next base: position 85,458,976 of record NC_047107.1, read on the forward strand.
TTTCCAAACTTAATTTACAAAAACTCTCGATGGGAGACATCAAAGTTTAAAAAAACAAAACAAAAAACATTACAAGACAGGTCTGCTGTGTTTGCACAGGCACAGTGCGAGAGGTGGTCGCAAGATATTAAACGCAGCTTGTTACTCCATGTATACTAAACGATGCAGGACGCGCAATTAACCTGAAACTCGGTGCGATCCAAAAAATTCTGGCACTAATGAAAAATCAACTGAAAAGGGCCAAAACCTGCACAGTGTAAACCCAGCTTAAGTACTGAACGTCTGGCACCAGCGAGTAGATCATGGCAGTGTTCTATTTATTTTTGACACCGTTATATCAGATGGTTATCTAATTACAACTTGGCTTTTTCTTTTTGAAAATGCCTGTTTTTACAATAAAAAAGGAATATTTTACAAAAGCACACTTATCTGTAAACACCAACACAACGACCACACGTCACATTAAAGTGTTGGTTTACATAATGAATGACTCAACCAATCAGTGTTTAGCGGAGGCACATTTTACCCAGAATCCTTTGCGATCTGTCTGTTTGTTGCAAAACTTCAGAATTAGTGCATTATTCAACATTAAAAGATATGTTATATTTTAACTTTGTACAAATGACAGAATTGACATTAATGGAGTTATTCTACCAGTATTCATTTTATTTATACACCAAACCATAACTCAGCATTGCTTTATTTTCCAAGACCTCCGCCTGATGGCAGCCTTATGATTGAGTAGAGAGTTGAGCTTTATGGCTCCTCTCAGATTGCTTCTGTGCTGGAAGCCATGTAGTAAACAGGAGATTCCAGCAGGGGGCAAGATGTTCAAAGACAGACGTGCTGACTCATTGTTTGGGTCTGTTGTTGCTTTTGATGCTTCCAGAAGCAATCGTGGTGTTAAAACTCAAATCACGCTTTGTTAGTAGTTGCAAGTGTACCAGAGACAATAATGGAATTTATCGGTTATCTGTAACTTCCGATACATTTTTGGGTGGTTTATCATTTTATCTTTATCAAAGATAACTTTTCAGTTATCTGATTATCTGTTATCGAAGTTAATTTTTTGCTTATCTGTGGCCACCACTGCTGAACAGTAACCTAACCCTACTGGGACTGGTGCTAGTTACAGCTATGATTATGATGTGCATTTATACCAGCTACAGTGTTAACCAAACTATCTTGATGTGAGCTGTGTGGGGCATATTGTTTTGGAGTATGAAAACAGCTCTGCTCAATAAGTGAAAGTACTATGGCAATCACCAGTACCTCACTCTGTAACTTCTCCCGTAGTAGCACATCAAGGGATGTAACCAATCAGTTATCACCAGTGCATTAGGTGTGCCCCAAAGACCCTGTCAGGTCTTATACTCCTACATGTCAAATATAAACCAGAAAAGTACCAAACAAATATGATAATCAAGTCAAGACTGGGAGCACGCATAGGTGCCGTATCCACCATACCACGGGACCGCCCCGGGTGCTGGATGGCAACCACCCAGCCAGATATCTGATCCATCCCCACATCTCAAAAGTAACCAGCTTTGTGCTGCAGCCCTGAGAAACATAGGGATTCCTCTCGGCCTGCACCAGCCTCTGGGACCCACAATCTATGTGGTGGATCAAACTCAGAGAAATGTGCCATATGGAAAAATTTCATAGTTGATGCTCCTTCACAATGCAAGTGATATGTCTCATCTGATTCTCACTAAGTAACCACTTGTTTGACACAAAGTGATACCAGCAGTACTCAAGGGCCCTCCAAAGAGACTTAATACCAAAGACATCTACTTATTACCTGATGCTACTAGTAGTAGTTAGCATCCAGGTCTTACTAACATACCTTAAAGATTTGGATCTTTGTTCTCCTGCTAAGATATCTGCATCACCAAACACCTCTGTCCAGTGAACCTCATAACTCCATAAGCTCTTAAGCAGGTGTCTCTAGGATGTCAACGGAAGAGGTAAGTGAATGTCTCTGAAAGTTGAACACTTTCACCACATACAGATACACTTCTGATGGCTGAGTCCACAAAGTCATTGAAAGGCTGGATCTTGGTCTTGATCCGGGACAATCAAATGCAGGTCATGAGGGATGAGAAAAGCACACAGACTTTTGTGACATATCGAATCAAATAAAATATGCTTTATTGTCCCCTCAGGGAAATTCTTCTTGGGCAGCATAAAGCCTGCCTTAAAACAGCCTAAAAGATAATACCATCCCCTATAAAATTTGAAACCCTACAAAAATAATTACATTAAAACCAGTATACAAATAAGTGCAAAGACGCTAAAGCGCCAAATAGGGAGATCCTGTCTAGCTGTGTCTTTTTCCTAATTAAAGCCTGCCTCACAATTCACTGCTGTATTTTTTTTTTGGGGGGGGGGGGGGGGGGGGGGGCTGGAAAATCAGCACTGTCAGCAACAATTTGAGAGCCCTATGACATCATGATAAACAATTCTGGAGCTAACAAATGAAATGTTTCATATATTCATGGAAAACATTCAAGTGCACTGATTCAGTGAGTTGAAATGAAAAGAAAACACTAACTACAACCCCTGGCAAAAATTATGGAATCACCGGCCTCGGAGGATGTTCATTCAGTTGTTTAATTTTGTAGAAAAAAAGCAGATCACAGACATGACACAAAACTAAAGTCATTTCAAATGGCAACTTTCTGGCTTTAAGAAACACTATAAGAAATCAAGAAAAAAAATTGTGGCAGTCAGTAATGGTTAATTTTTTAGACCAAGCAGAGGGAAAAAAATATGGACTCACTCAATTCTGAGGAATAAATTATGGAATCACCCTGTAAATTTTCATCCCCAAAACTAACACCTGCATCAAATCAGATCTGCTCATTAGTCTGCATCTAAAAAGGAGTGATCACACCTTGGAGAGCTGTTGCACCAAGTGGACTGACATGAATCATGGCTCCAACACGAGAGATGTCAATTGAAACAAAGGAGAGGATTATCAAACTCTTAAAAGAGGGTAAATCATCACGCAATGTTGCAAAAGATGTTGGTTGTTCACAGTCAGCTGTGTCTAAACTCTGGACCAAATATAAACATGGTAAGGTTGTTAAAGGCAAACATACTGGTAGACCAAGGAAGACATCAAAGCGTCAAGACAGAAAACTTAAAGCAATATGTCTCAAAAATCAAAAATGCACAACAAAACAAATGAGGAACGAATGGGAGGAAACTGGAGTCAACGTCTGTGACCGAACTGTAAGAAACCGCCTAAAGGAAATGGGATTTACATACAGAAAAGCTAAACGAAAGCCATCATTAACACCTAAACAGAAAAAAACAAAGTTACAATGGGCTAAGGAAAAGCAATCATGAACTGTGGATGACTGGATGAAAGTCATATTCAGTGATGAATCTCGAATCTGCATTGGGCAAGGTGATGATGCTGGAACTTTTGTTTGGTGCCGTTCCAATGACATTTATAAAGAGAAGAGAACATGTAAATTTCCACAGTCATTGATGATATGGGGCTGCATGTCAGGTAAAGGCACTGGGGAGATGGCTGTCATTACATCATCAATAAATGCACAAGTTTACGTTGATGTTTTGGACACTTTTCTTATCCCATCAATTAAAAGGATGTTTGGGGATGATGAAATCATTTTTCAAGATGATAATGCATCTTGCCATAGAGCAAAAACTGTGAAAACATTCCTTGCAAAAAGACACATAGGGTCAATGTCATGGCCTGCAAATAGTCCGGATCTTAATCCAACTGAAAATCTTTGGTGGAAGTTGAAGAAAATGGTCCATGACAAGGCTCCAACCTGCAAAGCTGATTTGGCAACAGCAATCAGAGAAAGTTGGAGCCAGATTGATGAAGAGTACTGTTTGTCACTCATTAAGTCCATGCCTCAGAGACTGCAAGCTGTTATAAAAGCCAGAGGTGGTGCAACAAAATACTAGTGATGTATTGGAGCGTTCTTTTGTTTTTCATGATTCCATAATTTTTTCCTCAGAATTGAGTGAGTCCATATTTTTTCCCTCTGCTTGGTCTAAAAAAGTAACCGTTACTGACTGCCACAATTTTTTTTCCTGATTTCTTAGTGTTTCTTAAAGCCAGAAAGTTGCCATTTGAAATGACTTTAGTTTTGTGTCATGTCTGTGATCTGCTTTTTTCTACAAAATTAAACAACTGAATGAACATCCTCCGAGGCCGGTGATTCCATAATTTTTTTCCAGGGGTTGTAAATATTTTACAAGCATGTAAGAAAAGTAAAGGGTGCACCATAAGCACCGATGCTTACAGAAGCTTCCTGACAAACTTGCTGGACATCAGCTGAAGAGGAACTCATTTTGCGCTTTATAAGCAGTGGTGCTGGCAGCAGTGAAGAATCGTAACACAGCAACACAGAAGTACATCTCACTCTCCACCCCTATGTGTGGAGTGCTGGAGCGCAGCGTGAATATATAAGTGCGGCCAGACCGAGAGGACCGCCAGATCAGTCAGAGGGGGTACTGATCAAAGCGCCAGTCACGGTCTGATCGCGACCAGTGTTTTAAAAGTTTACAGTCACAGCGCTTCATTCATTCACTGCAGTGTTTACCACAGTCATCAGCATTCTGGTTGTGATGAAAATGATCCACAAAGACAGAATAAAATAAATAAAATAAAATAAAGTTAAATTACTCCGTTTCAGACCTGCACTACACCGTGCAGTACCGACCCGAACCACTCGGTGGAAACGTAGCTGTTGGCATACACTGGCTAATCGTCGAGGTGTGACAGCTGCATTAATTTATTAGACGTATGCTAATGTATGTCAGCGTCTTTAATATGGTCGACATACGCAGGCTTAATCATCAAGGTGTGAACGTCAATATATCTGTAATATCATGCTTATTATGGATGTAACAGCCCGTTCAGCCGCGTGCGCAGCTCAGCAGCTCTGACACGCTTTGACTCGTAGTGACACACAGTGTTTTCAGTTTGACTGCGCAATGTTCACGTCTGGTGCACATAATGACTGTGTGCCACTGGTTTTACACATTACTACATTCCCTTTGTGCACCCTGAATGGGATGCACCGGGGTGAAGTCCAGCTCATCCTGCCACAACCGGGACATGCCGGCAGGAGTTGACGTGCCTGTCCATGGCGAATTTCCCTCGAACGTGGTCAGACTGTTTTGAATGCTGTTTTGACACATAAAACTATTTAGAACGCAGTCAGAATGAGTCCATCTCGACTGCCATTCCATATATTTCCACTTCAAACACACCTTGAACGCACCTTGACAGTTGCGTGCATGTGCTCAACATTCAGGCTGCCTGACTGTTTGGAATCCACCTTGACACTTCCCCAATGTGTGTCAAAGTTCGGGCAGCATTCGGCCTCTAGTGTGACGGGGGCATTAACATGGGCTATGTAAAAAAGACCGAGACATGCTCCCCTCTTTTAAGATGGCAGAGTGGCAAAGAGCAGCTTCTTTCCATTTAAAGCAACAGGTATAGAAACAAATGATCTCTTACAGACCTGGGGCCTGTACTACGAAGCAGGGTTAACTTACTCAGATGTAACCCAGGGTCAACCTTTTAAACCGGGGTTGACAAAACTTGGTTCCCTCAAGTGGTGGTAAGCGGTACTACGACGCTGAATATGATGATTTGTTGAACCTGTGTTAACCTAAGTGGAGTATGTGCGCGTTCACATAAAAGGGGCGTTTTGCAGCACACGTCACCATTTTTCAATGATGACGCGGTCACCTTACTTTACCGAAGAAGAATGCACGATTATTATGCGGAGCTACGAGGAATTTAAATTAATGTTAAGGGGGAAATCGAACACATCGTCTGCCAATAAAGCAAGACAGGCTAGTTGGAAACGTATTGCTGATTGGGTAAATGCGTAATTGTTCTCCAAATCTGTTACAGATGATTAACCCGTGGAATGTCTGATATGTGTAGAAAAATGCCCCTGTTCCATTAATTACGCCCAGATGTAACACGATTCAGAGGTGAGCATAGGCCTACTAATAAATGTTAGGTTAATTTAATGTTTCCTAAATAGGCTACCTTGACTGTATGATTACTATTCCTAATCCTGTCAATATTTCAGATGCAATAGCAGTGCCAAACGCACCTGGCAGCAGGTGAAGATGAAATATAAAAACATCCGGTAGGTAGGTTTATATTCATAGCTTGATAAGCCCCACTTCGCCTAATTAATGGACATGCATTAGACCTATTTTGATATTAGTAATTACCCGTGATTGCATAAAACCCTTGTTTGATTTGCATTGCGGATAAATGGCCAGGGAAAACGCCAAATGCATCCAACAGTTTAGCTAGAGCAAGTACTACCTTGCGAATCATACGACATACAGTATTCTTGCTCAGATGTTCAGCATCACAGATGGAATACATAAATTGTCCACTGGCAAAATAGGCACAAGGCACATTATCTGCTCGATCGTCGGGGCATTGCTACACTGTAAAAAATTATTTTTGTACAGGAAAACGCTGGCAGCTGTGATTACCAGGGAATTCCTGTAAAACATACAGCAGCACAGTGGATAACATTACAGACATAATATGTATATAGATTTACAGTGAATGAACCACGGCTGACTCACATTAAAGGAACTGTTACATCTACAAACAAGAGCTCTTTTTTTTTTGTACATTTAACCGCTGTATTTTTTACAGTGGTGACCACAGCTGCCAGCGTCTTCCTGTAAAAACAACAGCCTTTTATTACAGTGTACGATGGATGATGTTACAGACGTCTGGCCCGATCAGCTGACAAAGATAACGAATTCCCTCGGCTGAGGATCTATATCTTTCATAGAGAATATCGTCCGGGTATGTCAGCGGATTCTGGTGGTCTTTAAAAACCCTCGCCCTGCAGAGAGAGCCTCTCACAATTTGTGCCCCAATATCAAACGGATCATCCAGGTAGGCCGGCATTGTCTTCGGAGTGATGCAGGTGGATGGACGGTACTTATAAAGGGAGTGGTTAAGCGGAAACCTCACACTAATCCTGGAACATAACCTGCTTGGAGCAGGTTTGGCGCAAAGCGTAAGTTGCCGTGGCAGCATGCCTCGATCGAAACCTATCCACCTTTCGTAGTACGGGTTAACTGGGAAGTTACTCCACACGTCATCAACTTACTCCAGAAGTTATCCTGATAAGCCAGTAACCCCGCTTCGTAGTACAGGCCCCTGAACTATTATTATTATTGTTGTTATTGTCATTATTATATTTTTGATGGATCTCCCCAATATCCATCAAGTATTTTTGGATGCAAAATATACTTGTTTTCAAGTTAAACTGTAACTTTTATATTGACCCGCTGGAAAGCAGTGATAGATACCCATTCCAGAAGAATTTTCTTCGCACCTCCCAACAGTTCTTTACCATTTTATTCTTTGTACTATGTCCAAAAGCCTCAGAGTATATGTCAATGCTTATTAAGTGCTGCCAGGACCCCTTGACCCTCCTCCACATAGCAAACATAGCTTATCCAGGCAGTCATAGGAACACTGCCCACATGAAAACTGTAACCGGTGGTGCCAGACCCACTAGTAAAAAGAATTCAGGGTTTAAATATAGAGCTCCAGTGCAGACTCACCCGCAGGACCATGTTGGCTGTAATAAGAGGAGGCTCATCGTTGACAGCTGTAACCTGGATGTACACAGTCTGGGCCACACTCTGCTTCCTGAGGCCAGTGTCGTTGGCCATGATGGTGAAGTTGTCATCTAAGGTTTCACTGCTGTCGTGGACGTAGTAAATGAATTCATGCTCCACCTGGTTACAGATTGTAGGAATAGCCTGAGACTGGAAATGCAAATCGTTTTGCAAATCCTCAAACTATATTTCACGACTCTTTCAGTGTCAAATATCAATTAGTACATAACACACATAGGGAACACACATTTAAAGCACATTTGTTCTGGGAAGGTTGTTCAAATTCAGCAAGAACACAAACAGGCTGCAAGTATGGCTCAGCACTTGTAAAATGAAGTGGATTTTAAATTAAATTAAAGAGTCATACTATTTTCCAAACAGGACCATAAGATTCACAACAAGGCCTCACAAGCAATTTGATGAGCCTATGTCTCTTTATTTTACCTTAGGATGATTGTGCATGTTAAAAGACACCAACACGGCCCACAACGGGAGGTTCAGTCGTGCTCATGGGCATCTATCAGAACCCCCAATTTTTTTTTTAAGATGAATATGCCGTTTGTTCTTACGGAGTTACTTACAGAAATTTTTGAAGACCCACTCATTGAGTGACTCAATTAGGTCAAAACAGAGGGGACGCAAAAGACAGAAGTTGTAGTCCAAGCTATGCACTCACACTACAAAGATGTTAGACTCCATTAATTGCCAGTCTTGTCTCTCTCTCTTTTGCACTGCAAATAGCAGGAAAACTAAAATGCTAAGTCGTAATGTCAGAATTCGCACCCTCTGTCGCCGGAGTACTGAGCAAATGTTATAGGTTATAGGTGATTTTTGGTAGAACAGCAATGCTTGACTATTTCAAATTTGATTTTCTGTTGACCCACTGATGAAATAAAAATCAATGTTAAATCAAAATTCTGTCTCATGAAACTTTTACACACTACTGTATATAAACTGGAATGTAGACAAGAAAAACAGATCATGTGTCTTCAGTTAAATGTATGGGTGAAAATTACAATACAATAGTCATCAGTCAGAAGATCTCACCTGCCTCCTGGTGAAAGATCTTATGGGAACACCTGGATGACGAGAGTGCTCAATGCGACCGTGTTGAGGAGCCTCAGTCAAATTATAAAAGAAGTTGATTCCAGAAAAGTGCCTGTTAGTGACCTTTAGCACTTCCTGAGTCAAAGCCTTGGTAGCGCCCTCATTCAGCGTAAAATTGGAGACCTCAAGTGGGATGAATCGAGGAATAATGTCCACAGACATCCTAATGGCACTGACGTCAGTGACTCCATTGGTGGCATCCAGGATAAAACTGTCCCTGGCTTTGTTGGGTTCCACCTGCATATACTGAATGTTTCCAACATTAACATCCTCCTGGGAAAATGTCATGACAGGGAACTGTTTGGTTCCGATGTAGCGCTCCTCAGATTCAACAAAACGCCGGAGAAACCCATGAGAGGGGGCTAGCATGACGGTGAATATAATCTCAGACGGCAGGTTGTCCTCATGAGTGACCTGCAGCCATCAGAAAACATTCAGTTGTGAGACGTTACATGTGTCAACAAGGTTTATTTTATATTTTGTTCTCAAAGTAACTCTGCATCATTGTATAATCAGATTTTACCATTTCAGCAACCTTAGCAAACCAAAGCAGCAAAATTCATTTTCTTGTTTGAACATGAATTTGACTCTGGTATTTTACTTTTAAAGCATTTTCCAGTCTTCTAAAAGCTATGCACCCCTGAAGCATGCCAATCTGAAGGATGGATCATGATGTCATTAACAGTCATTTCCAGATCATGTCCAGAAGAGGCAAAATAAGACTGATAGTATTTCTACAACCCCTGGCAAAAATTATGGAATCACCGGCCTCGGAGGATGTTCATTCAGTTGTTTAATTTTGTAAAAAAAAAAAAAAGCAGATCACAGACATGACACAAAACTAAAGTCATTTCAAATGGCAACTTTCTGGCTTTAAGAAACACTATAAGAAATCAAGAAAAAAAATTGTGGCAGTCAGCAACGGTTACTTTTTTAGACAAAGCAGAGGGAAAAAATATGGACTCACTCAATTCTGAGGAATAAATTATGGAATCACCCTGTAAATTTTCATCCCCAAAACTAACACCTGCATCAAATCAGATCTGCTCGTTAGTCTGCATCTAAAAAGGAGTGATCACACCTTGGAGAGCTGTTGCACCAAGTGGACTGACATGAATCATGGCTCCAACACGAGAGATGTCAATTGAAACAAAGGAGAGGATTATCAAACTCTTAAAAGAGGATAAATCATCACGCAATGTTGCAAAAGATGTTGGTTGTTCACAGTCAGCTGTGTCTAAACTCTGGACCAAATACAAACAACACAGGAAGGTTGTTAAAGGCAAACATACTGGTAGACCAAGGAAGACATCAAAGCGTCAAGTCAGAAAACTTAAAGCAATATGTCTCAAAAATCGAAAATGCACAACAAAACAAATGAGGAACGAATGGGAGGAAACTGGAGTCAACGTCTGTGACCGAACTGTAAGAAACCGCCTAAAGGAAATGGGATTTACATACAGAAAAGTTAAACGAAAGCCATCATTAACACCTAAACAGAAACAAACAAGGTTACAATGGGCTAAGGAAAAGCAATCGTGGACTGTGGATGACTGGATGAAAGTCATACTCAGTGATGAATCTCGAATCTGCATTGGGCAAGGTGATGATGCTGGACTTTTGTTTGGTGCCGTTCCAATGAGATTTATAAAGATGACTGCCTGAAGAGAACATGTAAATTTCCACAGTCATTGATGATATGGGGCTGCATGTCAGGGCAGTCTAAGGCACACCTGTGCACTAATCATGGTGTGTAATCAGCATCTTGATATGGCACACCTGTGAGGTGGGATGGATTATCTCAGCAAAGGAGAAGTGCTCACTATCACAGATTTAGACTGGTTTGTGAACAATATTTGAGGGAAATGGTGATTTTGCGTATGTGGAAAAAGTTTTAGATCTTTGAGTTCATCTCATACAAAATGGGAGCAAAACCAAAAGTGCTGTGTTTATATTTTTGTTGAGTGTATAAGGTCCCACAGTTGACAGTGCATGTCAGAGCACAAACCAAGCATGAAGTCAAAGGATCTGTCTGTAGACGTCTGAGACAGGATTATCTTGAGGCATCCATTTGGACTCTTCCTAGAGCTGGCCACCGGTCTAAGCTGAGTGATCGGAGGAGAAGGACCTTAGTCAGGGAGGTGACCAAGAACCCGATGGTCACTCTGTCAGAGCTCTAGCATTCCTCTGTGAAGAGAGGAGAACCTTCCAGAAGGACAACCGTCTCTGCAGCAATCCACCAATCAGGCCTGTATGGTAGACTGACCAGATGGAAGCCACTCTGTCATAAGAGGCCCATGGCAGACCGCCTGGAGTTTGCCAAAAGGCACCTGAAGGATTCTCAGACCATGAGAAACAAAATTCTCTGGTGTGATGAGACAAAGCTTGAACTCTTTGGCGTGAATGCCAGGCGTCATGTTTGGAGGAAACCATGCATCATGCTGTGGGGGTGTTTTTCAGCGGCAGGAACTGGGAGACCAGTCAGGATTGAGGGAAAAACGATTGCAGCAATGTACAGAGACAGCCTGGATAAAAACCTGCTCCAGAGAGCTCTTGACCGCAGACTGGGGTGACGGTTCATCTTTCAGCAGGATAATGACCCTAAGCACACAGCCAAGATATCAAAAGAGTGGCTTCTGGACAACTCTGTGAATGTCCTTGAGTGGCCCAGCCAGAACCCAGACCTGAATCCGATTGAACATCTCTGGAGAGATCTGAAAATGGATCAGTGCAAAGGATCATTTGCACTGATATCTAAAAGTTGGTGCCAGACGGGCTGGTCTCAGTATTTCAGAAACTGCTAATCTACTGAGATTTTCACACACAACCATCTTTAGGGTTTACAGAGAATGGTCTAAAAAAAAAAAAAGAGAAGATATCCACTGAGTGACAGTTGTGTGACCAAAAATGCCTTGTTGATGTCAGAAGAGAATGGGCAGACTGAATTCAGTCTGGATTGAAGTAGACGTCATTACACTGTAATGTATATCTGGCTAATTGGTAGCTCTCGAAAATTCTCGAATGATTAAAAAACAAACAAACAAGACCAGGTAAGCAAGCATTGTTAACAAGGAATTTCTATGCTAAACCAGGCGATAACATTCTTTGATATCCTTATCTTTCACAGGCCTTAGCATCTAAAGAACCACAGGTAACTATCGGCAGTAAAAATTAAGGATAATGGCCTTTATGCTTTAACAAAACTCAAACAGCATCATGAAGATTTTTTTTTTTTCCCAAACACTCACCTGTAGTTTTGTGTCACCAATCTTAACTGGTTTTCCCTCTTCCACCAGCAATGTGTCATTATGCTGCACAATGGGTGGCCTTTGATGACTTTCCAGGTAAACCTTGACATTGACCGTCACTGTCCGTTGAAGGCCTTTTGCTTTCACTGTTAAGTTGAAATGGTCTGCCAGATGTTTGCCATCGTTGTGGTGATAAGAGATTAAGTTGTTCTTTACATCTGACAGTGTGAATGTCTCCACGCTTGTTTGATTGAGGTAAAGTCTGCCATACTTGGGAACCTCATCCAGCTTGAAGATGACTTCCTGGTCATCTCTGATGTACATATTTGATATCACACTGAAATTGCTGGAGGAAAAAGCTACTGATTGGCCCTTCTGAACTAACAAGCCAGTGTTGTTACCAACTTTCAAGAAAGGATCATTTGCACTGATATCTAAAAGACCTGAAACAAAATGTTTTCCATCTGAGACAAAGAGCACAAACCTGCCACTGCTTACACCTTTGTGAATGAACAACACTCGCTTTTCATCCAAATCCTTCTGGCGAAACTGAAACAGACGATGAGAGGTATCATTCACCAGCACCAAGTCTCCCATCGGGATTCCTCTGCGGGTGTAAATCAACTGACCATCATCAAAATCGGAGTCTGCATCATGATAACGCAAATCCTCTGTCGTAAGTAACCTCTGTCCATCCCTTACTACATGGAAAACTTTATCAATAACACGAACTGGCTTTTGATCATTCACTAACTGAATGGATATGTTAAATGTTGCTTCTTTGGAGCCAATTTCATCTTCAGTAATGGAAGGTTTGAACCCTTGGCTGGTGGAGGCAATGAAAGTGAAGTTATCCTGAGTTGTTTCGCTGTCATCATGGATATACATTATCCGTTCCTCTAAAATATCCCAATTACTGAAGGATAAGATGTTGTTGTAGCTAGCATTAGAATTTGACTGAATAATTTGTGATAGCTTTCCATGTTTGGGACCGTTATGAGAGTGTAGTATATGTCCTTTACACTCAAAGTCTCTGCAAACAGATCATCTTTTGTGATCAGTTTGCTTTCTCCCTCTAAAAGTGATAGTCCTTTGTTTCTCATAAACACACTGTTGACATCGGCTTTGATGGAAATATAGAAATCATAGGTCTGTGACTGTGCATGTTTAGAAAACAGCTGGAATTTGAAGTAGTCACTTGTTTCTTCATAGGGCCTGCCAACTAACTCATAATGTACTTTAAGATCTGTGACGTTTCTTTGGCTAAAAGTTGCGTTTTTCCTCAAAAGTGTAGTGTGGAGGAGTAACTTCCCTTTCTTTGGAGTGGTGACGACCCGAAAATAAAGGTCATCTTCTGAGAGGGTGACACCTTCAGCTCTGGCAAAAAGATACTCTGAGTTCAATGTCACTTTTCTAACTTTATCCATGTCTACCATTACATTCCTCAGCAGGCCATAGCTCACCCACCGCACTGTGATGGGGAAGAGTATTTCAGTCGTTGCCCTTGCAGCCACACTAACTTTGCACTTAAAGTAATCACTGACATTGGACCTCTGAATTTCATGATAAGTGCTCACATATCTCAAGCGTTCTTTTTCTAGAAGCCTTTGGGAGAATGAATCAGTGGGCCTCCATTCACCACTTGAGTGAAGCCTCTGAAGTTCTCCGAACTGCGGGGGATCAATAACATCATAGCGGATGTCCACAACCTGCTTCACAGCATTGGCTTGCACAGCCAGCTGTTTTGTACCAATTACAGCTGTCTCTCCTTGGATAATTTCAAGGCCTGTGTTGTTAGCAATTTTATACTGCAAGGCTACAGCCATAACTCGTAGAACTACAGTGTTGCTAACCTTTTCTCCATCACTTACTCGAAACACTATCCTCGAGTTTCTAACCCCTGTGTGAACATAGTACACCCTCAGCGCCTCCAAGTCGGAGTAAAAGAATGAGGTCACTCCATTACTAGTGTTGTTTTCAATTTCCAAATATCCTGCATCAGCATTGAGGTTCCCAAGCACGGAGAAAACAAGATTGCTGTAGCTGCTGTCAATATCTGTGGCCTTTAGAACATCTGTGGTGAGGCGCTTCCTTGTCTTTTCCAACAGGACAAAGAGATTACCTTCAGGGAGACTCAACTCAGGCGCATCATTGGTGGGTGTTACAGTAATATTGAAACGGTATAATCTGTTGTCCTTCAAATAGTCAGGCACTTGCTTTCTACTGTTAGAATAAATTGAAAACAAAAAGAAATCATTTGGATCCTCAGAGCCACCGTGAATATACATGACTCGGCCGTGCCAAAGGTCCAACATGCCAAACATGTTCTCTTCTTGGTCCTGATCGACATCAAGCCTTAAATGCCCATGAAACGGTTGTTCCTGAATGCGGAAGATAATCTGAGATTGTCGAATGCCAAGCTTCTTAAAGTCCAAGAGAATCTTGATATGTTTGGCCTCGAGAGATGCTCGGCTGCCCTCCTGGACCACTAGGTTTTTCATTTGAACAAAATTAGACCCATACTTTTTGTCTAAGCCCACGGCAAGGGTGGACATATGGAAATATGGTGCTGTTGTCACCAAATCAAAATGGAATGCTGGAACACCTGTTGGACTCATGGTAGTTGAAGGCTCTGGCTCTTTTATCTGGCTCACAATCCAACAGAGATATCCTTAGTCACAGCAGCACTGGGAATTCCCATTTTCACTCCATTGACTTCAATGTTTTCCATGCATCCCTTAAAGAACCTCCTCGTACCGTTTTCCAGACACAGAGAGCAGACCCACCTTTCTGACTTCAGATCTGGTGCTGTCATCAATACCTCCAACAAAAAGAAAACCTTTAAGGTGAAGTCCCTTGGAATGAGAGCTTAAGCCAGTTTTCACCATTTCACCATCAACTGTTAGCTCAAAGCTCTTGGAACTGAAATGTAACTTGACAGAATGCCATTTGTGATCACTGATGAAAGTGAGCGACCGAAGCTCAGTTTTACTGCCACCTTTCCCAACAATGGCCACAGGTAAACCTTCCTGAATCTCTAAAGCCACAAAATCTTCTCTGGCAGAACTGTAGAGGATAATGCCCTCTTTGGCTGAGGTGTGCAAATCAGACTTAAATAGTGCATTCTGTCCTATGTTCCAGGGTGGAAGAGACATGTAAGCTCTAGAGCTGAAGAAGCTAATTGGGTCCTCCTCATTTGCAAAAAACTCAGTGCTACAGCCTAAAGCCACTTCATGCACACTCTTCAATCCAACATAAGGCCGCAGAGATGACAGCAAGTCATGTTTGTTGAAGACCACCTCATCCATGCAGCCACGGAAACCACTCAGATTACTGTGGAGATAAAGTCTGTCCAGGCCTCCTGAGCCTCCAACATAGAGACCATCTGTGATGTCAAGCTTGTGCTGGGAACCAGGCATCATCACAGTTGTGTGAGAGTTCTTGTCTACAGTCAGAGTGACACTGTGCTGCACATGATGGATCTCAACAGCATGCCAGGCTAAGTCATTGAGCAGGGTGCCTCTTTCTGAGTGGAGCATTTCCTCCCCAGATCCAAGCTTCAGTTTCACCTATGAGCAGAAATACACACATCATGAAATAATATGAATAAGTGATATAAGATAAACATATTTGTGTGATGAATTTCATGAATTATACTGGGTGTTATCAATAAATACTGTATTGAAATAATGTATAACTTATCAGAAGGGACTAACACCTGGAAGGGGGAAAGACAGCATTCATTATGTTTCCTGTGGTTATAATCACTACTTCTGTGACTTTAACGCATGATGTGCACTATTAACTCTTAGCCTTCAGCTATGTCCCCAGAGCATCATGTCACCATCCCAAACAAATGCAACATCTGGGATGACACTACCTGTCCAGGCTTGCTGCTGACTCCCTGCTATTCATGTCAGGTTTGCTGCGGAGTGACGTTCACATGGAATGAAACCCCAAACCAGAGCATAACTCAGTATGAAAAACATATTTGGTGAACCTGGACCCATTTCAAAAACAAAGACATGTAATTCCCTGTCCACTGTGACGCCAGTGCAGCAATACAACACAGTAACACAAGTATCACTTTAACCATTTAGGAATTAGTTATGTTGATAGAGTCCCTCCATTTTAAGTAATTGTACAAAATGCATGTGTTGATGACTGTTAATACAAATCCTAGTTTTACAGTCAGTCTTCTTTAGACAAGTCAGGGGATGGATACATGAACATTTCCAAGTCACTGAATATGTCTTGGATTTGACTTAAATCAATCATGAAGAAACACAAACAATATGATACTGGATGTCTTTACTAGGCAGTTCTTAAAAACTGTGTGGCCATGCAAAAAAGAGACGAGTGAGGGAAGCCACGAAGACACTGATGACAACTCTAAAGGAGTTATAGGCTTCTGTGGATGTGACTGGAGAAAGTGGGGACGGCTGATTAAGCTGTGACAGGTAAAAGTCTCCATTTACTGCAAATTTGTCCATACCTACCATAGAACAGTATGTAATTCTTAATCCTTTAATACATTGTTTCTTAAGCATCAGTTGACATCAACAATGACTTGAAAGCCATAAAACGTAGACATTCTAGTTTCTTGGTGTGGAGATAACACTCAGTCACACCAGACAGATTTGTCTGCTTGTGTTACGGTGTTGACAAAATGACACTGTCAGCTGAGACGGAGAAATAGCTTGAAGGCGGCCTGTGTGCTTGCGTAAAAGTGTCTGAGATTGCACACAAAGCTTTTTGTATGTACTGTAGTATGTCTGTACTTGCACTGTGGGGGCATTTATGAGGGTGCTGAAGCATGCTTGAGCACATACTGTAAGCTAATGCGCTGAGGCCATAGATGTACCACCTGTAAGCGACCAGCACGGAAGCTCCAGTACACAAGTAGTCGGTCTGACCGGCAGCTAGAAACAGCAGACGTCGGTGCTGGAGGTTCGGAAGCGAATGCGAAGCATGTTACGGTCGGATGACTCTGCTGCCTTAAGCTGTACAAAACTGTCACCATAGAAGGAAGCTGGAGAAGGATGAAGGAATTGTGAGAGAGCAGCAACGTGAGGGAGACCTTACATGTTTCCACGAGGTGTTTGCTGTCATTTAGAAGCTCTGGATCGAAGAATTGCAATCAAACTGTGCTTGATGATTTTGCTTTAAAACTAATGGAATGCGAATATTCTGTCAACACAAACCAAGTCAAGCACTGTAATCGGCATCTAGGAACTGTGACATTTAGATTAAAAATCTGTGCAAATTATCATCACAGTTCTTTAGAACTCAAACAAACAGAGGTTTATAATAGCATGCATCGGGCACAAATTATACCTTAGCAGAGGAAAAACAAGCACTCACAGGGACCAGGAGTGGAGGTGCACGGCTCAAAAACCAAGTCAATGTAACTATTAAGCCAGCAACACTCAAGTGTCCTTCTTAATAAAGGTTTTAATGATTCACGGCAGGCACACACTGAGAAAGACCTAGTCGAAACGCGTCTGTGCTCCTGATCCTGTTGCCTTGCCATGAGTCATTAAAACCTTTATTAAGAAGGACACTTGAGTGTTGCTGGCTTTATAGTTATACAAATTATACCTTACACATGGATGCTTGTAAGAGATGTTTAAATCCAGCTTCCTGGTGGGCCACCTGTCTTTCCATAAATATGTACATGCACTCAGATGTAACACAGCGGCACCTTTATTTTGGTTATAATTTATCAATAATATAACCACTGCCTTTTGGATGAAACAAAGCACAGGCCTGCACACTGTGACAGAATTACAGCCATTTGTCTTTGCTGATTTGCAGCTTTATATGAAAATTGCAAAACAATGGACCCAAAATTTCAGAATTTTTTTAACAATAAAATGCTCTTGACTTTACTGCCGTAACAACAATGTACAAACAGCCAGTGGATGTGGAAAGGGTTCAGGGGAAGTGTCAGACAAGTTTTGGCTTGTCCTGTCCTGACAGGAACCTTCAACCTGAACATGAAAGACTTCGACATTCCCACATTGTCTCAGACCCTGTGTTCCAGAAACAGTGTGGCGTCTGGTCCCAGCTGTTTCTCCTACCTCACCTCCCTGCCATTTCACATCACCCTGTAATCTGGACTAACATGCTCTGAAACTGACTCATGTTGCATCACCACCAGGTGAGTGTTAAATGATCGCAAGTCTCACCAGCATATTCAAAAGTTAATGAACATCTTCATTATCAATGAAGACGGATGTGAATTTAATTTATTTGTAGTTCGTGCTGACAACAAGGCAAGTTACTAATGGCCCAGACTGAGGCATTAGGCAAGCTAGGTGAAATAAATGTGGATTAATGTATTTTTCCCCCAAGCTGCAAAAGGGTTAAACACTAATGAATGCAATGCTTGACCACATATAATGTGTGTGCACTGTACAGTCTAAATTAAAACAAGTGAACACCAAATCAACACACCCTTAGCTATTTTAAACAGCCATCAATCAGCAGCAGCTGGAAAAGAGAAAATAACTCTGCAGAACAAGCAGAACACTGTATCTGCAGAGTAGTCAATTATATTTACATTTATTCTTTTTGCACACCAAAATGATCTCAGCTGTCATCACAACAGGGAGGTCCTCGAGTGATTGATATCTTACCTATCTAATTGCTCTGTGTGTCCTGTACAATAACAACACTTCAAATCTTGCTCCTATTAAATATGGGGTTCCACAAGGGTCCGTTTTAGGCTCACTGCTATTCTCCCTCTATATAGCACCACTTGCACAGATACTGCATCGTTTTGGAATTACTTTTCATTATGATGATGAAACTCAGCACCACATGCCGATAACCTCACATACACACTGAAACCTCAGAGGACTACATGTCTTCAGTGAAAATTGGATGACCAGCAACTTCTTACTTTTAAATTCTGACAAGACAGAGATGATGGTCATTGGTCCTGCAAGACATAGGCATCAGTTTGACCAGCTAACATTAACCTTACACTTGTCTGTTATGCATCACAGTGATAAGGTGAAAAATGTTGGGGTGATTTTTGATCCCACACTGTCCTTTGACCTACACATTAGAGAAATCACTAGGATTGCTTTCTATCACCTCCGTAATGTTCCAAAGATTCATCCTATCCTATCTAGGGCTGACGTACAGACTCTGATCCATGCTTTTGTCTCTTCTAGACTGGATTACTGTAAATGTCTATTCTCCATCTTACTGCAGTCCAGCATTAGAGGTCTCCTCAACTGGTTCAAAATGCTGCAACTAGAGTTCTGAGTAGGAGCTGAATGTTTGACCACATTACCCCAGTTTTGGCATCCCTTTCCTGGCCCCACAAGGTCAAATTACATACAAAATCATCCACAGACTAGCACCTCTCTATCTGGCTGACTTAATTAAACCTTATGTACCAGCCTATGCATTTGCAGGAGGCAGGATTGCTGTGTGTCCCTTTGATAAAAGAAACCAGCAGGCCGCAGAGCTTTCTCTTATGTGCACCTATACTGTGGAACAATCTGCAGGCTGAGATAAAACAGTCTGAGTCTCTGGAGTCATTCAAGTCCAGATTAAAGACCCATCTCTTTTCTCTTCCATATACTTAACATATTAGTGTTAACCTGAACAATTTGTCTCTTCTCCTTTTTATTTGTGTCAGTAACAATGGAGCTGGTCTCAGCCTCATTATATCTAAATTCTGGGTGTGTTACTGAAGTTAAGCACTCGCTGCCAGCAACCAGATTAGCATCCTCTATGCTACTCTGTTGGTTTACTGCTGAGAATTAGTTTTTTGTGTGCTGTTAATTCTGCTTTCATTTCTCTGTTTGAGGTACAGTAAGAGGACTGATGTCTGATGTTGCCTGCTGGACCCGTGGTCGAGGATGCATCTGCAACACCACAATCACAAACCCAAACAATGAGTCACCACTTCTGTCTCTGTGTGCCCTGCCCCCTGCTGGAAGCTCCTGTTTACTACATATTTTGTAGCAGTGAAGCAGTTGAGAGACGTTAAGATCAACTCTACCACATCAAAAGGAGCCTAACCACCAGGTTGTGTCTTCTGACAGTGGAGAAAAAGTCAGGAGATGACCCAGCCTTTGTCCATAGTGTTCAAGTGTTGAAGTATTTAAGCCTAGACTCAAAACCGTTCTCTGTTACTTATAGACAGCAGATGGTTTTCTTTTGTTTAATTCACTGTAAACATATTTGATTAGGATGTTGACTTGTGTATTGTTCCTGTCTGTGGCTGTCGCTTTTGATTTGCAAGACTGTTCAATTTTTGTTTTTGTAGTGTGTATTGTAAAGCACTTTGAAGCTTCTTGTAGATAGACCTTTATTGTCCCCAGGGGGAGATTTGTTTTCACAGCAACTGTCACATAAAAACACATATAGACAAAGAACACACATACAAATGACAAGTGATCAGGACATGTTATAAACTGTTTAAAACTGCTATGGCAGAAGGGACAAAGCTTTTACTAAAGCGCACCCGCTTCCACTTCAGAGTTCTGTACCTGCGACCAGAGGGCAGCAGGCAGAAGTAACAGTGGAGAGGATGATCAGAGTCTGTGCTGGTTGTCTGGGCCATGCGTATGACTGCCTTATTGTTGAGTTGTGAGAGGTCCGTGGTGCGCAAGCTGATGATTCTGGATGCTGTGTGAGTGACCTTAATAAGTTTATTTCTGTTGGTGATGGAGAGCATATTGAAGTAACAAGGTGAGCAGTGCAGAAGGATGGGTTGAATGATACTGGAGTATAACAATAACAAGAGTTTTGGGGTGACAGAGAAGGCACGGAGCTTACGAAGGATATGGAGTGTTTGCTGGGAACGTTTATGGATGTCAATGACATGTTGATCAAAGGTGACCTTATTGTCCAATATGAGTCCGAGATATTTGAAATGATTGACACGCTCAACTGTTTTGTTATGAATGTTAATGGGGGCCAAGTCCGGGGTGTGTGATTGAGTATGAATCAATAGCTCCTTAGTCTTGTAGACATTAAGCTCCAAGAAGTTATCCGAGCACCACTTAGTGAAGTGGGTAACAGACTGATGGAAGGCGATTATGGAGTTACTGTCCTTGAGAAGAGCAAGAATGGCTGTGTCATCAGAGTATTTAAAATATGTAGTTGTGGGCGAGGGGCTGGTGCAGTCGTTGGTGTAGAGGGTGTACAAGAAAGGGCTGAGTACACACCCCTGGGGGGCACCAGTATTGGTGATAATGGTTGATGAAGTGTCTGAGCCAAATCTGACAGACTGTGGTCTGTTGCTGAGGAAGTTGTGAATCCAACGAATGAAGAGTGGAGACAGATTGAGAGTTTGGAGCTTCTTAATCATTTGGGGCCGTTGTATAGTATTAAATAATGAGCAAAAACAATGAATAGTATGGATGCAAAGGTACCAGGTGACTCAAGATGTTGCAACAAGGGGTGGAGGAGGCATGCCACAGCATCCTCGGTTCCCCGCCTGGCCCTGTATGCAAACTGGTATGGGTCCAGCAGTGGTCTGACAGCTGGGAGAATGGTGTGAAGAATAAGTTTTTCCAAGCATTTCATGAAGACGGAGGTAAGAGCAATTGGCCTGTAATGATTTGGCTCGGATGGACGTGGCTTTTTGGGAACCGGGATGATTGTGGATGTTTTCCAGACTGTGGGTATGTATGCTGATCTGAGGGAGTCCCAGAAGATGGAGTACAGAACTGGGGACAACTCCATAGCACATAGTTTCAGCACTCTGGCCGGGATACCATCTGGCCCTGATGCCTTCGCCACCTTACATCTACATCATCCTCCGTAAATGGCAGGTGGGATGGAATGTCCAGGGGCAGGGCACCAAGAAGTACCTCACAGAGGGCAGAGTTATCAGTACTATCAAAACGTGTATAAAATGTATTGAGAGTATCAGCAGAAATGGTAAGGTCGGGTATTGTATTGTGGCCAGATGTTTGACCAGTGAGGACCTTGATTTTCTTGTAAGCCTGCCCAGTGTCCATGCTGCTGAACTCTTGTTCAATCTTATCCTTGTATATGAGTTTAGCCTTAGTTATGTCATTTTTTAAATCTGTCTGTTCAGTGTACTCCAATCCCCACGCTGGAAGGCTCTGAATCTGTCTCTCATACTGTTCTTAATGTGAGATGTAATCCAAGGATTACAATTTGGGTATTTCTTAAATGTTCTTATTGGTATAGTGGATGATATACAGAATTTAATGTAATCTGTGATTACTGAAACCCTGTGCTCCAAAGCTCCTTCAAAAATCTCCCAGTCCGTGCACGCAATAGAGCCCTGCAGCTGTGCAACTGCATCCTCGGACCAAATGGGGGTGCTGTAGGTGGAAGGCTTAGCCCGTTTTAGTACTGTCCTGTAATGCGGAAGCAAAACAACACTGTGGTCGGAGAAGCCGAGTGGAGGATGTGCCTGGACAGTAAACACATCAGAAATGTTCCCGTAACATAAATTCAGAGTGGTGTGCTTTCTCGTGGGAATATCCACGTAGTGATGTAATGATGGCATGACAGTATCCAGGGAATGTAGACACAGCTGACTACCACACACGGGAATTCCCTTGGGAGATAAAACGGCTGTAGAGACAGGGTCAGCAGCTCGACATCGGGTGTGCAGATTGTGCTGGTTTTGATGTTAACACATCACCACTTGTTGACGAAGACGCCGCTACCCTTAGATTTACCAGACTTGCACGCTCTGTCAGCCCGCAGGATGTTGAAGTGGTCAAGACTGACCTCAAAGTCCGAAGTGGTCCCGTCCAGCCAGGTCTCCGTCAAGGCGATGACACATGCATCTCTGAAGGTCCGTTCAAACTGGCACTTGGCATGCAGGAGATCCATTTTGTTACTGAGAGATCGAACATTAGTCAGGATTATTGTGGGAAGAGGGGGTCTGAAGGGACGCTTCCTCAACCTGGTGCGTACACCTCCTCTCCTACCCCGTTTTCTTGGTCGGATTTCGGGTGGAAGATCAACTTCTGGCTTCTGGAGGCAGAGTGAGGCTAAGCGTAGCTGGAGAAGCTCATCACGGCCATAGGTAAGTAAATCATAGCCGCTAATCCTTGGTTGTAAAGCTCCGCTGTTCTCCAGTAACCATAAAATTAACAGTATTATAACAAAAGTCCTGCTCAGATTCAACATTTTACATGTACTTTAACAT
The DNA here is from genome assembly GCF_902500255.1 of Thalassophryne amazonica. Lineage (NCBI taxonomy): Eukaryota > Metazoa > Chordata > Actinopteri > Batrachoidiformes > Batrachoididae > Thalassophryne > Thalassophryne amazonica. The sequence goes on from NC_047107.1 coordinate 85,482,163, forward strand.
AAAAAAGAAACAAAACAAAAACATGACGAGACAGAGCCGTGTCGTCACAGCAGAGCGTGCGTGCACCGTTTGTATGACGACAGCACTTTATAAATAATATTATTATTCTTATTATATGTTAACAGGTAGGTGGTCTGGGACAATGCAGATTAAGTGTCTGATCCAAGGATACAGACAGATCACCTGAAGCACAAACCTGGAATCCAACATTGGTAGTCCAATATCATTTTAGGCAGAAATTGAACTTTTGCCCCCCCCCCCCCATTTTGAAGAAAAAAAAAAAAAAAGAAAAAAAAAAGAGAGACCTTAAATGATGCACTGTACCACATTCTGTAGACAAAAATACTATATTTTGACCTTATAAATCAGATTAGATTTTGCTTCTTTATAGTAATATATTTTCTTTTCTGCCTGACATTATTGTTAATGCAACCTTTTCTTGACTTGTTTAAATGTTAGCTTTATTCCAAGTAATGACTTCTTTTCTTTGGTGATGGTTTCCAACTTTCTATGAGCCTGTATAGAAGGGGAGCTGAGGAAATTAAATCCCAAAGGGGGTCGCATTGTCTGCTATGATTTTTGTTTTGTTTTTGCTGTTTTATATGATAGATATGGTGATTTGCCATAGGAAATGTGTTATTAAGATGTCTGCATTCCATCCAAATGGGCTCTATGGCCACGAATTTAAAGTTTGCACCCCGAAATCTTCAAACCTCAATTTTGGTAGGGGAAAATGAAATGCAATTTTTGGCCTTCTATTACCATTTAAATCATATATATTTGGTATCACTGGAAAGGTATTTGAATAAGCTTTTGGATGCTGGTATGTAAATTGTGATGACATAATAATAAAGCAAACAGAGCTCTGGTATCAGATCGGAAAAGTATCGGTATCGGCAGATACCCAATTCAGGTATCGGATTGGATCAGAAGTGAAAAATTGTGAATCGGTGCATCCCTATTAACGCCCCTCAAGGCCCTCCACTGAAATGAATGGGAAAAACTGAATTTTTTTTTTTGCAGTTTGAAATCAGTGTTTTTTTTTTTTTGACTGTGAATATGTCAAAATTATTCAATTATGTGTTTTAGGAGGATGCAGTTACATGACTAGTGCTGTTTATTAGGTGAAGACATTTCCCAGAGATAGGATTTTGAGGAGGAAAGTGGGAGGTTTTTTTTGGGGGGGGGGGGGGGGGGGGTTAATAGTGCATCTCGGACAGACTGCCAAAATTAAGCTGAGCACAGCGTGAGAATGGTTTTCAAAAAGCAGATCTAGTCACATATTCTCTCCTTTCCATTGTGTGGCCAGGAGAGCTTTAACCAAGTGTGTTTCCTCTCCCAAAAGCGTGGAACCGGCAGTGTAAAGCCTGGTTCATGCGGCAAGATTTCAAAATTGTTGGTAGGTTTCCAAAACCCATGGAGCTGTATATAAGAACTAGAGAGCGCAGTAGCGCTGAGCCGTGTGCCGACAAGGAGGCGTGATCATCATTTTAATTCCGAGCAAGTTCGTGATTTGCGTGCATAGAAGTTCACTTAATCTCGTCAAGAAACAGGTGGAATATGTCGGAAAGCTGCGCATGTTGGCAAAGCCACAAACGGAGGAACAAGGGAGACAATATTTCCTTCCACAAGTAAGTGGTTTTGGTTCTTCTTATCACTTTGTCCATGATATTTGGATGATAAACAGCTGTATGTCTTCTGCCGTACCCGTGTCGCCCGTTGACATGGACCATTAACTCTTCAGTTATGTCTAGTTGATATTTTCCACTGCTCGACCAATGTCTAGGTAAAATATTTGTCGTTAGTGATTAAAATTGTTCGACAAGACTGGGGATTTTTTTTTTTAATTTGCACCTTAAAATAATGAGATTATAATGACCTGCGCTGTGCCGCTCACAGTCACACCCACACACAGAGATGTGTACCCACACCACTGACTTCATGAATAAAACTCGGTCAATAAAGGATAATTGTGTAAAAATATACTCAACCAAAATATAAACGCAACACTTTTGGTTTTGCTCCCATTTTGTATGAGATGAACTCAAAGATCTAAAACTTTTTCCACATACACAATATCACCATTTCCCTCAAATATTATTCACAAACCAGTCTAAATCTGTGATAGTGAGCACTTCTCCTTTGCTGAGATAATCCATCCCACCTCACAGGTGTGCCATACCAAGATGCTGATTAGACACCATGATTAGTGCACAGGTGTGCCTTAGACTGCCCACAATAAAAGGCCACTCTGAAAGTTGCAGTTTTGTTTTATTGGGGGGGATACCAGTCAGTATCTGGTGTGACCACCATTTGCCTCATGCAGTGCAACACATCCCCTTTGCATAGAGTTGATCAGGTTGTCAGTTGTGGCCTGTGGAATGTTGGTCCACTCCTCTTCAATGGCTGTGCAAAGTTGCTGGATATTGGCAGGAACTGGTACACGCTGTCGTATACGCCGGTCCAGAGCATCCTAAACATGCTCAATGGGTGACATGTCCGGTGAGTATGCCGGCCATGCAAGAACTGGGACATTTTCAGCTTCCACGAATTGTGTACAGATCCTTGCAACATGGGGCCGTGCATTATCCTGCTGCAACATGAGGTGATGTTCTTGGATGTATGGCACAACAATGGGCCTCAGGATCTCGTCACGGTATCTCTCTGCATTCAAAATGCCATCAATAAAATGCACCTGTGTTCTTCGTCCATAACAGACGCCTGCCCATACCATAACCTCACCACCACCATGGGCCACTCGATCCACAACATTGACATCAGAAAACCGCTCACCCACATGACGCCACACACGCTGTCTGCCATCTGCCCTGGACCGGGATTCATCCGTGAAGAGAACACCTCTCCAACGTGCCAAATGCCAGCGAATGTGAGCATTTGCCCACTCAAGTCGGTTACGATGACGAACTGGAGTCAGGTCGAGACCCCGATGAGGACGACGAGCACGCAGATGAGCTTCCTGAGACGGTTTCTGACAGTTTGTGCAGAAATTCTTTGGTTATGCAAACCGATTGTTTCAGCAGCTGTCCGAGTGGCTGGTCCTCAGACGATCTTGGAGGTGAACATGCTGGATGTGGAGGTCCTGGGCTGGTGTGGTTACACGTGGTCTGCGGTTGTGAGGCTGGTTGGATGTACTGCCAAATTCTCTGAAACGCCTTTGGAGACGGCTTATGGTAGAGAAATGAACATTCAATACACGAGCAACAGCTCTGGTTGACATTCCTGCTGTCAGCATGCCAATTGCACATTCCCTCAAATTTTGCGACATCTGTGGCATTGTGCTGTGTGATAAAACTGCACCTTTCAGAGTGGCCTTTTATTGTGGACAGTCTAAGGCACACCTGTGCACTAATCATGGTGTCTAATCAGCATCTTGATATGGCACACCTGTGAGGTGGGATGGATTATCTCAGCAAAGGAGAAGTGCTCACTATCACAGATTTAGACTGGTTTGTGAACAATATTTGAGGGAAATGGTGATATTGTGTATGTGGAAAAAGTTTTAGATCTTTGAGTTCATCTCATACAGAATGGGAGCAAAACCAAAAGTGTTGCGTTTATATTTTTGTTGAGTGTATAATATATATAAGTGTACTGTAATGGTTTTAGGAGGCGCACTGCATTGAATACAGCAGCAGCTCAGCCTAGCAGCGTAGCTTAACAGCGCAGATCCGTGTAACTTTCAACACTAATATTTGGGAATGTGTGAGTGTCAGAGTACGTTTAATACTTTCCTGACATAATTTAATGTAATTTAATTTTACTGGCTTGATATCCAGGTCAAAATGGCATTTTAACACGTATTTTGTGATCATTTTTCTGAGTGTATTCAGTCGCGAATCTCCATTGAAAATGCATTAACATCCGGGTACTTCATCAATATTTTGCCCGGTTAAGAGACGTCATGTCGCTGTCCACGAAGGGATGTTTTCGTTTAGTGTGCAGCAATGGGACTGCACTCTCTAGTTCTTATATACAGCTCCATGCCAAAACCTGAGACCCCACATATGGGGATAACAAGTCATAGATCTAACATGTTTGGTCGTACAGTGTGTGGTGTGCAGCCCCACAGTAAAGACAACACACCATACATGAACACAGATTTCACACACGAACAAGTCAGACAGGAAATCTCACAAAGTCTCTTGAGATTAAACATGATTTTAGAGTAAAAAACGGAGAAAGTTTGTGGACTATTTACAACAGAAAAAAAAAAAAAAATAGAAAAAGAAAGGGCATTCTTTAAAGTGGAGACAGCGTGACCACTGGACTTTCTGGTGCACCTTAACAGCCGTTTTGATTTTGGATTAGGCTCCGTGCTTCAGTCACCTCGCTTTCTGATTGGCTGCACGTCACATTCAGCAGGCTGCATGCTCGTTTGTGGTCGAGGGACACCACACACACTGCAACATCGACCCAAGACAATTCAACATGTTGAATATCCCCAATTTGCGGTCTGAGCGCTCCTGACGTCTTTCTGAACAGATTAGAGCGCTCTTAACACACCACACACGGCAGGAATATCTGATAAGATTATCTTTAGCATCATCATGACAGTCAGGGCATCCTTATGATTGCCAGAAGGGAAAGATCGGGTCTTTTATCGGCCTAATTATCCTGCGGTGTGAACCAGGCATTAGTGGTTTGTGCAACTGTGCTGTATCATGTCGTGCTAAGCTAAGGTGCTACATGCGGGACACCGGCAAGTGTCACTGAGGAAGGTGCTTCTGTGATGACGGAGTCTGACAGAACGTGATAACAAGTGGTCGCTGTTAACAGGAGAGCCGTGATGTGGATGAGCTTCCAGCCATGAGCTTCCTAACCCTAACCCTAACCCAGTGGCTAAGCTGAACTAAACTGATAGCTAAGCTAAAATAAGATACCGGGAGCCACTGAGGGAGGCTGGTGGAGGAACGCTATGTTTCTTTGGAGAAATAACAGCGACACAGTGTAACAATAATTCTACATGGGTCTGTGTGTGAACACAGCAGGAGTGGAATCAGAGGCACCGCTTTCACGGTATGAAATCATTATTATTCTGTCTTATTGAGACGTATGCAATGTTTGTTTGTTTTTCTGAATACCCCGCGGGTTAATCATTTCTTAAAAGATAGAGTTGACTGGAGTGAGATACGGCCTTTAAAGAAGAGAACACCGATCTTCCATCAGCACCTTTAGTTGGCCACAATCATTGCATTGAAGAACAAAGACAGCAACCTCTGTGTGATCACCAGCCTTGCAGTTAATTTGAGGGTGCAGACGAGTACTTGTCACTGCATGTGTGCTCAGTGTGTAAGCAGTAAACCACTGATACAAGCTGACTGGAGTGCCTCGCTTTGGTTTTTAACTGTCAAGCCACTCTACTGATTCACACTAAAAGCCAAGAACGTCAGTGGTTTGACAAAGACTTGTTTTGGTTCTCATGGACTCAAAGTGAAGTCAGAGGATCTACACATTCACAAATGCAATGTAGTAAATCAAGTGATTATACTGTAGTTATTTTTGAAAAACAGCTGTAGTGTGAGTGAGTCATGTTAAAATAACTAGTGATCAGGGTCACCGCCTGGACACGCAAACTGTACTGAATGTAGATGATGTGTGCCGTGATCCTATCATCCAGAGCAGCTAATAACATCTGAAGCTGTAAATAATGGGAAAAAATGTCCCTCCCGTTTTCTCTCTCAGTGTAGTACTAGCATTTCAGACTACTACGCCACTGTTTGATTGTTCTTCCAGTACATCAAGCATTATGGTCTCTGTTATGTTGCTGTTGCATATCTCATCAATAAAATTTATTTGCAAATGTTTTCACTCACTCACTCATCTTCAACCGCTTACTCCAATTAAGGGTCATGGGGGGGAGCCTATCCCAGCAGTCACAGGGCGTAAGGTAAGGTACACCCTGAACAGGACACCAGCCTGTTACATGGCGGAACTATACTTAAAGCTACGTATTTGTTAAAGTTCATTTTTGCCAAAAACAAACAAGCAAGCAAAAAATTGAATCAAATGAATCACTTTATTCTTTTGGGGTTTGTCTGTGCGAGCAGGTGCATGTGTGTCTGTGGTCATTTGTGCGGACTGGCAGGGCTCAGCTATTCTTAGACATAAATGGGGGGTCTCCAAGGAAAAAATGTTGGGAACCACTGATGACTGGTTATCCATTTCATGGTGCTTTATAGGCTATCTATGAGGAACTAGTGGCAAATTCAGGTGACAATACTTCTGTATATGAAAATATGAAGAAGTGGGCAGCTCACGTCTAGTCAAACCAAGAAGAAGATGATCTGCACAGTGGTTGGGCCATCACATGTTCTGACTGAGGAAAATGTTAATGTGGCGATGGAAGACGGGCACCTGACGTGAAGTTGTCTGTGGTATCCAATGAATCAATCCATCACCTCAAAATGTTCAAGGTGCTGGTGAGGTGGGTCCTTTGTTTGTTGATGGCTGAGCACAAGCACATTCACAACACAGTGAAACATTGCGTGAAATCTTGAGCCTCTTCAACTCAGAACCCGTCAACATCCTGGGTCAACTTGTGACCTGAGACAAAACTTGTGTTTCCCACTTTGGCAAGTGAAGGATCATGAAATACGAGGTCTGTTAGAAAAGTATCCGACCTTTTTATTTTTTTCAAAAACCATATGGATTTGAATCACGTGTGATTGCGTCAGCCAAGCTTGAACCTTTGTGCGCATGCGTGAGTTTTTTCACGGCTGTCGGTTGCGTCATTCGCCTGTGAGCAGGCTTTGAGTGAGGTGTGGTCCACCCCTCTCGTCTATTTTTTATTGCGAATAAATGTCTGAACGATTTGGAGCTTTGCTGCATCAAGTTTTTTCCAGAAACTGTGAGAGACCTCCAGGTGGACACTGTTCGGAAAATTAATATGGCTTTCAGGGACGATTTTATGGGGATTACACAGATTAAGGAGTGATCCAGACAGTTTAAAGACCGCCCACAACTGCTGAGAGCGCGGCGCTCCCAGCCCCTATCGACAGGCTGACACCCCGCTGGAACAACCAGATCATTTCCAACGTGAAGGCTTTGTTGATCCGGGACCTCGTCTGACTTTCACAAAAAGGCTGAAGATGTGGACATCAGCACTTTTTCGGTACATTCCACCATTACAGGAGTTTTTTTTCATGGAAAGAAAAGCGGAGGGACGCACCACGGAGCCGTTCATTACGCAGGACAAAACCACCTTGGTGTTGGTCTCACAGGACGGCTTAAAGGGGGATGTCAGATGGATTCTGGTTGCTTTTCAGTCGTGTGATTATCCGATTGTGATTGTGCATGAGCTGGACCTGCCCCAACATGTCCTGGAAGGCTTCATCACGGCATTGTGATGAAGCTGGAACTTTTGTTTGGTGCCGTTCCAGTGAGAATTATAAAGATGACTGCCTGAAGAGAACATGTAAATTTCCACAGTCACTGATGATATGGGGCTGCATATCAGGTAAAGGCACTGGGGAGATGGCTGTCATTACATCATCAATAAATGCACAAGTTTATGTTGATATTTTGGACACTTTTCTTATCCCATCAATTGAAAGGATGTTTGGGGATGATGAAATCATTTTTCAAGATGATAATGCATCTTGCCATAGAGCAAAAACTGTGAAAACATTCCTTGCAAAAAGACATAGGGTCAATGTCATGGCCTGCAAATAGTCTGGATCTTAATCCAATTGGAAATCTTTGGTGGAAGTTGAAGAAAATGGTCCATGACAAGGCTCCAACCTGCAAAGCTGATCTGGCAACAGCAATCAGAGAAAGTTGGAGCCACATTGATGAAGAGTACTGTTTGTCACTCATTAAGTCCATGCCTCAGAGACTGCAAGCTGTTATAAAAGCCAGAGGTGGTGTAACAAAATACTAGTGATGTGTTGGAGCGTTCTTTTGTTTTTCATGATTCCATAATTTTTTCCTCAGAATTGAGTGATTCCATATTTTTTTTTCCCTCTGCTTGGTCTAAAAAAGTAACCGTTACTGACTGTCAATTTTTTTTCCTGATTTCTTATAGTGTTTCTTAAAGCCAGAAAGTTGCCATTTGAAATGACTTTAGTTTTGTGTCATGTCTGTAATCTGCTTTTTTTCTACAAAATTAAACAACTGAATGAACATCCTCCAAGGCTGGTGATTCCATAATTTTTAACAGGGGTTGTACTTAATAGTATGTGCCTACATGTAATATGAATGATTAAAACAACACTTCCTCCAACTGACTCTCATTCAACAGTGCATTTCCACCGACAGAAGCAGAGAACGTATCATTCCTCGTCTTGGGCGATCATTCAAAGTGCCCTTGAAGTGCAGCGAAATAACCAATTGTATGTAGTTACTAGGGAAAATTAATAAATATTTGGCAAATCAACACTGCCAAAATTAATGGCTTTGGGGCGCCGGAATTTTAGCCCTTGCTACAAAAATGCGGGAACGTTAGATTGCTACAGTCAGTGATATATGTGACGCTGCAGCTGCCGCTGTCAGTCAGGCAGGAAGAGATGATGGTGACGACGACATTTGGGTTATATTTATTTATTTTTATTTTGTCTCCGTGTGTTTTGCTGGAGTAAGTTGAAGAACTCTTCGGAGGTTTAAAACGGGACAAAACTAATCAAATCAATGACACCAAAGTTTCGCGGGGATCCTTTTGGAGGCGCATGGAGGTGCGCACATCAGATCTTTCTCGTGGTTTAATGACAATTGCATATCCCGGTTGGAGGAGAGACGTTTGTCTGACTCGCTATAAACTGTGTCAGGCTTCATTCACACTGTCAGCGCGCACACGTCACGGAGGCTGCTGATCTGCGCTCTTTACTGCGGGGTGGAAAGGAGCGCATCCACCTCTGCCAGCTGCGGACTGACTCCTCTGGATCCACTTCAGCTCAGGTGAGCTGACGAGCTGCTCGGATTTATTCCCGAATGTTGCTCCTGGTGTGGAAACGAGGATGAACATTTAAGATAAAACGAATGAGTGAAGGTTTTTTTTGTTTGTTTTAGGGGGTCAACGCTGTGATCTTTTTTGGGGCAGCAGACCAGTTATAACGGTAATAGGGGAGGCCGGGGCTGTTTGTAACTGTTCAAAGCTGCAGCCATGCTGGTATTTTGATTTCACTTTACATGTTATGAGGATCAGTTCACAGAAGTGAAATATTCTTTGGAGTATTCCACACTCTAAAACAAATGATTTGCTCAGTTTAAAAACAAAACCCTAAAATAGCAATTTGCATGTTTTTAAAGAAATTCTAACTCAGCCACTGAGTACACACAAGACACTTATAGTAAGACAAACCCAAGTTTAGCAACACATTTAATTAAGTGGTTTTGTAAACTTAGTTAATTTTAACCAATTTAATTTAAAGGTTTTGGTGTTATTAGTTAGTCAAGTTATTTAATTTAAGTTTTTCAAGCTTCTTTAGTTTGCCTCCATTCCACTCAGTAATGTTATGCAAAATATTACCTTAATTTTCTCTCTCTCTCCCTCACACACACACGCGCGCGCTCTCTCTCTCTCACGCGCGCGCTCTCTCTCTCTCACACACGCACGCGCTCTCTCTCTCACATGCACGCGCTCTCTCTCTCTCACACACGCACGCACGCGCGCGCTCTCTCTCTCACATGCACGCGCTCTCTCTCTCTCTCACACGCACGCACGCGCGTGCTCGTTCTCTCTCTCACACACACACGCGCGCGCTCGTTCTCTCTCTCACACACACACGCGCGCGCTCGTTCTCTCTCTCTCTCTCACACACACACACTTTCTCTCTCTCTTGGAAGGTGGTGTGAACATTGTAGTATGTACATAATGTTCTTTTGGCAATTGAAGAAATTTTCCATATAGTGTAAATCTGCTGATATTTTCTATTTTGTTAAGGTCGGTGTCATTGTGAACCCCAGGATCTGTTTGTCTGAAGATAATGGCAGTGCAGTACAGTTTGGTGTACTATGTGTGTAATTGGTGTCAAATGGTAAAATGTTCTTTGCTCAAGAACTTGAGTGTTGTATTGTATTTGATACTGTTCCTTTCCAAAGTAGAAATGGGGCCTAATATAGCTGTAAATGGTTAAGTTTATCTGTAAAACTGCTGATTTTGAGAAGGACATGAAATGATTATTGTGGAATTGTAGTAATTTTCTGACTGTTCACTTGAATGCCTGTACTGGACAAGGCAAGGGAATCTGTTGGCAAAGCAGCCCATCAAGACTGTTTTTCACCAGCCGCCACTGGTATATACGAGTATACACACACACACACACACACACATATATATATGCATATACATACATACATACATATATATACTCTCCACTCAGATTGCAATAGCCAATCACAGATTAGCCTTTCTGTCCATCATTTACCTGTATTTTGGCATGCTTGGCGCCAGAAAGTTATGTTGGATCCAAAAGGATCCAAAAACGCTAGGACCAAAAGTTATATTGGATCGGTTCCCACTGACCAATAGCGTTAGAGCTTACTGCCAACAGCTAGCCAATCAGAGCGCGGCATACGAAGGTCAGGAACTAGCTGACAGATGCTGGTTGAAAAAAAATGGCAACAAACATGTCAACAACAGCAGAAAATCGTCTGCCAGCGAGGTCTGCTGAGTTCACAGAGGAGGAACTGGTGGAAATATTGAACTGCAAGGATGCCAAAAACACTAAGAAGGTAGACAAGCACGCTACTGACGTTTTAGAAGCATTCATCTGAATCAATCATATGCTTTTCACAACAACATAAATTGATCTAATTTACTTGACTCTTTGTTGTTTGCTTAATTTGGGGGGTGGGGGGGAGAACATAACAATTGATGGATGGCAAGTCGTCCAACATAGAGAAATATTCGATGAAGAAACTAACTTTTCTGTTTTTGTGCAAATATTTGCTCATTTTGAAATGGATGCCTGTAACACGTTTCAAAAAAGCTGGGACAGTGGTATGTTTACCACTGTGTTATATCACCTTTCCTTCTAGTAAAAGGAAGTCCCTTCGGCTGCTCCCTTGTTTGCACTCGGGGTCGCCACAGCAAATCCAAGGTGGATCTGCATGTTGAATTGGCACAGGTTTTATGCCGGATGCCCTTCCTGACGCAACTCCACATTACATGGAGAAATGTGGCAGGGGTGGGATTTGAACCTGGAGCCTTCTGAACTGAAACCAAGCACATTAACCACTTGGCCACCACCCCTGCTACTTGGCCACCACCCTTGCTATCACCCTTCCTTCTAACAACACTCAATAAGTGTTTGGGACGTGAGGACAATAATTATGAGTGTCATGACTGGGTATAAAAGGAGCATCCCCAAAAGTCGCAGCCATTCACAAGCAAAGATGGGGTGAGATTGTTTAAGAACAATGTTTCTCAACGTTCAATTGCAAGGAATTTAGGGATTCCATCAGCTACAGTCCATAATATAATCAGAAAATTCAGAGAATCTGGAGAACTTTCTACACGTAAGTGGCAAGGCCAAAAACAAACACTGAATGCCCGTGACCTTCGATCCCTCGGGCGGCACTGCATTAAAAACCGACATCATTGTGTAAAGCATCTTACCGCATGGGCTCAGGAACACTTCAGAAAACCATTGTCAGTTAACACAGTTCGTCGCTACATCTACAAGTGCAAGTTAAAACTACCATGCAAAGTGAAAGCCATACATCAACAACATCCAGAAATGCCGCTGCCTTTTCTGGGCCCAAGCTCATTTGAAATGGACAGACACAAAGTGGGAAAGTGTGCTGTGGTCTGATGAGTCCACATTTCAAATTGGTTTTGGAAATCATGGATGTCGTGTCCTCTGGACAAAAGAGGAAAAAAGACCATCCAGATTGTTACCAGTGCAACGTTCAAAAGCCAGCATCTGTGATGGTATGGGAGTGTGTTAGTGCCCACGGCATGGGAAACTTACACATCTGTGATGGCACCATCAATGCTGAAAGGTTCCAGGTTTTAGAGCAACACATGCTGCCATCCAAGCAACGTCTTTTTCAGGGACGTCCCTGCATATTTCAGCAAGACAGTGCCAAGCCACATGCTGCACGTGTTACAACAGCGTGGCTCCATAGTAAAAGAGTACTCGACTGGCCTGCCTGCAGTCCAGACCTGTTGCCCATTGAAAATGTGGCATACTATGAAGCGCAAAATATGACAACAGAGACCCCGGACTGTTGAACAACTGAAGTCGTACATCAAGCAATAATGGGAAAAAATTCCACCTATAAAGCTTCAACAATTAGTGTCCTCAGTTCACAAACACTTACTGAGTGTTGTTAGAAGGAAAGGTGATGTAACACAGTGGTAAACATACCACTGTCCCAGCTTTTTTGAAGTGTGTTGCAGGCATCCATTTCAAAATGAGTAAATACTTGCACAAAAACAATAAAGTTTATCAGTTTGAAAATTAAATATCTTGTCTTTGTGCTGTATTCAATTCAAATGAATATAGGTTGAAGAGGATTTGCAAATCATTGTGTTCTGTTTTTATTTAAATTTTACACAACTCCCAACTTAATTGGAATTGGGGTTTATATATATATATATATATATATATATATATATATATATATATATATATATATATATACATACATATACACACATATACACACACACACAGTAGTGTTCAGAATAATAGTAGTGCTATGTGACTAAAAAGATTAATCCAGGTTTTGAGTATATTTCTTATTGTTACATGGAAACAAGGTACCAATAGATTCAGTAGATTCTCACAAATCCAACAAGACCAAGCATTCATTATATGCACACGCTTAAAGCTATGAAACTGTGCTATTAGTAAAAAAAAAAAAAGTAGAAAAGGGGGTGTTCACAATAATAGTGTGGCATTCAGTCAGTGAGTTCATCAATTTTGTGGAACAAACAGGTGTGAATCAGGTGTCCCCCATTTATTTATAAGGATGAAGCCAGCACCTGTTGAACATGCTTTTCTCTTTGAAAGCCTGAGGAAAATGGGACGTTCAAGACATGGTTCAGAAGAACAGCGTAGTTTGATTAAAAAGTTGATTGGAGAGGGGAAAACTTATACGCAGGTGCAAAAAATTATAGGCTGTTCATCTACAATGATCTCCAATGCTTTAAAATGGACAAAAACAACCAGAGACGCGTGGAAGAAAATGGAAAACAACCATCAAAATGGATAGAATAATAACCAGAATGGCAAAGGCTCACCCATTGATCAGCTCCAGGATGATCAAAGACAGTCTGGAGTTACCTGTAAGTGCTGTGACAGTTAGAAGATGCCTGTGTGAAGCTAATTTATTTGCAAGAATCCCCCGCAAAGTCCCTCTGTTAAATAAAAGACATGTGCAGAAGAGGTTACAATTTGCCAAAGAACACATCAACTGGCCTTAAGAGAAATGGAGGAATATTTTGTGGACTGATGAGAGTAAAATTGTTCTTTTTGGGTCCAAGGGCCGCAGGCAATTTGTGAGACGACCCCCAAACTCTGAATTCAAGCCACAGTTCACAGTGAAGACAGTGAAGCATGGTGGTGTAAGCATCATGATATGAGCATATTTCTCCTACTATGGTGTTGCGCCTATATATCGCATACCAGGTATCATGGATCAGTTTGGATATGTCAAAATACTTGAAGAGGTCATGTTGCCTTATGCTGAAGAGGACATGCCCTTGAAATGGGTGTTTCAACAAGGCAATGATCCCAAGCACACTAGTAAATGAGCAAAATATTGGTTCCAAACCAACAAAATTAATGTTTGGAGTGGCCTGCCCAATCCCTGGACCTAAATCCAATTGAGAACTTGTGGGGTGACATCAAAAAAGCTGTTTCTGAAGCAAAACCAAGAAATGTGAATGAATTGTGGAATGGTGTTAAAGAATCTTGGAGTGGAATAACAGCTGAAAGGTGCCACAAGTTGGTTGACTCCATGCCTCGCAGATGTGAAGAAATCATGAAAAACTGTGGTTATACAACTAAATACTAGTTTAGTGATTCACAGGATTGCTAAAAAAAGCAGTTTGAACATAATAGTTTTGAGTTTGTAGCGTCAATAGCAGATGCTACTATTATTATGAACACCCCCCTTTTCTACTTTTTTACTAATAGCCGAATTTCATAGCCTTAAGAGTGTGCATATCATGAATGCTTGATCTTGTTGGATTTGTGAGAATCTATTGAATCTACTGGTACCCTGTTTTCCATGTAACAATAAGAAATATACACATCCTGGATTAATCTTTTTATCATCAATACAACTTTGGTGTCATTATTAGTCCACGGTTCAAATGACGTGTTCAGTTCAAATTAGGGCTGCAGCTATGGAATATGTTTGAAATCGAATATTCTATGGATTATTTTATCAATTAATCGAGTAATCGGATAAAAAGTACTATTGTGTTTTAAACAATATCAGTAGTGGCAGGGCTCTCCCTAAAGCAGTGGCACAATTTTGCTGTGCCATCATGCAGATTTTTAAGTTTAGGGTGTTCCCTCTGTTTTGCTGGGTTATTATTTTTGTTCATATTAAGAGTTTTAGGGCTTTGCCAAACCATAAGCCCAGGCAATCTGTGAAATCTTCAGTCTGCGGACAGTGCATTCTTTTTTTCCTTATTACTGCATATTTCATTTTTATTACTGTGATTTATTCAGTGTTTAGTGTATATTTATAAATGACGTACAGTGTAGCTCAAACCAAAGTCAAATTCATTGTTTTCTGTGGATACTTGGCGAATAACACAGCCTTTGAAAAACGGCTGTGGATTGCAGCGTTTCCACAAAAGCTGCCTGTTGATAAAAACGCTTACCAAATCTGAATTAAAGCTTTTTTTAAATCATTAAACATGACTCATTTAAAGAGCGCATCCTTTCGCTCCATCTGTGGAGGTGGAGAATGGCCAGTGGAGCAAAACGTGTTTTGTTTTTTTTATAAATATATACAAACACACTGCTTCACTTTAAGTCCATTTCAGATGATCCGCATGGACCCTTTCTCTCAAAAGGCTTTATTTTACTCAGCGTGTGGCTTTGGAAACTTGTAGCAGGCATGTTACATTGATTAGCGCTATGGTCTTCTTCTGTATTTTTTGTGGGAGTGTTACAGCACCACATACAGGCCTGGCGTATGTTCTACAGCTTTAAACGAAGCCTCGAGGCAAATTCTTTGCCTCGAGGCTTCGTTTGCCTCGAATTTGCCTCGAACATTTTTTTAATCCAATTACTCGAATCGTTTCAGCCCTAGTTGAAATATGAGGCAAACATTTTCCTTCTTCTACTAAGGAGGATTAGAACTTTTTGTGGTACACAGCACCAGCTACTGGACAGGAGGAACCTAGCAGCCAATGTGACTCGCTGATTTCAAAATGCAGCTCTTTTCAACCAGACGTGTCATGCCGTGATATGTCAATCATCTGTGTCCAATCAGATTTCAGGGGAGTCCAGTGCAACTATGGCCTCCGCTCTAGCTCCACCCATGCCAGGAAGTGTTCAACATTTGACATTTCCTGTTTCACTGTGGACTCAAAATTTGGCACTTCCCGTCTGCGACTCCCTGTACCATGAGCGAGCTTCTCGCCGCTGTGCATCGCTTCGCTCGTATAAGTCTTGGGCATGTGTGGTGTGCGGCCACATGGTAAAGACAACACATCACACATGAAGAGATTTCACTCACGAACATTCCCAGGTCAGACCAGAAATCTCACAAAACCTCTCGAGATCAAACGTAACTTTGGAGTAAACAAACATGGTGCACGAGGAAGAAGCAATGGACTTTTTTGTGGACCGAATTTAACAGAAAAAAATGACACAAAAAGAAAAAGAAAAGGCATTGGTTAACGGAGTGGAGACGGCACTCGCGCAGGACTTTCTGGAGCACCATGACAGCTGTTTTGATTTTGGATTCCCCGCTGCGTTTCCGTCACCTCTCTTCCTACACATCACATTCAACAAGCTGCGTGCTCATTTGTGCTCGGGGCCCACCTCGCATGCTGGAATATCAGGCTAAGACAATCCAACATGTTGAATTTTCACGATTTAACGTCTGAGCTGTCCCGACATCCTTCCCAGCAGACTAGAACACTCTTGACACACCACACACACAGGTTATATAAGGTCATATAAGATTATCTTTAGAACCATCACAATAGTCGGGGCTTCCTCATCTGAATGGGAAGATCGGATCACAAATCAGCATAATTATCTTGGTATGTGAACCAGGCATGTTGTTATGATTTCTGTGTGATATGTCCTTTAAACTATGTCTCTTGGTGGTGTCGTTTGGTGTAAAAGCCACAAAGAGCTTCATTATTCTGAAGAATCATCTTCTTCTATCTGCTTCATTATGTCTCACCACAGCAGCTTGTCATCATACTGACATCTACTGGTATAATAAATTGTAGCACAATACTAAATACTAAAAATTTTCTTTTGGCTTCTCCTGTAAATAATATAGTCATTATTGATTTGATATATAGAACAACTCCAAAACAACCAACACTTAGATTCATTAACTGCTGTAGATTTTTTGTTGCATTTTCACTGTACAACTTGTCTCGGCAATGAATTTTGTGTGTAAAAGTGCACCAAAAAGGACTGACTTATTTTAAAAATTCACAATGACATCCCTCCTATCATGTAGTGAACACCTGATGCCAACTTATTTACATCTGTCACTTCAAGATAACCTAAAGTAGGAAAAAAATAAAGACAGACATCCTACAGACAGACAGACAGACCAGGCAAAACAGGTAACGTCTGGAATCTTCCACAATCAAACAGCTCCTCAGACATATACAAACTTTTCAAAGAGAAACGGGATTTAATTAGAAACGTGTCCTCTTGGAAAACAGACTTAAATGACAATAGATGGTTTGAAAAGTTGTTACCTCCCGTCGACAGCTCGACCAGCAGCGACCACCACAGCAGACCGCACAACCACAACTTCTTCGTGGTTGTTTCCACAGCAAAGCCCATCTTCTGTTCTGGTGGACACGCTAATGTGAACAGACTGGACCTCGCTACAGTTACATGTTCCTGAAACTTGCTGACTTTCACTGTCTTGGGCTTCTGGAGGTTTTTCTAAGGGCAAAAGACAGATCAATGTGGAGCTCACACAACAAGGGCGTGCGGCTATGAATCATCCACACGCCCCCTAGCGTCTGTGTGCACGCATTACACCGCTAAGACACGCCCCCATCGGGGCGAGGGGCGGGGGAAGCAGTACCGTTTAAACATTATTCACTTTTGTTTGAATGTATTTCCTGGTTAGGATTAAAAAAATAAAAAAGAAAGACTGACAAAATAAGTAAATAATTAATTGAGCCATTGCTATATTAGGTTCTGTTGACGTTTATTTTCCACTTCATGCGTAAAATGGAAATATATGCAAGAGGACGCTTAACTTAAAAAAAACAAACAAACTTTGAATCAAGTGATATGAACATTTTATTACACTGGACCGAGTGCTTATAAATGAATGCATTAATGTCTACGGTGTTTGCCATTATCAGACTGATCAATTTTTATTTGTTGTGCAGTAACTGTGTTTTACCACTGGGGGAAGCACATCCACTCCTTTGCACGGGGTATTTCTGTATGAGGCAGGTGTTCCACAATATGGGAAACCTGGACATGTGCCCAGGGGTGATCGAACAAAAGAGACCCTCTATGACAGGAGGAAAAAAAAGTCAGCCCCACAGAAATACAACAGACTGGCAGGAAGCCAGTGTTTATCTATACGCACAATCTCCACCCAGACTCTTCACAGTATAAATCATTCTGCTTTTTGATAGGGTTTCACCAGTCTCACTCGACTTGTCTGCAAAGCATAACCAGTGCCGCAGACTGCAGTGACATTAGTCATTGCTTGGCAACATCCAACACAAAACACACCAGCTGGAAGTATTTGTTGGAAAGAAAATGCAGTCTTCTTCCTTGATTGAACTCAAGTTCCTTAATCAGTAGTACAACAGTTAAATAAAAGCAAGGTGACCGTTGATGGTGTGGGTTGGTATCATGTAACCAGAGGTGGTTAACTGTGGCTTAACCGTGAGCAAAAGTCCTACCACATGTATACATCCACTAAACCTGCTGATTCTAATGAGTTCAATTATTCAAGCAAGTAGATGAGCTAATTAGTAGAATCACCAGTTTTAGGTGCACAGGTAGAACGTGATCAGGCTTTTACTCACTGAAGCCGGGATTTTGAAACTTGATAAAGGGCAGCTGTGATTACAACCCTACTCACTCATGTTATTAATGTTACCGCAAATGCTTGGGAAAGCTAACATTTGCTAACAAATAAATAAATAAATAAAAGGAAGCGAGAAGCAGCTGCAATAAAACAATTGTTCTTACAATTAGCAGCCTTTACAAAAAAAAAAAAAAAAAAAAGTTGAGCTAGCCAACAAGATGTTTATCCTTCCCCACCTGTGGGGGGGCGCTATTAACAACATTGTTTGTCCAGCAGGAACATACTATGTTCTGAAGTACCGTTCGAGGTTTAGTGGTTAACACCGCTCAAGCAAGCAGGCCCTTGGATTGATTCCCACCTGGTCCTTCCTCCCTGGAGTTTGCATATTCCCCCCCACGTTCATGTGGAGTCCCTCCGGGTGCTCCAGCTTCCCCACACTTCAAACAGCATGCAGGTTCGGTGAAACAGAAACTAAATTGCCAGTAGGTAAGTGTGTGAATGAGTTTGTCTATGTGGCCCTATGATAGACTTGCATCCTCCCAGGGTGTACCCTGCCTTCTACCTTATGACTGCTGGCATAGGATCTAGCACCCCCGTGACTCTTGGTTGGTGTAAGCTGGAACAGAATGTGAATAATGAATAACACGAAATCAGCTATGAAATCTTCATTTAAAAAAAAAAGTAAATCCCAGGTCTACCTTCTGATGCCAAATCTAATAATTTTTTCCTTAATCCACAATTAACGTCTCTGCCAAACTCAGTGAAGCACACTTTGACTTGAGATATCATACCTTACACAACAATGCCAATCAAACTGCTGATGATAAAAAACCAAAAACATCATTGCCATCATTTTATGCTTGGCTTAATAAAACTAGCGGATTGTTCTAATACTACAATAAATTATTTATGACTCAGACATCTTCCTGTATAAAACATAAAATTTTCATCTGTTGAATTAACAGAGCCCAAGCTCGGCGAGACCTGAAAGTGGTTATAATATCCTATTTTAAATGATAATTATTCAGCACAGGTTGATTAAAAAAAAAAAAAAACCCCAAAAAAACCCAATACAAAATAGCAACATATGAAATCAAAACACCTTTTTTCAGTAGACTAAAGAAGAGTACGACACTCAAAAATAAATCCCAGTGTTACATCAACGAACATCAATACTTCATTTGAAATATTACCCACGAAATTACAGTTACCAGATTAATAGTCCTTTAGAACGTTTTATCTTCTAGAGCAGTTTAAAACCCAAGATACATATAATTATTACTTTGATGCATTAGATACTGTAAAAGAAAATGTGTACAGTGGCTAGAGTTGTTTGGTGCCGATGTCATCGGCTTTCCACGAGTTTCCAGTGCTCCTGCTTGATACAGCTGTAGAGTGGATGGTAGAGGCGTCTGTCTGATGCCATCAGGTTAACAACAATCTCAAGGTGGTCGAGTCTGGGCAGCAGGTATACAGACACTTTCACAGACAGCGAAGTGAGGAGTTCAGAGAACCGCAAGGAAGATTCGGCAGGGACGATGTTGTCTCTTGTCCTGTGCAGCAAAACAAAAGGAGGCACTCTGGTAGACAAGGAATATAAACAAGGAGTAGAGTCACTGACATCTTATACATTATGATAAATAACTATAACGGCGGGGGGACAACTCCCAACAACTTCACATCATTTATGCAATTTACAATTACTTCAGATGTACATTTTAGGTGATAAATATTAATCACATATAATGTATAATTCTGGGTTGATATCAATTCATTGTCTAAATACTTGCACACATTCAATGACAAAGATGAACCTAAAGTGCAGAACGCTCATGTGGCAATTCTTCTCCCCAAGCTGGACCTTTTACCATGACAATATTTTGATATTAATGACTGGTGTAAAACATTGGTGACATCACTAAACTCATGTGCATGTGTTAAAAAATTCTAACTCTTGCAAGTAATAAATATACATATTTGTTTGAGATGTAAAATGACTACAGCAGAATACATTGCAGTGAGTTTAGTGCATCACTAATTACATTAGATTGCATTACACAACTGATAAAAAAAACAAACCATTTTATTAAATTCAGAACTAAAACAACATTTATTTAGAGCATGATTGTTGTTAATTGAAAAAAATACAAAACTGTTCAATTTTAACCACCTCTTCAGTTTGTCTTGGTTGAGTGTCTTCAGTGTGTGTGTAGGTGAATAGTAAGAAAAGTTTTCCACTCCATTCATGGCTTTGTGCATTGTCGACACATATTCCACATCTCGCATCCGCTCGTGTTCATAATGGTCCAAGATGTTGTACACACCACTCAGACCTGTCCAGGAAATTGAAAATACATGAATGCATTCACACAAAATGTCTGTACAATGACAACATATGTTTACACAACTATAACTTTAGAAAATTTTACAATATTCACAATGAGGCAATATCAGTGCATCACAAATCAGAAGAATGGGGGTTAAAAAAACAAACAAAAAAACTACCTTCCCAAAATAAATACATTCATTATTCTAATTTAGTATTTCTCTGATTTACCAGACTGTTTCATGTGGAATATTTATCAAATCTAATTAAATCCAAGTCGGGGGTTAAAATCAAATGAAGAGATGTCATATTGAGTTTAGGAACGTTCATTCTTCCACCTACCGACTTGAATCATAAACAAAAAGACAACCAAGTGATTTACCATGTTTTTAATTTCATGATGATATTTAAAAGTGTAGTCCTTTTCTGTTTTTCATCAATTAAATCTTAAAAAGGCTTTTTGTCTGCAAGATGTAATTTTGTTCCTTAGTATTAAATAAAGGACTTACAATCTTCCACTGCCGATATGATAAAGATATGTCTTGTTTGGAAACAATTTTGGAATTTGTGGATTAAACTACAACGACGAGATGCCGTGACACACTTTCTGTGATGATGCCATAGATAATGTGTGGCTTTTCTAACAATGAAAGGCAAAGAAATATGGGAGACCTTCATTTGCAAATGAAACTGGGAGGGAATAAAAATAACATAAAATTTAAGCAGGAAGAGTCTTTCAAACTACACGTGCACATGCGTTTTGTCATTTGTGTCATCTCCAAGATCGCACAGAGTCCGTCAGTCCTGCCTTCACTGCGCATGCATCATTAGCCGTGGTTCATGGATTATCACCTTGTTTCTGCTTAAAACTGCACTCCAGTCATCATCTGTCTCAGTGACAGATATCTGAAGCTTCTGTACAACAATCATTTCCACATAAATTCAGCATTATTTCATCATAAAAGACAGAAGAAGCGACCAGAACGACGCGGCTACACGAGCTGCAAGCTGACGCGTTCATTGGATAATTTAATAATTTAAGAGGTTTTACCTTGTCATCTGATGGGAAATAATCACATTAATCCATTTGATTACTTTGGGTGAAGAGACTGTCTCAGACAAGCGGTTGAGCTCAGAAATGACGCATGTGCAGTGGAGGCAGGGTGGACCGTTTGGTCTGCGATGCCAGCTTAGTCCTGTTAGGACTGGAGCCTATCCCAGCACTCACTGGACAAAAACCTGCATGTCTTTGAAGGTGGGAGAAACCCCCCTCCCACCCGAGGAAATCCACACAAACCTGGGCAGAATGTGTAAACTTCACAGAGAAAATACCAGGTTGGGTCTGAACCTGAGACCCTCCTGCTGTGAGGCACAGCGCACAACAGTAATAGCCAGCAAACCACCCTGATTTCAACATGTAAATTGTCAATTTTATGGAAAATTAAATGGGACTATTCCCTTAAATATTATAAGTGCTGTATTTGTTTAGATTTTTGCTTTGATTCGTATTCAGTTAGGGCGAAACCTTTCCTGGGAGTTGGTGATGCACTAGAGTCCTTACCAATAACTCCTCTTATTGCCATTGTAATATAGTGCTGCTTGCTTGCCTCGATAAAAAGCTCTTCTCTTGAGTCAATGAGAAATAGAGTGGTCAGTGCACACAAATGTGCACCAGCTGAATGACCAATTAACACTATGTTGTCCTGTAAAAGCAAAAACAAGAATACATGCATTTATATGTAGCCTAATATTTTTCAGTTGTTCTTTCCCACTCTCACTTTAGAAAAGAAAAAAGCTGATATTTCTTACTTTGTCTAAACTGAACTTATGTTCACTCTCTTGTACCCAAACTAAGCAGTCAGCAATGTCTTGGACCATCTGCAAAACATTCCCTTGGAAGTAGGGTTGAACCATCAATCAGTGCAAAAACCACAATAATACCTCCAATTATGTTTGTTATTTCTCATGCAGATGTTGTGTACAATCCCAAATCAGAAGACTTTGGGATGATATGGAAAATACAAAAAGTAAGAGTACTGTGTTCTGTAACTCGTACTTTTGGATAGGTGCAGTAGTCAGGACAAATGACAGTGGCCTTTAGCTCTTCAGCCATCTGCTTGCCCATTAAACAGTAAATGGACCTGTCACTAGAACCCCATGCTCCTCCGTAGATGAAAACCACCACCGGTAACGGTACATCTTCGCAACTGGTGGCTGAGGTGGAGTGGTAGATGTCCAGCTTGTTACCACGGCGACCAAAACTAATTCCCTGTCAAGTGTTCAAACACACAAAAAAATCAAATTTGGTAGAGCCCTTGACAGTTAAAATGACAGAATGAATGAATCTCAGTCTAATGGTAAAACAGTAAAGCTGCACATTAGACACTGGTGAAAAAAAAATCTGGTTCCCCTCATCCAAGTGTCACATGCAAAAACACTTAGGGCCCGGTCACATGGCGATGGCTGAACAAAGGAAAAAACTCACAAATGATTGAGGAAAGATAGACGAATGATCCTACACCTTCCCCATCACTGAAAAGCCTGCGAATTAAGAACGCAAAAACGACAGAAATAAAACCGAAACCAACAAAGAAAAGCTAAGCGAATGTCGACTTTGACACTTTAAGAGCCATGCAGGTGGTGATTGATGATCCCTTCAGATTTGTCCCAATTTTATTATAGGTAGATATATGTTAGAAACGAACAAAAATCACATTTTTTTAAAATCCTTGATAGGGCCCGCTTTCTTTTTAGGGGGTCCTGGAAATTTGGGGTCAAAATGAGCAAAAATGGCAAAAAGTGTAATGCCGCGTTCACACCGGATGCCACAAATTCGCATCCCTCGCCTGGCAATGGACGCACCACCATCGCCGGTGTGTCGCTCTGCTTGAGCCGCATTCACACCGGACGCCACGCGACGCCACAAATTCATCATTTGCTGCAGGAGCTGTGTCTGGATGACGGCTGCTTTCAGTGGTACTTCTGCCCCTCCAGGGCCCAGTTTGAGGACCTCCTGTCCCGTTCGCGCACACATGTGAACAAAGAAAAAAAAAAAAAAAAAAAAAAAAAACTGGCTGCTGCTGCAGTTCCTTGCTCTCCTCTCCAGCTCTGTCATAATTGTGTTATAAACCAGTCACCATTTGTTTTATTATACATGTGTGCAGTTAATAAAATTATCTTCACAGACGATTCATTCACGCGTGAACATGTGAAAAAAAAAAAAAAAACTGGCTGCTGCTGCAGGTCATTGCTCTCCCTTCAAACTCTGTCATAATTGTGTTAAATAAATAAAGGACAAAACGTACATTATTTATTTAACACAATTATGACAGAGTTTGAAGGGAGCGCAATGACCTGCAGCAGCAGCCAGTTTTTTTTTTCTTTTCACATGTTCACGCGTACATAAGTCCTGCTCACAGGTTGGCTGCCAGAGATAGGACATGTCCACATCAAGTATAAACTCCAGACATCTCCACGTCACTACATATCCAGTCCCTGATTGGTCATCGTGGCGTGTCAAGATGAAAAAGTTCAGATTTTTCAACTTGGGAAAGAGGGTGACGCCATATCACGCCACAAAGGCGCCAATTGCTCAAAATCGCTTTATTTGCATCGCTTAATTCCCATTCATCGCGTCGCATTGCGTGGCTTGGACTTTTGTGGCGCCACAATGCGTCCTTCAATAGGGATTACATGGCAACCTCTCACTGCCATCGCTCGCGTGGCGTCCGGTGTGAACGCGGCTTTAGTCTATTCAGGTATGGACTCTCCAGAAATGTGAAAATTTTGGCAGCTGACTCAGGGTGCAGCCCATAGGTGATGCAAAAAAATAGCGATTTGCAGCAATTGTGCACATTTTCACAGGGGCGGTGTGGCCTGCGCCCTTAGTCAGCCAAGGTCTGTTTTGCATGTGGATGATAGATTAGGACCTCGCACTTTGATTATGATGAAAATTTTGGTGGCTGACTTTGGGTGCCCAAGTATAGGGGGCGCTTTTGCTGCAAAAATGTGAAATTAACACTTTTTCACACAGTGATTTTCCCATGCGCCCTAAGTCAAAAGTGCTGAAATATGGCTCATATTGTTACACAGCATCTCTAGTTTCAGTGTTAAAGAGAGTTTTGTGTCTGGTTTTGGAATTGACCCTTTTGTTGGACCACTTCACAAAGAGGCCAAATATGGTAAATTGGCCACATCTGATTCCTCCGATTTTCATGAAACTTGCAGAATTTGGCAAAAATAAACACTTTCAAATAACCATATATTTCATGAACCATTTGTCCTATTCTCATCAATTTGTGTACATTTTTCGTAAGAACCAAACCTTGTTTATTTTTTGCAGTTTTGTTCCTATTTGGCCACCAGGTGGCAGCCTACAGTCAGAGTGGCTTGCCACACTGCACTCAAAACTTACAGAGGCCCCTTTACCCTGTTATGGGAGCAAATTCTGCCAGTTTCATGAAAATCTGAGAAAATTACCAAGTTACCATATTTGGCCGCTTCATGAAGTGGTCCAACAAAAACGGTGCAAAAAGGGTCAATACCAAAACCAGCCACAAAACTCTCTTTACCACTGAAACTAGAGATGCTGAGTGACAATATGAGCCATATTTCATCACTTCTGACTTAGGGCAAATGGGGAAATCACTTTGCGAAAAAGTGGTAAATTCACATTTTGGTGGCAAAAACACCCCCTATACTTGTGCGCCCAAAGTCAGCCGCCAAAATTTTCATCGAAATCAATGAGGTCCTAATCTATCATTATATGCATAAAAGACCTTTGTTGGTGAAGGCCACACTACCCCTGTGAAAATGTGCACAATTACAAAAAATAGCAATTTGCAGTGCCACCTGTGGGCTGCACCCTGAGTCAGCCACTAAAGTTTTCACGTTTTTGGAGAGTCCATACCCGATATACTAACACTAATGAAAATAAATTTGGCTCACTCAGGGTGCATGGAAATATGAGCATTCGAAAACCTAAATTTTGTGATTTTGCCATTTTGGCTCATTTTGACCCCAAATTTCCAGGACCCCCTAAAAAAGCGGACCCTATCAAGGATATAAAATGTGATTTCTGTTCCATTCTAACATATATCTACCCATAAATTTTTGGGGGGACAAATATGAAGGGGTCATGAATCACCCTCTAATAGAAACCTACCTGACTCTTATAAAAACTGGCTCTTAAATGAAATCAAAACGAAACATTCACAGTGATGTGACAGACAGCGGGTATGAGACCAATCGCAGCCAACCTTGTCCTCATGTTCGCAGCACCTGCTGGTGCAGGATTTGGTTGTCTGGACAACAGATGAGAGATGTGAGAAGTAGATGATAAAACGTTCTTAGCGCAGTTGTTTCTGTATGACAACGTTGTTTTTGTCCCACACATGGACGAGTCATCAGCGATACAAGGATGTTATGTTCAGCTTGTCTGAGTTTTAATTATTGATCCGTTCAGACATTGTCAACGTTCGTGCAAGACGTCGGACTTGGGAGGTTGGATAAAGTTATACAGCAGTAAAACGGAATGCTGACATTACGGACACTACACAAGTGATAAGGAATTCAAGACAGAAAGAAAAACGGAACACGGACGAATTGAGGTTGTCAGGATTCATTCACATTTTTCAACAGTTATTGCCAGCTGCAGGAGTGAAACTGGACGATGGTTAAACAATGCCTCCAAAAGTCAATGTAGTCCAGATTTCTTGTTTCATTTGGGCTTCAGTGTCCTTTGTTAGTGCTGTGTGACTGAGACTTAAAACAATCAGCTTTTCTTTAACATACTTTTTGATAAAGTTTAGAGTTTTCATTGTTCATGTGCCATGACTTCAGTTGAAAGTAAAGCTGTCTGGTACTGCAGGTATTTCAGCGATTCTATCACAGCTCTGGTTAAATGGTATGTTCGCCTAACAGAAAAGATACAATTAATTAACAATAAAAGAAAATCAAACTGTAATTGAAGGGGAAAAACACCAATACATCAAATGAAATAAAAACTACAGTATTTCAAAAAGATACCTCGGATTCAGAGCTTCTATGTACTTCTTATAACCGGGTTGGTCGGGCCACCCAAGCAGCCACTGTGCAGCTAGCGATATGGAATATCGCACGCCAACAATCAGGACTCCAATAACCACAAGCAGTGAAGGGCCTGACCTTCACACCAAAACCCCCCCCCCCCAAAAAACAACAAAAAAAAAAAAAAAAAACAACTTTTTTTTAGGGTGTTAATGAAATTACATGGATTAACCATTATTTTTGCACATATGTGAACATTGCAATGACAACTACATGTCTTTGGCACTAGGTCTGTCTGAAGAATCCTTGAATACAGCTGGAACAACTTAAGGAGACACAGATAAGGTATACCATTTGTGTCAGCTGTGACACTATGACTAAGGGTGTTTTCCTGAGCATTATCCAGCACGCAGGTGCCTCATTCCTGAAAACCTCAAACCCGGACAAGGCCAAGGAGACGTGCATGTAACACCTGATTGCTGCAGACAGTTACAGTACTTTTGGTGGCTGTAGTTTAGGACCCAGGACAGTTCTGTTGTTTAATGCAACAGGCACAATGCCAGTGCAGAGTCCTCCACCTGACCTAAAACACCAAGACACCTCATATTCTGAGATAAACCATACTGAGACCTGGTCTCAGCCCAGTTCAACTTGAATTCTCGCGATCAAAGACCTCACTATATTTAAAAGTTGCTGAATTTTTGGTCTGTAATGCTTTCCATACATACAAGATGAAGTTTGATACAGCTGTACCTGGATGTTAAAAAGCAGGATGCTGACTAGAAAAAGCATCAGCTTTTATTTGTTGCATAATTTGTGTTGCTGCTGCAAAACCTTTCCTCCACATGTGTATGTCAGCAGGACTTGCATTAGGGATGTGGACAGAGTAGGCCAGCGCCTTGATTAGGTTCTGCATAATTGCATGTGACCGCATTTCCGGGAGTCGCACAGGGAGTTCCATGCGACTGACTGTTGGAGGGATATCCTGACCTATTTTTAGGTCGATGACGTAAAAAATTTCTTGTTTTGTCTCGCCAAAGTCACTTAAATTGTACCGGAAGGAAGAATAGGGATTAAAAATCAATTTATAGGGAATAAAGAGTACGTATTTCTTTTCATTTTTCGTGAATTTCAGAAGGATTGTCCGTTTCACAAAGATTCTGGTTGATCACCAAAACCCAATGACTGCCAGTGTTGAGATGATATACCATTTAAAATGAAGGAGAATGAAGGAGAGGTAGTAATCCATCATTCCTGAAAATTTCATGGAGATATCTTGGATATTAAGGAAGTTATGAGAATAAATATGAAGGAACAAGTCCAACTCGGTCACAAAGGCCTTATCGTTTCATCTATTCATTAAGGCCAGCAAAACGAGCTCAATTCCAGCACAAAAACGCCCATAACTTCCTTAATACGTAAGATAATCACATGATTTTTGTGTCACTTTAAAGGGTCTTTCCTGTTCTTTCTGAATCCACAGTCAGATTTTACATTGGTATGGGATAGAATTTTTATACACGTCCCTACTTGCATTTTGTTTTTGTTTTTTTGTCATGATACTTTACGAAACATTTTCAAAATAAATGAAAAATGTTCACAAATCCCTACATTTTCAGTGCAACGGCGCCCCTGCTGGTCCTCATGGGAGTAGAAACAGAAATGGCTAGTTACGTTTAATTAACAACTTAAGTGGGCCAGTAATTCCAACACTGAACCTAAAATAAAGTGACTCCAGCCTCCTGCCTTTCACAATGCTGCTTGTAAATCACTGTTTTAATATGAGCAGACGGTACAAAAAACGAACAAGATACAAAGTGTTGACAGCCAAGCCGAAACTCGTACGACTTTTCATAGCGGAAAGGAGTCAGCACAAAAAAATGTATACATACCAAATTCTAATCATAGTACTTTAGTTTCAGCCCCAATTTTTGGGCAAATTTCTTTGTTGTGAAAATCGTTAAGTGTCGTCACTGCTCAGCGAACGAAACAAAGAGCAACAAGCAAAGCCAAGAGATCAACAACCACTAACATAAACGTGGGAAAAAATATACAAACTTCCAACGCAGTTACTTAAATATCAGTGAGTATCTGTAATATTACAGTATATACATACCTAAAGGTCCACTTTTCTATACTCAGTCATTGCACTGTCTACATGCAGGTGAGCCCACCGATATTATATTTGGTGCTGGACATAATTTCCATCTTGTCATCTTCTCTGATGAGCCAGTCATACGGTCTTCTTCTATTTTATAGTCGGTTGACATGCAGGTTGGTGGCCCAACTACCGCCACCTACTGAACTGGGGTGTGACTACAATTAGTTGCAACACAGGAACCCAACCCAGAACGTGCATGTTCGACTGCCTTTTTGTTTTTGTTTTTTTTTTTTAACGATAATTGTCTTTGTGTTGTTATGTACCACACACCTAATCATTGGATTATTTAATTTACTTTAATAAGCCAGTTCATCAGAAAATTAGTCATGAGTATGTTTGTGTAGCACTTTTGACAGATGTCCCAGCAGAGGGGGGAAGAGTTCTGTTTAATTTATTTGGCATTCATAATTATCGACTCGGGTGTATCCAAGCCATACACACGCATAAACGCACACAGAGGCCACTTGGATATAATAATAATAATAGTAATAATAATAACAATACTACTACCACTACTACTACTAATAATAATAATCTTTTTTTACCAGTGGATGGATGGATTATCAACTAATGTTCCAACAACTTTAAAGAAGATGGTGTCCTGCTGTAATAATGAGTTTAAGAAATGAAAAATGTGAATTAAGATGTGAAGTTAAAGGATTGCTTATGTACAGTACTCTGTACACAAGACTGTAGAACACTGGGGAAAATGTAAAATGTTTATGTTATAGGCTAAAATATGCAAGAATAAATCAATAAATAGATTTTTTCCCCAAGCATTAAAGTCCAGTGCAGATATTGTTTTATATGTAGACTACCAATACACAGCTGTGTTATTTCCCATCTTCCTCTAATTAGTGCACTTCTGCAAAATCCAGAAAAAAATGTGCTTCTGCAGAGGTTCCTCTGGGCAAGACAATGGAAACCTTGTACTCAACACTGCAAATTCATGGAAATCAGAGTAGTCTGCAGGTTTTGACCAATCTGGAGGCTTTTGTTATGTTTGGCCCACAGAGCGTGACCTGCAGGCCTGTGTGGGGAATGTCAGGGCCCTTCAGCTACAATGTGAGGAGTCCCAGGTTTTTTTTACAGAAGCCACAGTGGAAAAGGAGCTGTTCCATGAAGACAAAGCCAGGCTGTCACTTGCAGTACAAGTGGAGTCAGCTTATTTTTATTATTTATTTATTTTTAAATAGTTTGATGAAATTCAATTGCTGAACAGCATTACTGTGGGTAGAATGGTATTACGATAATTACAATTTATATGTGTGTGTAATCTGTGAAGCAGAGAGGGGTGTGCAATTTGTAATTCATTAAAAAAAACCCTGCATATTTAGTAGAATAGATTTCAAAAGTCATTACACCAATCAAACAAAGATACTTCACTCCCCTCAAAACCATGCAAACCATAGAGAAAGACAGCAGAAGAAGAGCGCTGACTCTCTGCAGTAGTGTGCCACCATGTGGAGCCTTTTTCTATTGCTGGATGGGGCTGGATGTGCTCGTAAATAATGTACTAGTCACTCAACAGCAAAGCAATTTATAAAGTTATCTTAGCAAAATCATAAAAATAAATTAATAGAACTCACTATAATGCATTTGATAAGAGAGTTTATATGACACCTAAATGGATTCTTGTCATTTTATTGGTGGATTGTATTGTCATGTGACATTCATTATCTGTCTTATTGTATCAACAACGTTGGGTAGGATTACTTTGAAAGAATACATGTGGATTACATGTATGTATGTACATACATTTGGATTACTTGTAATCTGATTATTTTTGGATTACATTTCAAAGTAATTCTACCCAATCCTGTGTATCAAGAAATAGTCCACTCTATGACTGGCATCATGCACCATGCATTTTGGATTAGCTTTTGAGATAACTTTGAAATAATGTCACTTCTGAAGTTTTATAAAGTGAAAACATCAGCTATATGTTTTAGTTTTAAAGTATTGCACTAATTTTGAAGGTTGTAGTGTGGACATGCTGTGTCCAGGTGCATTATGGGTAATCTCAGTACAGTCACGACAGGAGAAATGTAGAAATGAGCTGAGCTGAGCTGTTGCAAGCTATGTAGTAAACAGGAGCTTCCAGCAGTGGGCAGGGCGCACAAGAGAGAAGTGCTGACTCATTGTTTGGGTCTGTGGTCACCTTTAATGCTACCAGAAGCGATCGTGGTGTTAAAACTCAAACTAAGTGTACCAGAGACAATACTGAAAGTTACCGGTTACCTGTAGCTTCCGATAAATTTTTGGGTGGTTTATTGGTTTAGCTTTATAAAAGATCCCAGACAGCAAATAGATCCGGGCCGGATGTAGCCCAACATCTGGTACCAATCCTGAAAACAGATTCGGTCCAGACAGTTTTTGCACCCTGGCCCAGATCCGGCATGGCTCCGCTTTACAGTTCTGGAACAGATCCAGACCAGATCTGAACTGGATCCGCAAAAGACCAACCGTTTACAGACCATATCTGGCACGGATCTGGGGCAGATGTGGACCACATCACAGCACTGTGGCAGGAACAGTTTTTCAGGGGTAAGTTCCGTGGATCCGAGGAAACTGATTTGTATCTATAACACACAGATCAGTGTCCCTGGACTTATAAAACTTGTCGTAAAGAAACAAACCACTTTGCAATAAGCATTTAAAAAAGCCTCAGTGACGATCACGATTACAGAGTACAGAGTTTACAACCACTAATGGATAGTTTCTACCGAGTGCAGATAAAATTGCTTATCGTTATGCCCCATGTTCCTGCCACGGTGCTGTGATGCGGACCACATCTGTCCCAGATCCGTGCCAGATATGGTCTGTAAACGGTTGGTGTTTTGCGGATCCAGTTCATATCTGGTCTGAATCTGTTCCAGAACCGTAAAGCGGAGCCGTGCCGGATCTGGGCCAGGGTGCAAAAACTGTCTGGGCCGGATCTGTTTTCAAGATTGGTACCAGATGTTGGACTACATCCGGCCCGGATCTATTTGCTGTCTGGGATAACTTTTCAATTAGCTGATTAGCTGTTATCGAAGCTAACTTTTTGGTTAGCTGTGCCCACCACTGAGTACACCATAAGCATCAGCATTTGCGAGGACATCTTTAATGACTGTTGAGGCAATGTCAAGTTGAAGAATTGCACAAGTTCTTATCATGATTGTTCTCTGGATTCAGGAAAGCAGGTATGTGCTTCCACAGCTCAGCTCAGCAGTTTGCCTGTGGGGTGAAGTCAACTCCTGTGCGGTGTTAATAAATTACTTAGAAATACATATGTCATATAATATTACTCATTTCAGACTCTCTAAAACCCATGTTAATACATTGTTGCATTTCTACTGGGGTTATGTGAGGTTAAGTGTGATGACTGTCAGCAAGTTTGCACTGAGTAAATATGTTCTTGATATCTGCACAGTAAGTTTTTGTACTTTTGTCTGCATCAAAAGTATATCTTGTAAAAGCTAAGCGACTTTCATTATCTTGTTATCATGTGAAAAGACGTAAACAGCAGGCAGTAGTTCCACTAACACAAGGCCCTACTTTTCATGTCTTTAAAGTTTGACCTATTTAGCAACATGGCCTAAACATGACATTTTTTGATCACGTAAGCACACACATGGGAGGATCACTTCTTAATGATGACAGCGCAGTGGGTGGACCGTGGGAGAAGACCACTGCTGGACCGTGAAGATGGATGGGACTCTGACCAGTCAACAGAGAGCAGATTCTGATTATAAAAATGTGGTGTAGTCAGAGAGTCTTCAGTCTTTTCTGCTCTCTCCCCTGCTGGTGATCTGCTAAGAACTACATAAGGAGGAGCCAGCCGAACAGATCCACAGAATTCTGTGTCTGGTAAACTTGTCTTTACTTACTCTGTTTGAATAATTATTTGTTAATAAATGCCCGCGTGTGTGACCTAAGGTAAATAGTTTTGCTGTCCACATGTTGATGTCTTGGAATGTCAGTTAATACCGTGGTAAAAGGTCCACTCCAACATGTGAAAAGGTAAAAATTTCACAAGGTATTAGGTTGCACACTCCAACAGCGGACACAGTCCCGTCTCTGCCCCACTGCTATCAGCTTCCTGTTGTTCCAAGAAGAAACACCAGTCTAATTTTAAGTAAAATATCAAATGACACAGATCTATTTAGGTGTCATATAACACAAATGATGAATATTTTCCATTTGTGCAACTCGTAAATATTTTATACCTTTAAACTGACAATTTAGAGACAGAATGTTGGACAGGAATCACTAACTGGCACGATCCTCAGTATAAGCTTAACAGCATTCAGTGGGTTGCAAATGTGTAATGCTTAAACGTGTGCATGCAAAAATTTGTAAATCCATGCATAAGTCTTATATATTTGGAGCAGGTAGTATTCAAAATCTATTTATTTATGCTGTATCTTGCTCTGTGCTAAAACTTTAAAAATCAGCTGGAAAAAAATTAAATAATATTTACAGTATATTTCTTACCATAATATGTCCAACCTATCTGTAGTGTTTAGCAGTGAAATCCCTTTATCTTAAAAAAAAAAAGAGAAAAAGAAGAAGAAAGAAACAAAAAAGTTCTAATATTCACTTCTGGAGAGATTCTGTTTGCCAGCTTTTCATCGGTTAAAACAACCATCACACACATGGCACAGTGACTAGTACATTAAGGTATATGCCTAGGCTTGTGATTGGTACATTAAGACATTCCCATGGCAGCAGAGTAGAGGGCTGCACTGGAATTGGGTCCTGCCGGGGCCCGCGAGACCCAGCGCAAATCTTGCGGGAGCGGGTGGTCAGAACTTTGCTGCGGGCAGCTAAATATAAACACTGCAGGAACAGAAGTGACAAGATGACTGACTCAGTCAGTGAAGAAGAATAGTGTAAAGTATGTGTGTCCACACATTACTTTCATCTTAAATAATTTAACAGCAGCAGACACAGTGCAATGAGTTACTTCATTCCCTTTATTGGGCATGCAGTAAGTGAAACTGAAAACTGAACTGTCTTTAAACTGAAAATAACCAAATAGTAACACTATTTTTGATCAGTGCATCAAAAGACATACAGGCCAGGAATTCACCAAAACAAACAATCCCATGAATTTCTTTATTAATAACCATAAATTATGTTGTTAATCCGTGGGACGGGAGAAAACACAAATCAATTCATCTCTATTATGTGGGGCTCAGCATTTTGTGGGTGTGGGCAGGACTGTAACACACACGTTGCGGGTGCAGGCGGGAATGGTCAGAATTTCGGGAGCGGAACAAAGAATATAGTCCCGCGCAGGGCTCTAGCACAGAGGCTCACATACACCATAGAGACAGATAAAGCAGTGCAACAATAAACAGGTAATTTATTGCACTAACTATATTATAGGTTAGTGCATTTGGTGATGGGAGCACTAAACGAATTGGTTTTGCACAGTCAAGGGATCAGCGGTCTAATTCTTCTTTCGGTGAATTTCACTTCTGTTTTTCGAATGGGATTTCCTTCTAAAGTTCAAAATTCGAACTCGTCAACTTGTTTGAACTCCACATAACCCGAGTTCACAATACAAGATGGCTACTCTGAGCATCATCAGCAGCAAAAGCTGTAGATTTTACTGTTTTTTAAAGGTATTTCTGTAATTTTGTATTCAGTTTAGTAAATCATGCACACAGTACTGTCCTACTGCTATCTGTGGACATTGCTACAGTATTTTATACGTGAAATAACAATGTGTTATCAACTGGTGCCACTACTATGGGCTAACCTGGTAGCTGTTGCTAACAGCAATGACTGCTACACCGTGTCATGTGCAGGTCGCACAGATAGCAAGATTGGAGTACTTGTGTAGTACTTCTGAAGCACATCACTTCATACTGTGACTGTGCATCACTCATGCATGTTACTGTCATTGCAAAGCCCCTGCTGGCCATGTTCCCGATTTAGTTCGGGAGTACAAATGGAGTGCGGGTCCCGTACGTTACTATACTTCTTGATTTTTTGCAAGACACGTAGAATTTATATGTGCAGGACCAAAAGTATTCACCGCCATTCTGAGCCCTTCTACGAAGCTGAACACGTGCAAGTGATGTGCAAGTCTCAAGCACGGTTTTGCCAAATTTTCCCTGTAGATTGCCTGTAGTAGCATGTACAGCGGGTTGTAAGTTAGGAATTTACTTCAGTACACAAATATTACAGAAGTATAAAAACAAACAAACGAAACACAAAAATAAAAAAAACCCATTTTGATCCAAAATCCCACAATAAAACATGTCTAAAATTTTGTTTTTAAAAGATCCACATATTGTGCGTACAAATTTGATCATATATATATATATATATATATATATATATATATATATATATATATATATATACTAAATGATAACCTGCTGTGAAGGAATATGCTTTGTTGACAGTGCTGCGATTTCTATCTAAAAATAAATAAATAAAATCATAATACTTAGATGCTTTGATTGTTTAATCAAAATGTAATTTTAACATGTAACATGCAGGTTGTTAATACAAAGTAAAATTATCAGCATGTCCCAACTTAAGTGCTCAACATATTTTTTTTAAACATTTGATATAGCAAATTAAGAGCAGAAATAACCTTTTCACTGCCATCTCCAAATGTTATCCTGTCCACATCCGGACCACAATGTTCCAGACTATCAGTTTCAAAGCTTTGATATGTCCACTGGTAGCCAGGACTTTGATAATACATTTATGCTAACATGATAATATTTTAAGGGGGGGGTCCTTCATCTAGTAATAATCACTCTTGCAGATTCAACGGTTGGGAGCAGCTTTTAGCTGTGCAGAGTGACAAATCCAGCATTTAGGCCGTAGGAGGTCCTGCTCGAATCCAACTGGAAGGGCTGGTGCTACTGGTCGACTCATTGAAATGTGAACTTTGTGTTTCTTTTGCACAAAGCACTCAGAACAATTGCACTCTTGAAACACAAGTCTGAGGTTTGCAGCAATTCAAACCCCAAGAATTAAGTGCAATTTTTTAAGTAGCACAGCAAATTTATTGACAATATCTGATGTAATTTCTGACTATGTTTTGTGAACTGGCATGAGACGCATAGAATATATTTGTTACCACCTCACAACTCATCAAAAATAAAAGGGCACATAATGAGGGCAAACCCATTCAAATGGTTAACTTTAATGCAGCAGATCAAACAAAACAAACAAAAAAACAAACAAACAAAAAAAACCTTTATTTTACTTATATAAGATCCCTTAATCTGCCACTTGCTAGATGTTTAGTGAATGTTGTATTGATGATGGATTAAGAACAGGTGTTGTTGTCGGTGAGAGAGAAATGTACAAAAATGTACTAACTATGTTTAACTATGAAAGAAAAAGAGACTGAGGGAGATGATCAATCAAAGTATGTAGTGAAATGGCATCCATGAGACAGAGTGAGAGAAAGTGTTACTAAATTTAATAAAGGGAAGAAATAAAAAGTTTTCTAAATCATCAAACAATCCTGCAGAAATGATACTGCATGAATGTAGCAGCAAAAGAAAGAGTGAGAGAGATGATCAAGTGATATAGGAAGTGAATGAGATAATTGGGGTGGGGGGGGGTGAGAAGGAAGGCATGAAATGACTAAATCAGTTAAAAAAACGCATTAAGTGATTACTTTCTAAAACTCGAACAGCATGGTCATACCGCTACACAACCCTACAGAAAGGATTTGTATGAATGTAGCTGAAGTAGACATTGTGGTTTTGAAGATACATATTGCTTTAAACAAGCTTGTTTGTCTGTTTCTTTAATTTCCAAAGACTTGGTCTGGTGGCCTGGATATAACAAATAAAAAAGAATGAATGAATGCATGAATGGGGTCTGATGGCAATTCAATTCAATTCAATTTATTTCATTTATATTGCACCAAATCACAACAAAACTGCCTCAAGGTGCTTCACACAAGAAGGTCTAACCTTACCAACCCCTAGAACAAGCACACAGGTGACAGTGGTAAGGAATGGCCACAAACATGGTCATTGTTGCATGTACGGTTTTAATGAATTTTTCTCATCATAGCAGTGTTTCATGAATTATTTTGGTTTCTTAGGGACACCGCAGGGTTGTGTTGTCCATTGTTTTATGAACCCCTCCCAAAATGTTCCACATATGAAACAGTTGCTTCAGAAAATTAGTCACTGTTCCAGAACACTAAATCAAACAACTGGTTCAGAAATCCACTGTTTTGAAGTGATAAAAACAATAAATAAAGCAACTGCTTCAAACATTCCCTGTTCTTACATTGTAAGTGAGACAAGTGCTCCAAAAATTATTAAAAATTACAAAATGGTTGACTGAAATGCTTTGAACACTTGCTTCAGAACATCACTTTTTCAAGTGCTCTGACACAAAATGAATAAATATTCACAGTGTTTAAAACACCTAAAATTTTACATAAAGCCACTGTTTTAGTAACAAGTGCTTCAGAAGTTCCCGAAAACATGAAACAATAGCTTTAAATGCAATTCACTGTTTCCAAATGCTCAAAACACCAAATTAATCAGTTGCTTCAACAAACATTCACACACATTTGAAACCTTTGAAACACTCAATGGAACTAATGTTTCACAAACAATTGTTGTAAGGCATTCAGTCTTTCTAAATGCTTAAAACATCAAATGAAACAATTCAAGGTTCAAGGTAAACTTTATTATCCCACCAGGGGAAATTCATGTGGTCATCATTGCTTGTCTTACAACATATGTTATAACCAAAAGACAAAAAACTGATTGGGACGTACCACAAATAATAAACCGCACAAAAACACAAAACATACATCATAAAATATAAAAAATGTTAGCAGATCCAAAAATATATAATAAATAAGCAAATAAATAAAACCAGGATGTATGATTTGAGGTAGACAAGTTAAAATGGGCCTAGAATCAAGTCAGGATTACACAGAAGTTTTGAGTGTGTTGTTGTACTTGTATAATGTTATTGTTGTAGGCGTGAAGGACTTCTTATACCTATCTGTTCTAATCTGTCTTTGCAGAATTCTGCCACTTGACTTGTGGCTACTGACAAATTTTGGGAATAGAGGATCTGGTCTGTCTTCTTGAGGATGAGCTCATTGTACAACTGAGCTACAATGCTTGGTTGATGCCTATGATTTTACTGGCTACATTGATAATGTGCTGCAGTTTTTTATGATCCTTCACATGCATATTACCAAAAGTACAGATGAGACCAAAAGACAGAACACTCTGCAAAAGAGCTTTATAAAACATTTTAAAAATGCAGCTGTCCAGTTTAAAGTGGCTCATTTTCCTAAGGAAAAACATCCTCTGCTGCAATTTCTTAGATTTTGGTTCAGCAGGTGACTCTATGTTTTTAATTAAATTTTAGCTCAGCTCAATTTCAATTCATTTGCATAGCACCAAATAACATATGAATAATGTGAACTGCTTTTTCTATATAAAGTGATTTCCTGTGATTATAAGCCAAAGAACCACTTTTAGTGCTATTTAGCATCATTTCTGTTTTTTGTGTGTGTCTTCAATTAAATTTCAGTTCAGTTTGATTTCAATTTATTTATACAGCGCCAAAATCATACCATGTCACTCCAAAGTGCTGTTCTAAAATGCTTAAGGCTCAAATATTCATTGTTTCAAAACACTCAATGTAAAAAAAACAAAACAAAAAAAAAACAGTAAAGTACAGTATCAGCTTTTTCAAAATGCTCAAAACACTAAATCGGAAAGTATCCACTGCTTCAGAAAAGTATTGCGGTGTAATTTTAAGAGATGACACCCCAAGATTTTCTTTGACTCTGATTATTTTTTTTTTTTCAAGGCGAGGTTTTGGACGATTGATTGTAGCTGTAAAACTCAGACAGTTTGTCTGTAAACAAGGACGCTGACTGGCCAGAAACATAAAATGAAGCTATTGCTTCAGACAATGTTTCACCCCACCCCTCCATCATCTGCCACACCGCTGTAGTGGGTACACTGGACTGGTGTGACCCTCATTACACCACTGAAGTGTCCTTGAGGAATCACCTTAGTGGATCTGCTCAGCAGAAACATAATTTGGTTGGTGTCAGTGGGCGGTACCTGGAAAATATGGCACTGCTCCCCTCCTGTGACCCGGCGCCCTGAGGTTGTAATTGATGTGTCCAGGACCCAGACATGCTGCTTATTTCCCTTCCATCCCCAACTCAGATGGAATTACAGAGCAATTCTGTTCTCGTGGGACTCCTAAATTCAGGACACAGAGGCATCTTTCCTGTGGGACTTCACAAACGGACCCAACCAAGAAGAAAGAGCCAACTTTTGACAGCTGGGAACCATGGGAACTGGCACTGACCACAAAATCCAGTTTCTAGGTATCCCAGTGCTCGGAATCACACACAGAGTCACGCTGACGCCAGGAGAGTAGCAAACATTCAAGTGTAAGTTTAGAGGGTAATGTGGTGGGGGTTTTTTTGGGGGGGGGGGGGGGTGGCTGTTATTGTCACATGCATCATGTTGACAGCAGCACATTAGTAGGGATGTTCAGCAGTACAATATTAAAAAAGCCATTTGCAAATATTAAGCAACTAAATCTGACTAATCAAACAAAGAAACATTAAATGCGAATGGTGTCATGTGCGGTGCACAGGTGGAGGAATCTGATATTTGACCTTATTGACCTTGACCCTCACCCAAATGATTGACCTCTGGCTCACCTTGCTTGGGCAGTTCTGGAAACCACCTAAGTGTGGGCCTCATTTGGTCCAGATTGGGTTGGGTAACATGACCTTTGCCAAAATGAATTCTTTAAAGTCAATTTAAGGGTTAACCTTCATTGACCTACCAAATTTGGCAGATATCTGCAAAAGGACCTTGATGGAGTACGCCAACAAACAGGCACACATGACCTTGGCTCCAATGGCTGACCTTTGTTAAATCTGACCCTTTTGACAATTCCAGGACCTACCTCTGTTTGTGTTCCAGGTTTGATGCAAATCAGAGTGAAAAATGTAAATTATGACCATTGAATCCATTGATCTTGACCCCAGTGATTGACTTTTGGCAAATTTTAATTTGCTGGACGATTCCAGAACCCATCTCCACATGTGTGGCAAATTTAGTGAAAATGTAAATTTTGACATTTGACCCCTTTGTTCTTGACTCCCATGATGGACCTTTGGCGAATTTGACCTTACTGTGCAAGTCTATATCTCACTTATACTGTATATGTGGACCAATTTTGACATAAGAGTGAAAATAATAATAATAATAATAATAATAATAATAATAAGAAGAAGAAGCAGAAGAAATATTTTGACCCTTGACACCAATTATCTTTATCATTGCCAAAATAAACCCTTTAAGGGCAATTCTGGGGTCAACTTTCATCCATATACAAGTCTGGTGGAAATCAGCCATGGGAACTGGTGGAATAAACACACAGACATAGCTCATTTAAAAAAAATCATGCCTGTGTACGCTTGTGTTACTTGAAGCTACATGCCACCTCCTTTGCCCAAGTGTCTGGATTCCTAACAAATCGCCATGGGAACGAAAACATTCGAGAAGAATAAGGAGGCTGTAAGTTAATGACTTCAGCACTGCATGCTTTGATCTACATTGTCACTGTAATGAATAACCACAAGAAACAGCAACGACTTTTTCAGAGGTTGATTTCAGCCTTGGGCTTGCTGGCATTTAGGTGTGTAAAATTCCCCCAGCAGAGAAAAATTCTGCATCAGATTGGAGAAAAGAATATTTCATCATGTGTGACAAAATTTGTCTGCCAACATTTGCTTTACTTTATCTAATCATGCAAAGTGAATATGTGTAATCAAATTCATTCTCATACATTTTTATGATGTTACATCAAAGTATGTCATGCTTATTTCATGTATTAGATCACTTACCAACAAGACCTGAAAAAACGTGAATATCTGCTTTCAGCTAACTTAATTATGAGGCACATTCAGTTCCGGTCACAATTTATTTTAGTACAAAATTTCAAATACATTCAAGAATAAATGTAAATGAACCAGTTTTATTGGAGAGATGAAGAAAGCAGAGAGGAGTACAAGGAGATGTGGTGTAAGGTGAAAAGAGAAGTGGCAAAAGCAAAGGAAAAGGCAAATTGTTAGCTGTACAAGACGTTGAATAGTAAGGAAGGAGAAAAGGACTTGTACCGATTGGCCAGACAAAGGGACAGAGCTGGAAAGGATGTGCAGCAGGTTAAGGTGGTAAAAGATGCACATGGTAATGTGTTGACAAGTGAGGAGTGTGTGCTGAGAAGGTGGAGGGAATATTTTGAAGAGCTGATGAATGAAGAAAATGAGCGAGAGAAAAGGCTTGATGATGTGGAGTGAGTAAATCAAGCAGTGCAAGAGATTAGCAAGGATGATGTGAGCTATGAAGAGCTGGTCCAGATGACATTCCAGTGGAGGCATAGACATGTCTAGGAGAGATGGCAGTGGAGTTTCTCACCAGATTAATAAAATCTTGGAAAGTGAGAGGATGCCTGAGGAGTGGAAATGATTTGTGCTGCTTCCTATTTTTAAGAACAAGGCCGATGTGCAGAGCTGCAGTAACTACAGCATGAAGTTATGGGAAAGAGTAGTAGAAGCTAGGCTTAGAAAACAGGTGAAGATCTGTGAGCAGCAATATGGTTTCATGCTGAGAAAGAGCACTACAGATGTAATGTTTGCCCTGAGAATACGGATGGTGAAGTACAGAGAAGGCCAGAAGGAGTTACATTGTGTGTTTGTGGATTTAGAGAAAGCTTATGGCAGGGTGCGAAGAGAGGAGTTGTGGTATTGTATGAGGAAGTCTGGAGTGGCAGAGACGTATGTGAGGGTGCTGCAGGACATGTACAAAGATAGTGTGACAGTGGTGAGATGCGCAGTAGGAATGACAGACTCATTCAAGGTGGAGATGGGATTAGGTGGGGATGGTTCTTGGTTCAGCAAGACATCGGCATCAATTTGATCAGCTAGTGCTTAGCCTAGGTTTGTGTGTTATACATCACACTGACAAAGTGAGGAACCTTGGGGTAATATTTGATCCTACGTTGTCCTTTGACCTCCACATTAGGGACATTATGAGGACTGCTTTCTTCCATCTAAGAAATATAGTGAAGATTCGTCCCATCCTGTCTATGGCTGATGCTGAGACTCTAATTCATGCTTTTATTTCTTCCAGATTGGACTATTGTAATGCTCTGTTTTCTGGTTTACTGCAGTCCAGCATCAGGGGTCTTGAACTGGTTCAAAATGCTGCTGCCAAACTTCTGATGCAAAGCAGAATGTTTGACCACATTATGCCGGTTCTGGCATCCCTCCACTGGGTTCCGGTCTCTTTGAGATCAGATTTTAAAGTGTTGTTATTGGCCTATAAAATTGTTCTGGCCGGCCTGGTTGAGCCCTACGTAACGGCTCGGGCCCTGTGTTCACAGGGTGCAAGCCTATTGTGCGTCCCTAGGGTGAATAAAAAGGTCAGCGGGTTACACAGCCTTTTCTCACCGCACCCCAGCTCTGTGGAATGATCTGCCTGCGCAGATCCGACAGTCGGACTCTGTTTTATCATTAGTATTTTATATGATTGTGTGTCTTATTTTATTCCTTTTATTTGTTTAATTCTTTTGACTTATTTATATATTTTTTTTTTTATTGTGTTTTTAATCTTAATTCAGTTTATTCTGCCTTTTAAATGATGTTTGAGAAGCGCCTTGAGGTGACTTGTTGTGATTTGGCGCTATATAAATTAATAAATTTGAATTGATTACACCAAGGAGGAGCTCTGAGTCCTTTCTTGTTCACAATGGTGATAGACAAGTTGACAGATGAGATCA
This sequence comes from Thalassophryne amazonica, assembly GCF_902500255.1. NCBI lineage: Eukaryota > Metazoa > Chordata > Actinopteri > Batrachoidiformes > Batrachoididae > Thalassophryne > Thalassophryne amazonica. The sequence continues at coordinate 85,524,687 of NC_047107.1, forward strand.
GACAGGGATCTCCATGGACTATGATGTCTGCAGATGATATTGTGATCTATAGTGAGAGTAGAGAGCAGATTGAGTCTAGCCTGGAGAGGTGGAGATATGCTCTAGAGAGAAGGGGAATGAAAGTCAGTAGGAGCAAGACTGAGTACATGTGTGTGAATGAGAGGGAGCCCAGTGGAAAAGTGTGGTTACAAAGAGTAGAAGTGGTGAAAGTAGATGAGTTTAAATACTTGGGGTCAACTGTCCAAAGTAATGGAGAGTGTGGTAGGGAGGTGAAGAAGAGAGTGCAGGCAGAGTGGAGTGGGTGGAGAAAGGTGGCAGGAGTGATCTGTGACCAAAGAATATCAGCAAGGGTAAAGCAAAAAGTCTTCAAGACTGTTGTACAGCTTAGAGATGGAGGAGGGACCCAGGGTAAATAGGGAGAAGGATGCTGAGGATGGAGCCACCAGGCAGGAGGAGAAGAGGGAGGCCAAAGAGGAGGTTTATGTATGTGCTGAGGGAGGACATGCAGGTGGTTTGTGTGACAGCTGAAGATACAGAGGACAGGGTACGATGGAAACAACTGATCTGCTGTGGCGACCCCTAACAGGAGCAGCCAGAAGAAAAAGAAGAATATAGAATTTGCTTTTCACTGTTAAACAACCATGGATTTTTTTTCCAGCAAGAAACAAAACAACAGCACGTCATCTTCAAAAGCACAACTAAAGGGAAATCAAACGTGCTACAACTCGAACATTCATGAACATCCAATCTCAACACATCAACCACATAACATAAATTGTCAACATAACAGGCCCCACAAAACACACTCACTCACTCACTCGCTCACTCATCTTCAACTGCTTACTCCAATTAAGGGTCACAGGGGCCTGGAGCCTATCACAGCAGTCATAGGGCGTGAGGTGGGGTACACCCTGGACAAGACGCCAGTCTGTCACAGGGCCACATACAGTGCGGAAAATAAGTATTTGATCCACTGTTGATTTTGCAAGTTTTCCCACAAAGAATAGAGGTGTAATTTTTAGACTTCAACTGTGAGAGGCAGGATCTAAAAAAAAAATAAAATTAGAAAATCACATTGTATGAATTTTAAATAATAAATAATTATTTTTGCATTTTATTGCATGAAATAAGGATTTGACCCCCTACCAACCAGCAAGAATTCTGGCTCTCACAGACCTGTTAGTTTTTCTTAAGAAGCCCTCCTATTCTGCACTCTTTACCTGTATTAATTGCACCTGTTTGAACTTGTTACCCGTATAAAAGACACCTGTGCACACCCTCAGTCAGTATACACCTTGAAGCGTGGATGGCTTCAAAGTGTTACATTTCACCAATTTCCACACAAAACGCCAAAATAAATTAAGATATCAATGGGTAAAGATGTGTCGTAGGGCCGACAAAAAAAGAGCCAACATACGTATGAACGACTTGCCGCTGTGGACAACAGTTCTGCGTCATTGATATTCCCATTCATGATCACTGTCTTCTCTCACCTGCAGGCCTATCTCTCTGCCAAATCTAACAGCTCCTATTTTCTGTAACCTGTGGTCGAAACATTCCTATCTTTCAATAAATATTCTCTGATGGTTTTAATCATCCATTTCTAGGCCATGGTGTTACGTAAACATAGATTTCAAATGGCGTCACAGTTTCTTGTGCCCGGCCAAGCTTGTTGCTAAGTTGGTGGTGCATGAAAATTCAGTAACGTATATCTTCTGTTATACATTTCAATTCTAAGGTAGAACTCTACTAGTGAATATTAAAGTATATATATATATATATATATATATATATATATATATATATATATATATATATATATATATATATATATATATATATATATATATATATATATATATATATATATATAAAGTAGCGTAGAGCCACTTTGGTGCCTGTTCTTGAGAACCAGGGATGGTAGGTTGAAAGGCTTTTTTATCCCATGGGAATTCTCCCTACCCACTTAAGCGGCTCAAGAAAATGGGCAGCATATATATAAGTGATATTTACACAATGTGCAGAAGCGACCTACCACAGCGCCCCCTAGTATCTTCGAATGCGCCCATTGCAGTGAGGCTGACTGTGTCAGTGTTTCTGTGAGGTTAAGAGAAGAGGCCGTTGGTCGTCATTGCTCCACTGGGATTAGCGGTGCAGAATTAACACGGAGGACATCTACAAATAGACTGTTTGTCCTACAGTGCAATGCGTTATTCCAGCTACGGCCTTCCACTTTACACAGGGCTAATGAAGACGGTGGTACTTACATTACATTCCCACCTTCTCAAATGTACCACAGAGCTGCAAAATTGCATTATATAAATAAATTAAGTCATGCAGCATTGCATGGATTACAGTTAATTACGTTTTTTTTCTTTTGTTTTTGGAGCTCCCAGAGTTTACTGCGATATACAGTAACATACTGTTTAAATGTAAAACTACATTGCTGTGTAATTTTGCTGCATATTTTACATGAATTTGTTACAGTGCACTTTTGGGAAGAACAGAGTATTCCTGTCAAAGCCTACCTATTTGTGGTGCTGTGTGAGGTCAACAAATAACATGTAAACTTGTGGTATCAGGCGGGATGTGAAATTACGCAAATAATTCATTTCCTCTTCATTGTCTGAAGAGACAGAGAAAGTCCCTGTGGTTTCAGTTCTTTATTTGCTGGAAATATCTAAACAGCAATTGAGTTGGAGTCAATTGATGATAAAGAGCAATGAGGCCTGTTTTATTGTTAATCATTTTTTGTTTCCTTGTGTCCAATTTACAGTCAGAAGCCCTACAGTTATAGCCAGGCATGTGTACAATTTAATTCTTTTGAAAGGTTTATCAAATTTAACCTGTAATTTCAGCGGCAGAAATGTCCCATAGCAATGACACGGACTTCCAAACTCTGAATAGCCAAAAACCGCACGGGTCTCAATTTTTACATCCAGGTATTGCAAAAGCTGCGTATGCGCACAAGCGACCTACCACAGCGGCCCACGACTACTGATTTTACAGTGACATGAAAAACACATAAGATACCTGATGGATATGTGACACCAATCAACCATCTGGAAAAATGATCAAAAGTCCTTGAATAGAACTAAATTTACAACTCCAAATCAGAAAAAGTTGGGAAAGTGAAAAATGCAGTAAATAAATAAACCAACAAAAAACAGTGATTCTTACATTTATTTTGATTTGTATTTCATTGCAGACAGTATGAACCCAAGATAGTTCATGTTTTGTGTGATCGCCTTCATTTAATTGGTTAATATATGCCCGTTCTCAGTGGCACAGTGCTGTAGTGATTAGCACTGTTGCCTCACAGCAAAAAGGTCATGGGATCACTACCCGCATGGACCTTGCATGTTCTCCCTGTGTTCATGTGGGTTCTGATTGGGTGCTCTGGCTTCCTCCAAAAACATGCAGGTTGGGTGAATTGGAAACTTTAAATTAACCATAGGTGTGGGTCAATTACTGTAATTATTTCTACTTCAATTTCCTGTCATTTTAACAGTAATATACTGTTAATTGTACAGCAATTTCCTTCCAATTTAACAGTAACATACAGGAAACTGGTTGCCAGTATACTGGCAACCAGTTTCCTGTAAAATTTACAGGATTTTTTTTTTTTACAATGTGTTGTTTATGTTGAATTCTACTAATTTTAACATTTGATCAGAGACAGGATGCTCTTGATGAGGTAGACATGTCTGATATGGAACTTTTTTCTGTTTCTACATTGAAATACACATAAGTTCATTGTTATGGCCTCTTCACCCATAACACAATGTCTGGCGAAAGAGGTAGAAACTGGCCAAAAAAGCCAGAAAAAAAAAGATTTGGCAAACTGCAAAAAATGCCAGTCGCTGTCAGGAGGGAAACATGGTTGGACAGGCTTGAATGATCCCACGGCGATGGTTTCGTGCACGCTCGTGTGCATGCCCACAAACACAGTGCAAAGATAATAGAGGTGTGATACCACATTGCGCTCACACAGCAGCAGAAGCAATTACATGTTGTACAAATGTACATAAATCGACGACAATGCGCAAGGACAAAATAATAAGCACAGAACATTATAAGAACAATCAATGTACTGTTTAAATGTAAAACAATCATGTTACTGGTAATGATTTGTAAGTGATGCCTGATGACCTGACAGTCTGTGTTGGAAATGATGAAACAAATGGATTTTGTTTTGTCAAAATATTTAATTCCTGTTATAAAGAGCAAACAATACAAGAATTAATGTCCCTCTGTTCCTTTATGTCATTGTGGGTATCTCTCATTGCCAAGGATAATGGTCTCCTAGTTGTTGGCATGGACTCTTAGGTGACTTAGGAGTCCCAGTCACGTAGCGCACTGCCTCCCGTAGGTTGGACAGGTGGTAGTTGGTGGGAGTTACTGTTATGTGTCGGACGCAGCTCGGAGAACCGACCAGCGTTTGAAGGACCCAGTATGAAATAAGCAGAGCACGGTACAAAGGCTAACTGAATTTAATACATAACAGTGATACAAAAAATAACAAAAGAATGTGCGGTCTGGCGTGGTGCGCTCCCAGCAGCGCTAACGGTCCGGAGCCAGAAGCTGTTTGGACCCAAGGACCCCGCCGACACCCCCCAGGTGGCCGCAACAAACCGAGTCTGTGAAAGAAGGAACCATTATGTGAGTCCACACTCTACACACAGAGAGAACACTTAAAGGTGTACAAACAGCAAACACTTCCTGGCTTGATTACTAATCAGCTTCCCAACCTGCAGGCATGGAACATCCAGTTCACAAAACTCCACTGCAGTGGAAGCCGATACATGACTAACATACAGCTCAATATAATAAAGGTGTGAGGGACACCACATTTACTGACTGTATAAATGTTAGTCACAAAATCTAACATACCTCAGGAAGTGTGCTGACGAGCGTGAGACCTCACCCCCTCCTCTTTCACAGACCGTGCATCAAACCCTGGACGTTCTCTGCATCCACTGATGATGAGATGGCTCCCGAGACGACGATCTCACCCGTCTGGTCACAAGGTCGAGTCTCTGGCAAATACACACTGTATACTCCAGTCTTAAATGCCACCATGTTCCAATCCATATAGATGCACCTCAGCTGTGAGTCCTGACGAGCCGCAGGTGATCAGGGTGAGGTCCTGATAACCTCAGCAACACAGCCACTCAGTCCCAAATGCAAGCCACCTGGAAGGAAAAACAAAAGACAGAAACAAAAAGGCAGCCAGGCCCCCCCAGCCATACAACAGTTTCTGCCTGTTGGAGTCTTGAAGTCGCTCTTTTCTTCTTCTTCTTTTCTCTTTTGTGTAGGAGATCCTAGCCTCTTCGAAGGCCTGAGTGCCAAGGTGAATGACGGATCTCCATTTTGGCCGATCTTTGGCTGCTGTTTTCCATATGTTCCAGTTGATGTTGCAATTCTTCATGTTTAGTTTGAGCAGATCTTTGTATCGCTTCTTCTGTCCTCCCCTGGTTCTGTGGCCCAGTTCCAATTTGGAGTAGAAGACTTGTTTTGGCAGCCAGTTCTCATTCATCCAGACTATGTGGCCTGTCCAGCGAAGTTGGCTTTTAATGATAAGAGATTCAATGCTAGACAGTTTGGCATCTTCAAGGACACTGACGTTGTCTTGGTCAGCTTCTTGGATTGAAGTTGGCTCAGATGGAAGACCTTCCCGTTCTGATCTTGATTGCCGGTGGGAGTCTGTCTTTAGTCAGGTGGAGGATGGCGGCCACGAAGATGACAAACAGGGTGGGGGCAATGACACAGCCCTGTTTGGCACCAGAGTTGACTCTGAAAGTGTCTGATCTTTCTCTGTTGGCTTGCACGGATGCCGTCATGTCATCATGAAGCAGTCATACAACCTTGACGAACTTTTCTGGACAGCTGAACTTGGCTAGGATCTTCCAGAGAAGCGGGCGGGAGACCCTGTCGAAGGCTTTCGTGAGGTCGATAAATGCCAGGTACAGTGGGAGGTGTTGTTCGCTGCACTTTTCCTGTAGTTGTCGGAGTGTGAAGATCATGTCCGAGGTTCCTCGCGATGGACAAAAGCCAGTTTGACTTTCTGGAAGAAAGGTTTCTGCTACTGGTCTTAAATGGTTGTTGATGATTCGGGCTAGGACTTTTCCCGTGATTGACAGCAGTGAGGTGCCATGGTAGTTTCCGCAGTCTGTCCTGTCCCCTTTCTTCTTGTAGATCGTCATGATGACGACGTCTCTCAGGTCCGCTGGGATCTCCTCGTTGACCCAGATCTTCATGATGAGCTGGTGCAGTTGCATTTGCAGGAGTGGTCCGCCCAGTTTGAAGACCTCAGTAGAGATGCCGTCCAGACCAGGGGTTTATTGTTCTTCAGTCCGTGGATCACCTGGCTTGTCTCCTGAAAGCTTGGCTCTCTGGCAAGATGTTCAACGATGTCATGCTCGGGCATAAGGCTGAGGACCTCTTCCTCGTCGATGACAGGGTTGATGTTCAGCAAATCTTCGAAGTGCTCCTTCCACCTTGCATTAATCTCCATCTTGGTCTTCAGGAGTCCAGTGCCATCTTTGCTTCAGAGTGGGGCTTGTCCCTGGGTGGATGGACTGTGGATGTCCTTGGTGGTGGAGAAGAATCCCCTGGTGTCGGTTCTGTCAGCGAGGACTTGAATTTCAGTGGCTTTGTCTGTCCACCATTTGTTCTTCAGATTTCGGGTTTCCCTCTGAATGTCTGTCTTCTTCTGTTGGTGTAGAGCCCTCTTTGCGTTGGACTTGGGATCTTTCTTGAACTCCAGGAAGGCTTTGCACATTTGGTCCACTAGTTGTTGCAGTGCATGGTCGTTGCTGTCGAACCAGTCCTGATGTTTCTTCTGGTCATAGCCAAGGGTGTTCTGGCATGTGACACTGATGGACGTCTTGAGTTCTTCCCAGTGGGTGGAAACTGGGGCTGAAAACTGCGTGGGCAGCTCCTGAGCGAGCCATTGCTGGAATTCCTGCCTGATCGAGTCGTCCTGTAGCTTCGCAACGTTGTACTTCCTGGCATTTTTGCATCCTGGTCTTCTCTTTGGCATGATGTTTAGCCTGAGTTTGCAGCAGATGAGCCGATGATCTGTCCAGCAGTCGTCTGCGCCGGTGAGCGCCTTGGTCGAGAGGACATCTTTTTGATCCCGCTTTCGGACGATGACGTGGTCCAGCAGATGCCAGTGCTTGGAGCGGGGGTGTTGCCAAGAGACCTTGAAACTCTCTCTCTGTCAGAAGACGGTGTTTGTGATAACCAGGTGGTGTTCGGTGCACTTGGTAAGTAGCAGGGTTCCGTTGTCATTGCACTTTCCGACCCCATTCGTTCCAATGACTCCGTCCCAGAGTTGGTAGTCTCTACCGACTCTGGTGTTGAAATCACCAAGGAGGATGATCTTGTCGGATGCGGGGACTGCTGCCAGGATGTCTTTGAGACGCTGGTAGAAGGGTTCTTTCATTTCATCAGAGGCATCCAGGGTGGGAGCATACGCGCTGATGACAAATGCATGCTGCTGGGATGTGAGTTGGAGTCGGAGTGTCATGAGTCATTCGTTGACCTCAAGCAGGAGTTCAGTCAGCTTGGGGAGGAGTCGGCTGTTGATAGCGAAGCCGACACCGTGGATCTGGCATTCTTCTTCGGGGAGTCCTTTCCAGAAGAATGTGTATCCTCCCAGCTCTTCCTTCAGTTGACCCTCTCCTGGTCTTCTTGTTTCGCTCAGGGCGATGATGTCTAAGTTATACCTGGTGAGCTCTCTCAAGACCAGCGCAGTTCTTCTTCCTGGCTGGTCTGTGTTGGTGGTGTCCATTAGGGTGCGCACAGTCCACGTGCCAATTTTCAGAATCTTCTCATTGTTTCAACTGCATAGTGGTGATCCTCTGAGCGCAGTTACCCAGACAGGCAAAATTGAAGCAGGCTATGTTTAGGGCACCTTTTCTAGCCCCCTCCCTATTCAGGGTGAGCAGAGTGGGTCCTAAAAAGGGCTGCTCAGTCAGAATGAGAATCAGAATCAGAAGAAGTTTATTGCCATTGCCAGTGAACAGGATTCACAGACTAGGAATTTGCTTCGGTACAATGGTGCAACATTAAGAAGAGATAAAATGCTAGGATAAAATATAACATATGTGTCAAAATAAGATAAAATATAAGATAAAAAAAGAAATATGAAATATGAAAGGCTGTGTGCAACAGAAAAACAGAGAAACAGAAAAAAACAGTGCAGTGGGAGGAGTGCAATTAAAAACCAAAGTACATTGTCTAAAGTGACCCGTGATAAAATGATAAAGTGACAGAGTTAAGCTTAAGGTGACTGAGTTATGAGGTGTTCATGAGTCTAACGGCAGAGGGGAAGAAACTGTTCTTATGGCAGGAGGTTCTGGTCCGGATGGACCGTAGCCTCCTGCCCGAGGGAGTGGTTTGAATAGACCGTGAGCAGGGTGAGAAGGGTCAGCTGTGATCCGACCTGCTCGGCCCAGAGTCCTGGAGACGTGCAGGTCGTGGAGAGATGGAAGGCTACAGCCGATCACCTTCTCAGCAGAGGCCACAATGCGCTGCAGTCTGTGTCTGTCCCTGGCTGTGGCCCCGGCGTACCACACCGTGATGGAGGAGCAGAGGATGGACTCGTTGATGGCCGTGTAGAACTGCACCATCAGCTGGACAGGCAGTTTGGCCTTCTTCAGCTGCCGCAGGAAGTACATCATCTGCTGGGCCTTCTTGATGAGGGAGTTGATGGTTGACTCCCACTTGAGGTCCTGGGTGATGGTGGTGCCGAGGAAGCGGTGACAGACCACAGTGGTGATGGGGCTGTTGGTGAGGGCAAGGGAGGGCGGGGGGGCTGTGGCTTTCCTGAAGTCCACGATCATCTCCACTGTTTTCTGGGTGTTGAGCTCCAAGTTGTTGCTGCTGCACCAGGTCACCAGCCGGTCCACCTCCCTCCTGTAGGCAGACTCATCCCCATCCGAAATGAGTCTGATGAGGGTGGTGTCGTCCGCAAACTTGATGAGCTTTACAGAGTCGTGGCTGGAGGTGCAGCAGTTAGTGTAGAGGGAGAAGAGCAGAGGGGAAAGGACACAGCCCTGTGGAGATCCTGTGCTGAGAGCCCGAGTGTTCAAGACATTTTTTCCCAGCCTCACACGCTGATTCCAGTCCGTCAGGAAGTCTGTGATCCACACGCAGGTGGAGTTGGGCACGTGGAGCAGAGAAAGCTTGTCCTGGAGCAAAGCTGGAAGGATGGTGTTGAATGCAGAGCTGAAGTCCACAAACAGGATCCTAGCGTAGGTTCCTGGGGAGTCCAGGTGCTGCAGGATGGAGTGCAGGGCCAGGTTTATGGCGTCATCTACAGACCTGTTGGCTCTGTAGGCAAACTGCAGGGGGTCCAGGAGGGGGTCGGTGATGGACTTCAGGTGGGATAAAACCAGGCGTTCGAAGGTCTTCATGACTACAGACGTGAGAGCCACAGGCCTGTATTCATTAAGTCCAGTGACGCGTGGTTCTGGGGACTGGAACTATGATTGAGGACTTGAAACAGACTGGAACATGGCATGACTCCAGGGAGGTGTTGAAGATCCCCGTGAAGACTGGGGCCAGCTCATCAGTGCAGTGTCTCAGGGTGGCAAGAGAGACACAGTCTGGGCCCGGGGCCTTACGTGGATTCAGCCTTTTGAAATGTCTCCTCACGTCCTCCTCTTGGACCGAGAGGGCAACAGGGGGAGTGGGGAGGGCAGTAGTGAGAGGGGGGAGGTCCAGAGTGTTTGAGTATCCAGTTGTGTGGGGGGTGGGGAGGTGTGAGTCCTTGTCTTCAAAGCGTGAATAGAAGACATTCAGGTCGTTGGCCAGCTTCAGGTCATCAACAGAACGAGGTGCTTTGGGCTTGTAGTTGGTGATCTCTTTCAACCCCCTCCACACAGAGGCCGAGTCGTTGGCAGAGAACCTTTGCTGCAGACGTGAGCTGTACATGGATTTAGCCTTTGCGACCTCCTTGCTAAATCTGTACTTCTTTTGTCTCCTTTTCTGAAAGCCACCCGTTTCTGATGACGGAGCTGCTGGAGTTTAGGTGTGAACCAGGGCTTGTCATTGTTATATCTCACTCTGGTACGCTGTGGGATGATGCTGTCTTCACAGAAATGAATATATGACGTCACAGTGTCCGTGTAGTCATCTAGACTGTCTGTTGAAGCCTCAAACATATCCCAATCCGTGGTGGCCAAGCATGCGCGTAGCTCCTCTACAGCTTCATTGCTCCACACTTTAGACGTCCTCACAACAGGTTTAGAGAGTTTAAGTCTCTGTCTGTACGTGGGGATCAAGTGGACCATCACGTGATCTGAGAGTCCCAAAGCTGCACGGGCCACCGCGCGGTAGGCGCCGCTCACTGTCGTGTAACAATGATCTAACGTGCTCCCTTCTCTGGTCGGGCATTTAGCAAACTGTTTGTATATTGGTAATTCCTGACTGAGATTCCCTTTGTTAAAATCACCGAGAATTATAACAAGAGAGTCCGGAAAGTCTCTCTCCACGCTCATAATCTGATCCGTGAGCGCGCGCTCGGCCTCGTGCACGTCCGCGCTCTGTGGAATATACACAGAGCAAAGTATGAAAGAGTTAAACTCACGTGCAGAGTAGAACGGTCTGCAGTTTATGAGGAGATATTCCAGAGAGGGACAGCAGTGTTGGGAGATCACAGTCACATCGGAGCACCAGGCGTTGTTGATATAGAAGCAGAGTCCTCCACCTCTTGTTTTTCCACCAGAGAGCGCTCGGTCTCTGTCAGCCTTCTTCCAATTTCACAGCTGTTTGGTGTTGTTGAAACACCTTCTCCGCCTGCTCCACCGTTGAGGACTTTGTTTGCTGTCCATGAGTTTTGGATTTATATACCGCCAGCAAAAACGGTGTGTCAGTAGCCCTTGACACGGGGAGGCTGGTGGGTGCTACACCTTGCCTAAGAGTGATCCAAGCACAACAGTGATTAAGAGGTAGCGCCAATTCTCCTCAAATCTCTGAACTCCCAAACAGAGACCTCACTGCTGGATGCAGTTTTAGGTCATAGCCATGATCATATTCCTTTATGTACATGAACTATGGCCATGGATGTAAGTAGGGAATTAATGAACTGACATGATTGACTGTTCATATCATGAACACATCAGCCGATTCTACGTGTCCAGCTGTCCAGTGCGTGGCACGCCAAAGGACACCGTGTCATGTGGACTATAACTCACATGATGGATGTGACATTTGGATCACTAGCTGAGCATTCATATCATGAGACAGATATATTCACATCGAGTAGCCTGGCTGATGGCATCTGAATTGCGTAGTGAGCCACTGCTTAAGGCGTTGCAAAGGTGATATGTGTTTTTATTTTTTACTATCTCAGGAGAGCATGTCGACAGTTGTGCATCACAGTGGCATGTTGAGAAGTGATGTTCTACATGGCACGATATGTGTTCTCCAGCAGTGAGTAGAGAAGACAGTGCTGAGCTGCAGTGGCTCAGCAGTGACACGTCCACCTGTCTAGTGCAACTCACACCTGGAGAACACATATCTGGCATGAAGAACATCACCTCTCAACATGCCACAGCAATGCACATGTGTGGGTGTGCGCTCATGATGTGCTGATTGTTTTATTTGTATTTATTGTTCTTTGTTTTAATTTAACACGTGTTCACTCTGTCAGTGTCAGCTGAGAGAGTGAGTCTGAGCTGGACATGCCCCTGTGTCTGGAGCACAAAGCAAAGCCATCACACATGAATGAGCTCACTCGCACGCTGTTCTGCTTATTGTATATTGTATTATATTTGTTTTTTATTTTACCACTGTTTTTTTAATTGAACACCTCACTGTCACTCGCACTCGCACCTGACAACATGCGTGTTATTATCTGACAGCTTCGGTGCTCCTG